>NC_136493.1:147425672-147610672 GCF_053919585.1 Euprymna scolopes | reverse complement strand
TATTATTGTTATTATTATCATTATTATTATTTTTATTATTATATTATCATTATTATTATTGTTATTATTATTATTATTATTATTGTTATTATGATTATTGTTATTATTATTATTATGATTATTATTATTATTATTATTGTTATCATTATGATTATTGTTATGATTATTATTATTATTATTATTATTATTGTTATTATTATTATTATTATTGTTATTATGATTATTGTTATTATTATTGTTATTATTATTATTGTTATTATGATTATTGTTATGATTATTATTATTATTGTTATTATTATTATTATTGTTATTATTATTATTATGATTATTGTTATTATTGTTATTATTGTTATTATTATTGTTATTATGATTATTTTAATTATTATAATTATTGTTATTATTATTACTATTATTTTTATTATGATTATTATTATTATTATTGTTATTATTATGATTATTGTTATTGTTATTATTTTCATTGTTGTTGTTTTTTTTTGTTGTTGTTGTTCCATTAAATTCATAGTGTTGTGATGTTTTACACCGTTTTGTTTTTCTTCAATAGCAGGCTTTTACACCAAAGTTAGTGAGGCTAGTCGAAGAGTCAATTAAATGTAAAGCATCTGGTGCAGGATGTTTGCTGAGCCGAGCAGAACTGACTTTTGGAGTATGGTGATGTTATATATAATTCCCAAAGAGTTCATCAGGAATTTAGTTAAGCACTTATGATGATTGGCACGATGGAATTTTTCTTATTCCACAATCTAGCAATCTCCATCCTCAGTTTCTGATAGTTCCGTATGTTCTCATCCTTCTTGCCTGTTAAGTTGATGTCGTTTGGGTAAACCAATCAATAAATTGGTATTCATTGGTCTTTTTGTTTTTGAATACAATATCCGGTTTCCTGTGAGTTATCTCTCGGTCACACTGGATCATGAAATGCCAGAGAATCTTAACGTCATCATTTTCCACTACAGTTTCGAGTTGATGTTGGTACCATTTGTCCATTTCGTTTGTACTCTTTTTGAGCAAGTATAGAACACGCACTAACAATGTGTGACACTGTTACAAGAGATATACAACACCTGTACATATCAGAACAGTCCTTCGCATATTTTTATTTATTGTATTTGTTTTTAGTGTCTGTTCCTGAGCAGCAAATATAAGATTTTCTGTTTCTCTTTTCAAGTCACCTTTAGACAGAAAATTCCACGTGTGCTGATATTTTTGTGCCTTAACTGACCATGAAGTTTCATTTTTACCAACTTTTCTGCTTCAATTTTTCCTTGTACTTTTGCTTATCTAATATATATAAAAGGCTATATGTCTCCATATTTTCAAACTATCTCCTCCGAAACTAAAAGTCGCAGAGCGGTGCTAGGGGCCTCAAATAATTGCTTTTTTTTCTGGACCGTTCTTTTATGGGTCTTTAGCCGGTTGAAATAATTTTAAGGGTCAAAAATGAGTCAAAATTGAAAAAATCGTTAAACATTTTGTTCATTCATCTTAGTTTATTTTCAATTTTTAATTCCTAATTAGTTCATATGCATGTTACATTGGTACAGTGGTAACGTCACCAGCTTTGAATGTTAGTTTCACTTCCGATTTCGATTCTAGCTGATGACACCCAAATACTTTTTTGTACTTTTGAAATCACGACCCTATAAAAAAATATATACGAAAACTAGACAAATTAAAATATCATATTTAAGCGTATTTTATGCCCTGGCAAAGTCGTAGCGCCCCCACCCCCGTTAGTCTTTCAATTAATCTTTATCTAGCTCTTCCTCTTGCGCCACTGCAGCGAATAACATTTCATGAGCATTAGCCAAGTAGTGGTTAACACTTCTAACCTCTCCCCCAACATATTCTTCAATTTCAATCAGCCCTCTTCCTCCTTTCTTTCTTGAGATATATAGCCTGAGCACATTAGAATTTGCTTATAGCGCTCCAAACTTGACTAACAATTTTCGTGTGTGTCTATCCAGCTTTTTCATTTTTTCCTGTGCCCAGCTGCACAAAATTGAATTGCAGCAATCATCCATGAATTGATGGCTGAGAACAAGTTCCTACCATTCAGTAGATTTCAGGAGCAAAAGTTTGAGTTTCCTCATATACTCCTCTTTCGTCTTCTCTTTTATTTCCTTGCAAAGCATCGTCTCAAGTTCAAGCACCCCCAGGGACTTGTAGCCTTCTGCATCAGGATCTAATCTTTTACCATGTGGCAAAATTATGTCTTTCATGACTCCTTTCTTCCCTCGTTTAAAACAAACTACTGCACATTTGAAAATTTCAAACTACATATTTATTGCTGAACTGATTGAACCAGAGAGTCAGTTTCCTTTTCTGTTTTGCCAAACAATTTCAGATCGTCCATAAATAACAGTCCATTCTTCTCCAGTTGGTATTCCATCTTTGTCTTTCTTAGTACATGTGTCAATGGGATGAGTGCTATTATGAATAGAAGTGGCAAAAAGGAATCTCCTTGGAAGATATCATGTCTGATGCTGAGTACCCCTAATACTTTTTCCTATGAACTCAATTATATTTTTAGCCACCCTTATCATTTCAACGTCCTGAGCATCCACGAATACGGCACCATATTATAATCTTTCTTGTAATCTATCCAAGCTACATTCAAGTTTTTTTCTCCTTTTGTAGTTCTTTAAAATACATTTATTAATCGATAATTGTTCCACTCGTAGTGAACCATTTATATCAGGATGGTCATATGCTTTCAAACTGATAATCTCTGTCAGTTTCTTCCAAAGTTCAAGCAATTGGTCTATAATTTTCAACATCTGACTCTTTAGCAGGATCTTTCATTAACAAAATAGTAAAATAGTCCTTCCCACTACAATCCATTCTGGTTTCTGTCACAATCTGAAAATCATCCAGATAAACAGCAAGCCTCTCATGGATTCATGTGAAAGATCGCAATTCCATCAGGTCCTCGTCCTTTCACTTAGGCATGAACTTCATTTGTTTTCTCAAATCTTCAACAGAAATATGGACATCCTCTTGTTTATGCCCTTCCAGTCTTTCACTTAATCTAGCGACCCAGTCAGCATAAATCTTGTGGGAAGTCTCTCTTGACAATATACTTGATTAAAACTTTGTAGCTTCTTGAGGGTCAGGAGTCACTGTTTTGGTTTCACCTCCTTCCAGATTTCTAAAGAACCTTGCCTGGTTTGTTTTGAATAATTTGTTGTCGTTAAACTGCTGAATTCTGTTATCATACCTTTTAATCTTGGATGCTTTTGTCATAATTTGCTGCTTTATCTCTTCCATAGTGGTATTAAACCCCTTGGATTTCAGTTTGTATCATCTATCCAGTTCTTCTTTTTCTCCTTGTTTGTACTTCTTTCACTGTCTTTTTAATTCGACCTACATCTTTTTTTCATCTCTTCAGGTCACCTTCTATTCTCCTTCTTCAATATGTTGTTTTACTATTTCACTTTTGATTCTTTCGCCCCTACCATCTCACCAACCAAGACAGCAGCTGCCTGCAAAATGTCTCTGACATCTGTTATGCTCTCTAGTGACACCTTATTCATTACCCTGTTCACTTTATTTGTCGCATTCCTTAACTTTGTCTGGTCAAAATTCTTGCAATTAAAAATCTTTCCTTTTTCACTACTGTTCATTAATTATTTCAGTATATTCAGCAAATCGTATTCATCATCTGTTATTTCTGCACTAGAAATCTCATTATTATTATTAAGTAAGCTATCCCTCTCCTTTTGAACTATATAATTTTAATTTCCATAATGTCATTTCTACTTTCTTCTTCTATGTCTTGACACACTTGAGAGATTTCTGGAAATGTTTTAACAGAATCAAATTCAAGCAAGATTTCAGCATATCCAATGCCACCGGCTGATGTCCTGTGCGACTGGCTGTTTACTATGCTCCTTTTGGTCGATTCTATTTCAACTGGCATAAGCCATCATTTTCTTAGTATTGTTCTTATCTGATTCCTCAGCTTTTTTTCCCAGTCATTTCAAACATACCTTCTTCTTAATAACTCAATTCCTCTTGTATGATCATCCAATTCTGCTCTCAGTTTACATTTCACTGCAAACTTGTTCCGCTTTCTTTTCACACAAACAAATCTCTTCGCTGATTTCCTACCAGTGTAATCATTGACTTTTGGGCAAACTCGATACTCCAAAATCAGAAGTGCTGACCATTTGAACTTCTGACCTTGAGAACTTTGGTTTCTTCCAGATTCAATTCATTTGTATTTGTATTCATCATAAGAATGAGTTGCATTCGTGGAAGTTTCTTTCTTCGTTTTTTTTTTATCGAGACACCATCTCCAGATGACTACCAATAAAGGCTAAAGAGTGCTTCACCTGCCTGTAGAACTTGGTTATAGTGACTCTCCTTGGAAGATACCTCTTCGTATGTTAATTTCTGTTATTTGTTGTCCATCAGGTGTCAGTTCCAGTCTCCATATTCTCATTGTATTTTCAATCACGTTGATGATCCCGCTTAGTATTTTATACATTTTTAAGCATTCTATTATCCATGCATGGGAGATCCTGTCATACACTTTTTGTCATCGATTGATGCTATGGATAAATTCTTTCTCCTTCTTTTTACCCTCTTCAGGATCTTTGGATCTATATATAGCAGATCATGTGTTCCTCTATTTCCTTTTTAGCATCCTTTCTGTTCTTTGGGAAGAAGTCCACAATTATTCAAAGAGTTGTAGATTTGTTCCCTCAGTTGTGCTGTTAGTATTTTCCATATAGTGGGTAAGCACGTGATAGGCCTAAAGTTACTGGAGGCGCA
Organism: Euprymna scolopes; assembly: GCF_053919585.1. NCBI lineage: Eukaryota > Metazoa > Mollusca > Cephalopoda > Sepiida > Sepiolidae > Euprymna > Euprymna scolopes. The sequence goes on along the minus strand of NC_136493.1, from coordinate 147,605,875 downwards.
TTGTTTCTCTGTATCCTTTTGTATCCGTGTGGTTCTAGCTTTTATCATCCAATCTGGCATGTTTCCTGTATATTTGTTTATATCTTCTGAGGTTTTGAGCCAACCTTTCGTGTAATGTTGTGATTTTTTTGAACCAGCATGCATGTATCCCATCGTGTCCTGGTGATTTCCAGTTTGCCATTTTTCCGATGGTTTTCTTTAGAGTTTCCTGATTTCATTCACTGTTCCTTCTTTTGTGTCGTTTCATTTCTATTGTGATCTCGTTCTTCCCATATCTTACTCTAGTAGAGTTTACTTTCTGTCAAGTTCGCTCATTCTGTTTTTGTTTTTTCTCCGTTCACATTTTGTTAGAATTGGCTTTCATCATTTTCAAATGTCCTGTTTTGCTTGCACTGTTCAGATTTGTATTTATATCGTCTTAATCTTCCTTCTTTTGCTTTTATTTTGTGGTGAAGTTCTTCATGTTTCTTGTTTACCCTCTCCCTGCTAGTCGCATTTCCAATTTTCCATTATATTCCCGTCGCTTTCTTCCTGTTTATCGTTTTGGCTTCTTTTTTATGTTTGTTGACTTGGGTTTCCTAATTTCCTATCCAGGTTTTGTCGGTGCATCTGTCTCTGGCTGTTTTTCTAATTTGAACTTCATACTTACCATCTTGGCGCCTACGTAAATTGAATTGTTTAAGTCTGTAATTGTATCTCTTTTGATGTGTTAGAGGAGCTTGTTAATCTTCTCTGTTTCTGTTTATTTCTTCTGTTCTTGGTTTCTTAAAGATGAGAGCTTTGTTTTTTTCCTCGTTCATGAACTGTATTAATTTTTTAATTTCATTTGCGTCATCCTCTTTTAGCTGTTTTATTGTTCCCAATAGTTTGTTCTGTCATATGGTAGTCACTGGACAAGTTCTATAGCTCTTTCATTCGTTTCCGATAACCTCCATATCTATATTTAGGAGTGCTTCTATAACAGAATTTCATTAAAAGTCTGTTCTCTTTCGTTGTCCATTTCTTCTTTTGGCCATTTCTTGGTTATCTTTGTTGATTATCTTGGTTGTGCTGCGTTTGCTCGGTATCATTTTGGTCCATGAAATTAGAAGTTATGCTTACCTGTTCAACATCCGTGTTATTTGCATTTCTGAAATTAGAAAGAGGGCCAACATTCGCAAGATGACGATCGGGTTCCTCATGCTGGCTACTGAGGAAGCACCTGCCAGTCATGACACCCAGATCTTTCTTCTGAGTCCCACGGTTTGTGATATTTGTATTGGACATTTTTCATGTTGTGGTGTTTGTGGCAACATTGGGCTCAGAGTTGTTTTACCAGTGGTTCTGAGTGTAAACCTCGCGTGTATACAGGAGGTATCGTGCACTATTACACATGCATAAAGGACATGAGCAGGCACAGACAGGACAAACAATATAAAAAAATGGTAAGAGGTATTTATTAATATCTGCTTGTATAAATCCGTTGATCTATTCCAAATGTAAGAGGATATTTGAAGATAGCTCCCCCCCCCCATATTATGCATGAATTTGTAATGTGGGATCGACATGGCACTGTTATAATTTTCATAATATTTTTGGCGTATTCTTCTTCTTCTTCTTCTTTTTCTTCTTTTTCTTCTCCTTCTTCTTCTTCTTATTATTATTATTGTTTTTATTTTTTATTCTAGACACGTCTCAATTTTAAATACAAACGGCAAGAACATTGTTTATTATTATTATTATTATTATTATTATTATTATTACTAGCATTTTAGCCCGACGTTGCCCGAGTGTTTGGATATGTATGTTGAGCAAAAAAAAAAAAAAAATGGTAGTAGGAAGGCAGGCTCGAACCCGTACCATAAAGCAGGAAAAGAACGGGGTAAAACCTAACGTTTATGCTGTTACGACCACCGCCAAACCGGAAGCAACATTTTTTTTAAATTAAGGCTAGACAATCTAAAGGAGAGGATAACTTTCAAAAATACCGGCGAAAAAAGTGACCCCCCCCTCCTGTAGAAAAGTGCCTAGTTGAAGGGGAAGATATTAATGTTTTTAGCCAATTTTTCGATATTTATCGTATGAAAGGTCGAACTTTAAAACGATACTGATCTTGGTAAAATCCGTCGCCTCTATTGAAAGTTTAAGGCAGACATGCCAACAGACATACATACATACATTTATATATTGGTAACTAAAACGTTTCGACCCAAACTGATGAAAAAGCTTGCCCTATCTCTGAATACCCTTTATGTAAAATTTCAAATATTTAGATCAGAAATTGTCTGAGTAATTTGGAAAAGACCGCAGAGGTCAATTTTTTTAAACTTTGTCCCCTATTATGACCCCTTAAAATGTATTGTTTTGGGCTCAAATCAAGTTATTAAGTTAAATCCATGTTCAACGAACCTATATCTAAAATTTCAAGTGTGTAAACCCAAAATTGTCGGAGGAATTTGGTAAAGTTCTCAACGGTCAAATTGTTGAACTTTGACCCCTTAATCGCAAAATTTCTGGCCGAAAACCGATCACGTCGATTTTTCCAAATCTCAGTACCCTGTATATCAAATTTCGAGTCTGTAGACTAAAAATTGACAGAGTTATTGCGTAGGGAAATGTACACAGACACACACGCAGACATGTTCACTTTTATAGATATACAGATTTATTATTATTATTATTATTATTATCATCATTATTACTATTATTATTAGTTTATTTTTATTATTGTTATTATCATTATCATCATTATTTTTGTTATTATTATTTTTATTATTATTGTTATTATTTTTATATATTATTATTGTTATTATTGTTGATATTATTGTTATTAATATTGTTTCATTACTGCTATTATTATTGTTATCATTATTATTATTGTTGTTATTATTATTTTTATCATTATTGTTATTATTTTTATATATTATTATTGTTATTATTGTTGATATTATTGTTATTAATATTGTTATCATTACTGCTATTATTATTGTTATTATTATTATTATTATTATTATTGTTATTATTATTTTTATTAATATTATTACTGTCTACTAAACCTAAAAATCGCAACTAAGAAAACTATCAGACATATTGGAAATCATGCCTCCATAGGCAAGTAAAATTAACCATAACAAATTCATAGATAATAATTAACCATAGCAAATTCATCAATAATAATTAACCGTAGCAAATTCATAGATAATAATTAACTATAACATAGATAAAAAAAATGATCATAACATAGATAATAGATCTAATAATTGGTAAACACACGTGAAATTTATGTAGAAATGTAATTGTTATTGCCTTTGGTAACAGTTACTGTTTGAATAATTTTTTCATCACGTTTACTTTGTTAACAATACTGTACAATTGCCAATCATTTCTTTTCTCATCGATTTTTGTGTTAAACGCCACGTAGTTGCTATTATAACAGCTCGACCTGCATTCTCATTATTGATTCAAACGCAGGACACGTTTGGAGACTTTTCTTTTTCGTTGTCAAAGATGTTGTGTGATTTAGTGAGTCCAGATTTGTTAATGAACAAACACATTATCTTTTCCGTGTCCTCCGTTACCATGACGGCTCTCTCGACCTTCGTTTTGATTCGCATGTCCCAGAATAAGTTTCGAGCTTCGTTCTGCTACGGTTAATGCATTATCGATGACAAATATTTTGAACGTGTACAAGAAAGCACAGAGGCGTGATTATTTTTTGAATAAGATAACATTTATAGAAGTTAAGATATTGACGCCATTGAAGTTGATAAAAACTGATTTCCACTTGGTCTATGTATATTCATGAAAAACTTGACCACGCAAAAGATAAAGCAAATGTATAATGGTTTACATATATGAAATTCAAATAAACCTTAAGATCACTGTTGCCACATCTGGAGAGATGTTGCTTAAAGTACTCTTTACTGTCTTGAAAGAGTACAACACCGACATCTAGTAAGAAATGTTCACTTCTCTTCCATACAGTATCTTGGCTACTACCAAAACACGCACTTTTCATGTATTCTGCGTGTATATATATATATACATATATATATATATATATATACATACATATATATATATATATACATATATATATATATATATATATATATATATATATACATATATATATATATATATATATATATATATATATGTAGTATATGCACTAAGATGCACAACATGCAACAAATCCTACATAGGCGCCACCAAAAATTTCAGCAATAGAGTGGCCTTACATAAGAGCAACATCAAAATTGCAGATAACAGACACCTCTATGTTTCAAAACACGTACATGCATGCAGTGGTAACAGCTTCAAAATAATGCCAATCTTCCAAACAGACAATTATTTTTATTTACTTACACAGGAAAAAAACTTCATCACCAGATTCACTCCTGAACTGAACAGAACCTAATACCATCGCACAAAAACATGAAATGCAAGGTACACTCGCATGCACATCCATACACATACACATATACACACCCACACATAAATCAGAACCGACACATTAAAACACACACACGTGCGCGCATACAACCACACACAGACATAACACCCCTTATCTCTAATACAACACACTGAACAATACCAACCCTACTTAACCTCAAAACCAACAACACTAGGAGACACCTAGAACCATAGTATAATATCTGTTCCAACACCTCGCTCCCTCCTCAGGGGAGGAGAACCCCCTCATGACTGAAACGACTATCTTCCCTTCTATCATCCCCCTCCCATACCTACACCCCCTCCAATGCCCCCCCCTCTGAGGAACAAAATCTTCCCCACACTAGGCACCGATCCTGGGTCTGGCCATACCCACATGGGGAGACAAATAAATAGAAAAATTAAAAAATCCCCTATTTTAAATACACCCCTCTTTCTAAACAAACATAATATAAGACTAAAACGAAAAATCACAATACTAAAATCCAAGAATCCAAAAAATAAATATCAAAATAGAATGAAAGCGCCCCTATCCTTACTTCAGAAGAGCCAGTCCCCCCCCCTCCCCACACATACATATTAGTAACGACCTCGGACCACAGCCGCCTTCCTAAGGAAGCAAATAACCCCTAAATACTATAAAACAATATACACATTCCCAAACCAATAAAAGCAAACACACACACGCACACACACGCGCACACACGCGCACACACGCGCACACACACACACGCACACACACACATACACACACACACGCACACACACATACACACACCCTACCCCACCTTAAAGGAAAAGGAAAAACATTAGCAGAAAGAGATAGCGACTGACTACAGCGAGGTCAACGGCTCCCTGGACAAACCAAATAAAAAAGCAATAAAAATTCAGCATACCAATGTATAATAAGCACTTACAAGCCTCCACCCGTTGGAAAAACTTCAAACTAACTACGAAAATCGCCATTTTTACACATTTGAAAATAATTTCTGACGAGGACGCATCACAGACCGTCTGAAACGCGCGTAAACGATTTCAATGACTTAAAAACATTATTACAATGATCCAAACATAATTCTCAATGAAAAACCAAGACACGGAATAATAAAATAATGTTAAAAAATACACATTGTTGGTGACTACTCCCTTATTTAAATATATATATATATATATATATATATATATATATACAGACATATATATATACATGATGATTGCAACGTCTTCTCAGACGAGTGCCACTCCCTCAGACATTTAAAATCCATGAGCCCAAATTCCTGAGGGAGTATCTATACAAATATGATGTTACAGAGTCTTAGCTTTGTACGACAGCTAAGTCTCTCTCTCGGTTCAAAATGTTGAGATCCAGCAACAAGCAAGAGCAACAAATTAAACTGCAGACCAGCTTAATGCGGGTACTGGTCTTCCGCTTTATGGTTTTTTAAATCTGAGATTTGCTTCTCCTAGAAAGGTTGCCTTCACCACGGCTTACGGGAGCCCTCTCCACCCCAATACACATATACACACACACAAATATTCACGGTGCTAGTTGGCCGTTGACCCAGAAAAAGGGCGAATATACATACATACATATATATACATACATACATACATACATAGATATATCTATCTATATATATATATATATATATATATATATATATATATATATATATATATATATATATATATATATTATTGTTGTTGAGCTGGATTAAATCCGACGATATGAAATAAACTGGAGGTGAAAGGACCTGAACACTCAACGTTTCACCCGATTTATGCGGGCTTTTTCAAGAGGGATGGTTATTGACGAGAGAGTCGGAAGATTTGGGGCTACATATAATGATGGGGGAGAGCAGCGTGTTTTCCTTATGTAAATTAGATATCTATATACATATATACATTTTATGAGAGAAAATAAATTAGAGTAAACTAGCGTAGTGGATTGCGTCTAAAAGTTAAAATATCGTAGAGATTTAAATGATTGCGTCTGGAAATATAACTGTGATAGATTAAGTAAATAAAATGAAACGAGATTACGAAGGGAGTTTTTAAAAATTAGAGATAATTGAATTGGGATAAAATAGCGTAGTAACTGTAGATGGCGTCTAAAAATAAGAATAGGAGGTGGTAAAATGGGGTCTAAAAATAGACACTGATATAATAAAAACAGTAAATAAGTAAAATAAAAATAATAAAATGAAGTGAAATCACGAATGGATTTAAAATATATATATATATATATATATATATATATATATATATATATATATATATATAGTATAGTATTTTATATATATATATATATATATATATATATATATATATATATATATATATATAGTATATATATCTTTTTAGTATAGTATTTCGAGTTTAACCTGTGTCTAAATTGTTCTCTTTAATAATTATTTTCGACAGATAGGGAGCAATGTGGAAAAAAACTTTTCTTTGTTTTATTATATTGCTGGAATGGGAGATTATAGCTGACTCAATTAAACGTCGTGTGGATCTGTTATGTATGTGTTTTAAGAAAGTTGCTTTGTTAAAATTAAAATGGTGGTCGTTCTCCATGATGTGACAAAATATGGCGTTGAGTGTATTGTTGTTTTTTACATCTCTTTTGTGTTCATATATTCTTTTATTTAAATTACGTTGAGTTTCTCCTACGTATATTCTTCACAATCAAGGCAGGGTATGGAATATATTTCGGCTTTGGTGTTAGTGTTGGTATTAGTAATAATTTTACGTGTTAGATCCCTAATTGTTAAAGAGTTTAGTTTTGTTATTTGAATGCCTGTCTTATTTAGGTTCTATAGATTGTGTCGTTGTTTTTATTAGTTGGTAATGTTAATTGTCTGTAGTGTGTCTGGCTACTTAGGGAATGGTCTCGGTTTCGGTTATGGTAAATTTTTAGTGATTTCTTTTTTGTATCTGTTAAAAAATGTTGAGGGTATTGTAAGTTCATGAATGTACGTTCGATATACTCAAATTCTTCCTTGATGTATTCTTCACTGCATATTCTCAGGGCCCTAAGAAAAAATCCTATTAGAATACCTCTTTTTACTTTATCATCGTGATGAGAATAAAAATGTATGTAATCATTTTTATTCGTTACTTTCCGGTCTTTAAGTTTTAAAGTCCATCGGAAAGGCTCCACGTTTTGACAAGCTTCTAGGCTTGACCTTTACTCCTGATCTGAAATGGAACGCATACATAAAATCCTATAAGAGCCAAGAATGGAGTATTGTTGTCACATCTGGACAGAAGTTGTTAAAAAGACCTTGTCCTGCCTTGACAGAGTTTAAAATAGAGTAGGGGAGGCCCTTTTTTCTTTCCTCTTTTTAACAGAAGAGATATTACGAGCCTGTCTCTGCTTTATCGTTATTTTTATGGCAAGTGCTCGCCTGAGTTCCAATCTATGGTCCCCCCTCACCAAACTTTCACGAAAAATGCTCATTTATCTGAAACCACTATCAATAATTTCCCCCACTCTTTATTTGTGCCTAAACCTAAACGTAGATTCCATGAACAAAGCTTCTCTCTTAGAACTGTACGCCTGTGGAACAATGTTCCGTTTTCTTGCTTTCCAGCTGACTACAATATGGTCGTCTTCAAGTTCAATGTAAACAAGTTCTTGATAAGCCGTTCCTCTTAAGTAATCCAATTTACCAAATTTACACTACTAACGATTCCTATGATATTGTCCCATTGACTACTATACACTCTTTAACGCTTATCCTCGAGTGGCGTCTGGGTCTTGATAAGTGGTGACTCCTATATAAAAACACTAAAAAATAATATAAACATATCTCACCCCAAGATCTTTCCTTTTAATATATAATTCTTTATATACAATATAACAATCCCTGTTAATTAAACATTTACATCTCCATCATATGCCCATATATAACCCATACTCACACCACAATAATGCATACCTATCATTAACAATAAATATGAGTAAACTCCTCTTTTAAAAATTAAAAAATTAAAAATCAGTATGTTAATCTACTAGTCAAATACCTAATATGAATATATATATATATATATATATATATATATATATATATATATATATATATACACGTTTTATTTTTTATTACCGTATTTTTCTGTTCAGTTACATTATTGTTTCAGCTACGCGACCGTTTTTTGGCCGTCATGTAGCCTCCTCAGACTTTTACAGAAATGTTCGTTTATGGTGGAATGAAAGAGTGAATAATGTCAGGGAAGGGGTGCGAGAAAAGCGGAAAAAGAAGAAGGAAAAATAGGGGGAAAGGTGGGAGGGAGGTGCTTGGTATGTCGGTAGTGTTTTAGTTTTGGAGTTCAAGAACATTAGGTGGTTGTGGGGGGGGGTCTGGGAAGTTTATCTCTTGTGTGGCTAACGACATAGGGATACATGGAAGGGGGAGATATGTAGGGGTAAGAAGAGGTGGGTTATTTTAAATTTCGAGTAAGAAACTACAATTATTAGCATAGTTTTACACTTGTATATATAGCCCTGTTTTTTAAAGAATCTTTAAACACATATCTCTTAACAATAGGAATACACCAGAGTGAATAGCTAAGCCATTCACTATCCAATAGATTACACCAGACACGACTAACCCTAATTTTAAATACTCACTCAAAACAGAAATCCATACAACATACATTTTTAACAATTATATTATTGTAACGATACTTGGTTCCGATTAAAACACATATTGATATCCAGTCCGCTTTCACTGGAAAGGTACTTTCTTCAAAATGAACACCCAAACGCGTTTCACTGATTTCTTACTGGTGAATTCGTTTTGAACGCTATTCTTCAATTTATTTTTTAGTTTGTGGTGTGTCGTTGATGATTTGTTTGGATGTTCAAAAGTCTTTAAAATTCAGACCCATTGCAATAAAACCATGGTACATCTCTGAAATATGTAACATATATAAATAATTTGTATTTTAGCTCTCACATTTGTGATCGAGCACTTTATTTTCTTTTCAGCGCATCCGGACACCCCATATACATACATTTACCCGCTATCCCAGACACACCAAATGAGAAATTTGTTTGAAATTCTAACCGTCCTTTATGTCCAATTGTCTGTATTTCTGTAGCACTTGGTTCATCAGGTATATTTGCTAGGTTGTTTTTGAAATTTAATTCATGAGTCCGGTTGTTGTTATAATGACTGGAATAATAGAAATCTTCCTAAGATTCCAATTTCTTTTCATGTCATACATAAGACCTTGATATTTCGTTATCTTTCCCCTCTCAACTCTGTTTAAACCAAGATAATTAAGGACACAAACTTCTACTAAGGTTTCTTCTTTCTCAGTCTTGACCCACATCACTATGCCAGATTTAATAATTTTGTTTTCTAGGTATGAATCTGCAAGAATTGTATATTCATAGTGGATGGTGTATGACTTATTTCCAACTGTTGTTATATATAGTCATCCACATACAGTACTGTTTCGATGTTTGTATGTGTGTTTCACAGCTCATCAGTGTGGCTAGACAATCAACTACCTCAATCGAAACCCGATCGCCCAAACGACAGTCGGAGCTTCTAGCCGTTGCTACTATGCGGGCAGTGGATTAACAATGTTTTGACATTGTCCAAATACCTAAGCTCAATTTGTTTACACAAAGAGCATCGCTTCATACGCTAATGGTAATTTGAATATCACTTCTCAAATGCTCAGCCCAAGACAGTGAGTATTAGCTGCCCGTTTTGATTCATGCCGATTTTTATTTATTATTATAGAACCAATTTTCTATTTTTTTTTTATTACATTTTCACCCCAAACAAGACACATTGCCACTTTGGTGTAGGGGGCTACTATCAGGGGCAACAACTATTGGGGCACTATGTTGGGATTTGGGCAGCAAGATGTCGCTCACGTTACACTTGAACTTCTGCATATCAGTACAGTTTGGGAAGCAGGGATCTGGAATGGAATTCCAGATTCTAGCGGTTCTGGGGAAGAAACTACTGGAGTAGAAATGATCTTTTACATCTAGGGATCTCTACTATGCGGGGTGGGATTTTGCTGCCTGTCGGGTTTGTCCAGGGTGTCTGCGTCGTGGGGGCACAAGTGTCTGCAGTTTGTCAGAGCATTCACCATTAAAATACTTGTAGAACAGGCAGAGGGATGCAACGTTTCGTCGATGGAACAGAGGCTGAAGCTTAAATGCCAGTTCAGGGCCTATCAAATTGGCGACTCTCTTTTGAACCTTGTCTGGGAGCGAGAGACTAGTAGCAGATGCACCAGCCCAAATATTACAACAATACTCCATACATGTGCGAATGGTGGCCTTATAGAGGTACAGGATACTTTCGAGTGTCAGTAGTTTTCTAGCATGGTAGAGAGAGCTTACCATTTTCGCAGCGGCCCTGGCAATGTTTTCAATATAATTGTTCCAGCTCATGTTTCCTGTGAACGTTAGGCCAAGCAGTTTGAAAGATGTACTCTCAGATAAAGAGTCACTGGTCATTGCTATTGGTGGCAGAGAAGGTTTCTTGTAATTATTGAAGGAAACCAGTTTAGTCTTGGCAGCATTGAATGTGACCATCCATTTTTGTCCCCATTCCACTACAGATTAGAGGTCATCCTCTAGTGTTTTTGCCATTTCTTTAGATATGTGTTCATTTGTTTTCCTGTCATGCCTGTTATAGAGTGTGGTGTCATCAGCATATATACCCATCTCACAGACAATTTTGTCAGGCAGGTAATTTATGAATATTAGGAATAATAGAGGTCCAAGATAGACCCCTGAGGCACTCCCACATTTATATCATATTGATTATCATCTGATATATAATAATGATTTCAAAAGTTATAAAAGAAATTTCTTGAATATATCCACTAGCATCCAAAGCAAAACGGGTAGTACTCCAACCTTAGTCGTTATTTATCTCTTCAGTGTTATTACCGTCTCAGCTACCGACAGATGCATACAAATTTAATAATGAAGCGACTGAGCTATAAACGTTTGATTTTGCGCATGTGCAAAACTAACAGCAGCAATAATATTTTATTCAACTTACCCTGCCAAGGTTAACTGTTTTGTTTTTAATTTTGACGCTCTAGCAGCAATTTGTCGGCTAAAAAGCAAATCGAAAGTGTGTTCTACAGGTCCAAATACCCTGTATATCAAATTTCAACTCTTTAGAGCAAATATTCAAAGGGGACTTTGATAGATATGTTTCGCACACACCGACAATGTCACTTTGATATATATATATATATATATATATATATATATATATATATATATATATATATATATATCCGTATGCTAGAGCGTTTTCATTTTACATTCTAAGCAATTATGCAGAATGTAGAAACTATGCATAAATAGAATTCAGCGTAATATTGAAATGAAACAAATCATTTAATAAGAAACCATACAAAAATGAATAGGTACTTACTTAACGTTCGTTTTTAAAGGAATATGCAAACTAGTTAACATTCGTGTAGTCGCTCGCATATCGATGACTGAGTATATTAATAAGTTCGTTTTAAATTTTTTAAATAGAAAATAGAAGCTTTTAATATTAATATCAGAGCGAGAAAAGAAGAACTCAACTTTATAGATATTTTTTTTTATTGCAACGTCTTCTCAGACGAGTGCCACTCCCTCAGACATTTAAAATCCATGAGCCCAAATTCCTGAGGGAGTATCTATACAAATATGATGTTACAGAGTCTTAGCTTTGTACGACAGCTAAGTCTCTCTCTCGGTTCAAAATGTTGAGATCCAGCAACAAGCAAGAGCAAGATAGCCAGCAACAAATTAAACTGCAGACCAGCTTAATGCGGGTACTGGTCTCCCGCTTTATCGTTTTTTAAATCAGAGATTTGCTTCTCCTAGAAAGGTTGCCTTCACCACGGCTTACGGGAGCCCTGTCCACCCCAATAGACATATACACACACACAAATATACACGGTGCTAGTTGGCTGTTGACCCAGAAAAAGAGTTCATTCGCCCTTTGGAAGGTCTTGTTTTTAATCCTCCAGGGAGACTAGCCGCCCTCCTCACCAAACAAGTCTGGTGGGGGAACCAGTTTAGTCGCCGGTGACCCGACCATGAGGCAGGTAGTACTGGGTTACATGGTACCAGTAGCATATGACATGACCTGATATATAGAAAGATATATATGAACATGTGCAGCTCAATATGCTTATAGTTGTCCAATGTGCAGCTCATATTGCTTATAGTCGTCCTGGGACGCGTATTCATCTAGTGTATATATAAAATGACAAGTTTATGGCCTTACTGGCGCATACGATAATGACTCAGGCTGTGTAATTTTTAAATCTATGGGGTTTTGTTTCTGAAGTATTTTTTTTCGCCTTTTCTCAAACTTTCAATTCGTTTTATTTATTTTTATTTTTATTTTTATTTCACAGATTAGGCACAAAAAGGCGACGAAAAGAAACCAATAAAAATAAACTAGAAAAAAAAAAAGAGACGCCTTCTACAATAAAAGAAAATGGAAGCAGCAGAGAAAAAAAGGGGAAAATGAGGTTAACTTTTCTCCTTCAATTGAAAAGTACTGGAACAGAAATGGATTGTTTTCCTTGTTTTTTTTTTTTTTTGTTTTTGTTTTTTTGTTTTTCGTTTTTTGTTAGGAAAAATCTTGGAAGAATGTACTGTCCTTTCAAAGCTCCTAAAATCTCAACGGTTTAAGGAAAAGAACCTCCGATAATTTTGACGTTTAAAATGGGTAAACGTTTCAACAAAAATAAAATAAAATAAAAAAAATGGAGTCTTTCGTTTTTCCCTATTTCTTCCTAGCCAACGTGTTCAAAATAAGTGAAGGATAAAGGTTCCAGAAGTACATATACTAGACGTTCGAGAAATAGGCGTTCTAAAAATAGCTGTTCTACGATTATACATTCTAGAATAAGATGTTCTGAAAGTAAATGTTCTAATAGAAAATATTTCAGAAGTAGATGTTCTAGAAATATGTTTCAGTAATAGATATTCTAAGAGTCCGAGAAATAGATGTACTAAAAATAGGTGTTCTAGAAGTAGATATTTCAGAAGTAGATGTTCTAGAAATATTCTAATAGATGTTCTGTAAATAGATGTTACAGATGTGAATGTTGCGATAGCAAATATTTTAGTATATGTTCCAGTTGTGACTAGTGTTCTCATTCATTATAACAAAATACATATTTCAGAAATAGATGTTTTAGAAGTATATGTTGTAAGAATGGATATTCCGAAAGTAGTTGTTCCAGAAGTAAATATTTTAGAGATAGATGTTCTAAGAATTGATGTTGTAGTAGCTGCTACAAAAATAAACTCTTTATAGAAATAAATATTCTAGAAGCAGATATGATAGAAGTAAATATTCCGGAAACATATTCTTGTAGATAGTCTAGTAAATGTATCAGAAATAGATATTCTACGATTTTGAAAAATAGGTGTTCTAGAATTAGATTTTCTAGAAGTAGATGCTATAAATATTCTAGAAGCAGGTATGATAGAAGTAGATATTCCGGAAACATATTCTTGTAGATAGTCTAGTAAATGTATCAGAAATAGATATTCTACGATTTTGAAAAATAGGTGTTCTAGAATTAGATTTTCTAGAAGTAGATGCTATAAATATTATAGAAGCAGGTATGATAGAAGTAGATATTCCGGAAACATATTCTTGTAGATAGTCTAGTAAATGTATCAGAAATAGATATTCTACGATTTTGAAAAATAGGTGTTCTAGAATTAGATTTTCTAGAAGTAGATGCTATAAATATTCTAGAAGCAGGTATGATAGAAGTAGATATTCCGGAAACATATTCTTGTAGATAGTCTAGTAAATGTATCAGAAATAGATATTCTACGATTTTGAAAAATAGGTGTTCTAGAATTAGATTTTCTAGAAGTAGATGCTATAAATATTCTAGAAGCAGGTATGATAGAAGTAGATATTCCGGAAACATATTCTTGTAGATAGTCTAGTAAATGTATCAGAAATAGATATTCTACGATTTTGAAAAATAGGTGTTCTAGAATTAGATTTTCTAGAAGTAGATGCTATAAATATTCTAGAAGCAGGTATGATAGAAGTAGATATTCCGGAAACATATTCTTGTAGATAGTCTAGTAAATGTATCAGAAATAGATATTCTACGATTTTGAAAAATAGGTGTTCTAGAATTAGATTTTCTAGAAGTAGATGCTATAAATATTCTAGAAGCAGGTATGATAGAAGTAGATATTCCGGAAACATATTCTTGTAGATAGTCTAGTAAATATATCAGAAATAGATATTCTACGATTTTGAAAAATAGGTGTTCTAGAATTAGATTTTCTAGAAGTAGATGCTATAAATATTCTAGAAGCAGGTATGATAGAAGTAGATATTCCGGAAACATATTCTTGTAGATAGTCTAGTAAATATATCAGAAATAGATATTCTACGATTTTGAAAAATAGGTGTTTTAGAATTAGATTTTCTAGAAGTAAATGCTATAGAGATAGTTCAAAAGTAGATGTTCTAGAAATATATGTTTTAGTAGATGTATATCTACCAATAGATGTCATAGGAGTAGATTATTTTTATAAATGGATGTTCTAGACTTAAATGTTCTAGAAATGGATGTGCTAGAAGATGCTACAAAAGTAGATTTTTTTAGAAAAAATGTTCCAGGTGTGAACACCATTATCATTATGTATATGACTGACGGGCTTTGTTCACATCGTTATATATATATATATATATATATATATATATATATATATATATATATATATATATATATATATATATAGCCTGCCAGGATACTATATATACAAATGTAGGAAAATTTGAGTATATTTTATAGATTTGAAAATATAATTACTTTCTTAACAATTGTCATAAAATTTTAACCATAGAATAGTATTATAATCTTTAAAAAGCCTGCAAATTTTCATGTAGTTCCTATATATAGTGTTGTATCTCAGCGTAGTTCTAAAGCTCCTCAATGGGGGATTACGTCACAGGCAAACCTAGTTATTATTTCATAGAAATGTATGCTAAACTGTTTCGTTTTTGCAATAATCCGGTGGTAAAGTCAAGCAGAAATATAATTACGTGGGCTGCCCCAAAAGTAATGACTCCTATTTTTTATTTCGCCTTAATGGATCAGGAGGGATTGTAATACATTCTGGAGCACAAAAGCCGTTCGTTTTAACGGTATCACTCCCATTTTCGTTGCTCTTCAACTTTTGAGGAAAAAATAGAAGGCTTTATTTTTTTAACGACCGTCATATATAACATTGGGAAACAATTTTATACTTTCTTTTTGAAGATTGTCTGGATTTCTACAACAGATTTAGAGTATTGTTGCACTACTGAATTAGGAAATGGTATTTGTTTCTTTCTATCAGTTAAGGTTTTGTGCTAGGCGGATTTGAAAACAAAAACAGATCTTCTGACAAAATCGATTACACTTTTGTGGCATTATCAGATGATTTTTTGTCAACACATATCATCGTAAATATGTTTTTAATAAAAAAAATTGTTTTGCCAGAACATATATCGATTACCTGATAGAAACATCGATTACTTTAAACTGAATGGTGGACATTGATAACGGTAAGTACATGTAAACTGCATGTTATTTTATCATTGTTCAAAATTCAGGACTTGAACTTCCGTTTCTTCAAACTCCTGGAATGCTCCGCGGCAGAGAAGTATCTCTACAGACTCCAACATTAGTCAGCCATATGACTGTTTCTTAGTGATCCTGATACCGCATCTCCATCTCTTTCAGGTCCTGGTAGAATCTCTCCCCTACTCGTCACTCATTGAACTCAAATTCTCATGAAACCGATCCAAGTGTGAAAATAAATACTGCATCTTGCCGAAAGAAGTCACCAAGTTGTCGACAAGTTCTGTGTACTTTCTGACTTTATTGTTGCCAATCAAGTTCTTCACTATCAGAACAAATATCTTCTACGCTTCCAGTTCCACTTCGTTCATTGAGTTTTCGAACTCTAGGTCCGTGATAAACTACCGGATCTGAGGATCGTCAAAAATGTTAGTTTTCAACTTCTCAATCGTCAATCCTGGAAAAGCTTGGCACAAATAAGTAAAGCAGTCCAGAATCTTAGTGAATTGCTTGATTTAGCTGAGTTTGATGTGCAGCGGTGGGAAGAATATTCTGTCTCTGTCCACCAGAGGATCGTTGATGACGTTCCTCTCTTTGCAATTCCTACCGCACAGGC
Organism: Euprymna scolopes; assembly: GCF_053919585.1. Lineage (NCBI taxonomy): Eukaryota > Metazoa > Mollusca > Cephalopoda > Sepiida > Sepiolidae > Euprymna > Euprymna scolopes. Next base: position 147,589,218 of record NC_136493.1, on the reverse strand, counting down.
CAGTCCTTCGTGTATCCTAAGCATCAATGTTTGGAAGATTTCGAGGTTTTGTGATTTCAAACTGATCCCCTTTTCGATAAAATCACCCAGAACTATCGGATCTGAATCTTTCTTATTAAAATCATTTCCAATCAAAACAATTATTTGACAAGGGATTTTACTCCTACCATCTTCTAAAATACTCCACAATATATATATATATATATATATATATATATATATATATATATATATATATATATATATATATATATGTGAACAAAAACGTAAAAAATAACTCATAACTTGACCTGATTTTTGGAGTCATCGCATCAGATTCGTCCTAAATCAGCTGATATTGCCAATGTGTAATAAATATATATGGGTGAACGAAATTTTTTCTACGTATACTTCTGTGCAAGAAATATTCGAACTTTGAGAGAACCATAATACTTACCGGGTTGCTTTGGCTTTTTAGCTAGAAGCAAAGTGAAGTATCTGTTCTGATACTCCGCTTAATCTTTTCTGTCAGTGAATGCGAAATCCGTCGAAGCAATTTTCATTTTTGTTACAAACCAGAATATTCTTTATTTGGATAAAGATTTTCCCCACATCAAAATCGACATTGTGTCTAGTTATTCTCTTGTGGGGAGGGGGGGGGGAAACAAGTAGGCAACAAATATGAGAAACAAGCAGGCAATAATGCAAATTAAAACTAAGATTTAAAATATTCAGTTAGTTCTGAAAATGCCTATGCAATTTTAAGAATGCATATTAAATATTTTAGATTCAATTGGTATAAAATATTAGTTTAGTATTTCGAAGATATAATATCCTTTTCAAATTATCTCTATTTCAGAGTCACCTGGATATCGATTGTCCATCAGAAGTCTCAATAAAAAATTGGCCAAATAGTATCAGAACAATCAAAAGGGTCTCCCGTCTGTGAAGCACATTACCGCGAAACTGCTCCTCTGTGTATTACAACATGATTGTTTTCAAATACAATGTCAAGAGATTTCTGTCATATACGCGACCTGGTTCACTTCATCGACCGTTCTCAATCCTCCTCCTCCTCCTCCTCCTCCTTTTCCTCATCATCATCATCATCATCATCATCATCGTTTGAACTCGAAGATTCTTTTCTTTACATTAGTTTCCTCGATAATTTTCTAGTAAGAAGTATTTTTAGAAAGACACTAAGGATTACAGAAGGAACCACGTGAAGGTTGCCAACATCTTAAGTGATTTTTGTGGAACAAACTGGATTCGAATTTGGGACAGCCAGTTCGTCAATCTGTGTCGTTAACCACGTGACCACCCTCGCTCTCTCATATTAGGTCATTCATTATTTATCTGACAATAATTCATTTTATTATTCATCTCTCTTCCACATAAAGAAGATGTGACACAAGACGGGGGTGCGATCAAGGTTGGATTTGTTATATAAAGAACTTGAAGCATAAAAACATATCCCATTCAAGCAACGAATTTAATATTTAGCGAAAAGGGTAACTATGCTGTAAAACAAGACGACCAAACCGAACCAAACCAAACTAAACCAAACCAACCAAACAAACAAAATGAGGTTTATAGGAAAGAAGAAGAAAAACAGAAAGTTTTATTACTCACTCAAAAGAGTGCAATCCATTCATGTCGTTTTACATAAAAATGATTGTTTATCTTATAGTTCTGCCGCCACATAAATTCACACGGATAAAAGGGAGAGGAAGTGGGGATACAGAAGAGAAAGAACGAAAAAGAATGCCGGATGTGAAAAGTGAGGAAAACATGTGAAGCGAAAGTGAAGCATAAAGAATGAGAAAAATACACACACACACGCGCGTGCGCATTATATATGTCTATGTATATATCATATGAATATATATATATTATATATGTTATATATATTATATATATAACATATATATATATAATATATAATATATTTATATATATATATATTATATATATATATATTATATATTTATATATGTATATATATATATATTTATATATGTATATATATAATATAAAATACGCATCAAGTGCGGTTGAAAGCCAAATCACAACGTAATATGAAGAAAATAAAAAATATATTTTACTTGTTTTAAATTTATAATTTAAATATATTTTAGAGCCAAACTCAATCCTCAGTATGTTGTTTTTTTCTCTTCTTTTTTGTCACGTTGTAAAGTTGGAGAAAGAAAAGTCTGTTTGTAAAGAGCCGCGCGTTGTATCTCAGCGGTTGTATTTTGAAATGTTGGAATTGTGCGTTGGCAACGCGAGATTAACATGAAGGGTGTGAGTTTCATCATAGAAACGTTGATTTAATTTGAATAAAATAAAATACGCATCTAGTGCGCTTGAAAACCAAATCACAACGCAATATATATATATATATATATATATATATATATATATATATATATATATATATTACGTATATACCTATTGCGTTTTTTGTATGTTGAGCTTTTTTATCTGATTGACTGATTGAGATCATTTTTTTGTCTTATAAATATTGATACTAATACTTAAATGGACTTTAAGTTTGCAGTATTAAAGAAGTTGAAATCTGAAAGTATTTTCAAATTATATATATATATATATATATATATATATATATATATATATATATATATATATATATATATATATAAAGAGATAGATAGATAGGTAGATAGATAGATAGATACTTTATTAATATTTTAAACCAAAATTTATATATATTAAAATTCCAATAAAACCAAATCGATATTAATTGATTCAATCATTTAATCTTAATGATTATCAGTTTTTACAATCGATCATACATTTAATATTTTCGCAAAAGTTCAGACAACAAAATATAAAATGAGAACATTTTTATTGTTTATTTACAAATTTATTTACAATTGTTTCATAACTGTTGAGGCAATTTTAATTATTATATCATTTAAAAATATTTCAGACGGCAAAATACACTATTTATACATATACGATGACATTCATAATATTTTTCTTTTTTTTTTTTTTTAGAGAGAACAAGCAGTTGGACCTACCTACATCTCATCCATATATTTTCTTTGTTTTTTAAAGAAATGTATTTTGTGTTGTTTCTGATATCTGGTCGGACAAACAATCAAACAAGTTGCTGGAAATTGCGACTTTCGTTTATGTAATAAATAAAGGAAACACAAAAATATATTTATTGGCTTACCGCATCCTCGTCATTTTCTCGATTTATTTTTCTTTATCTTACACTGTGTTTCTTTATCCGGTGTTACCGTCTAGTGTATCGGTTTGCAATATATTTCGATTTGTTTTTAAAAAAGTTATACTGCTTTTTCCCCCTAAATTTTATCTTCATTCTTTTCCGATGAACGAATACAGAGTTAGTTTCTCTTTTGAAGAAAACATTTTTTTGCTCTTCCAAACATTAAAAAACATACCTTAGCTATCAGATAATTTCGTTTCAACGAATTAAGTAAAGAAATGGGATTTGTAAATATTGGAACTGTAAACCGACTTATCTATTTATCTATTTATCTATTTATATTACATGATAAGGGCTGTCCCCTTTTCATGTAAGTATAAAAATGGAGAATTTAGTTTAAAATGAAAATGAATGAGCAATAGACAAATTCGAACCTCGTAATCTAGTTTAGAAATAGATTACGTGAAAGAATTTAAAAATGTAAAACGAACATTTGTTTAGAATATAGATAAAATATTCAAGAAAAGAATGTGAGCTGTCAAGTTTATTATGAAATTTTAAATTGAAAGAATGCAGCTTATAAGATAATGTTTTTAATATATTGAATATAGGTTAAAATTCCTTTTGTAGAAATAGGAAAAGTTTTGGACACGTATGTCCAGGACACGTGAAAGAATGCACATGTTTTAACATGTGTATGACGTCACGGAAAAATAGAAAGTTCTAGGAATAGAGAAAAAACTTTAGTTAGAAAACAGTCAGTGAGAAAACTCAGGGACAGTCAGACGTCTGGAAGCGAGACGTCACTTCAAGAAAAAATGTGAGACTTTGAATTCTTGGTGATGGAACACGGCCGTGTGAAGAATAAACCATCAAGTGTTTTTTGTAAAGCTCGTCTTGTGTCTTATGATTCCTACAGAAAGGTAAAGTCCAATTGTATTATGTATTTGCGTTAATATATGTCTTTACATACACGTCTCAACATCATCATGTCCTCACTCAAAGAGCTTTCTCCTTCTTCCATCAGCAAGATCTAAGAAAGAACATTTTAATATATAAGAATTATAATATGAACTATCTCTCTAAGTCTCGTACAACAATTTATACAACTTCTCTCTCTCTCTCTCTCTCTCTCTCTCTCTCTCTCTGAGTCTTACAATATCCCTCACTGTAATAAGATTCTTTCTAAACATCCCTTTCAACGCATCTCTTCCTATCTCTCTCAATGAGACCCCCTTATGCAACATTTATCTCCCACCCACAGTGCTAAGATGTGATACAAGGTTGAGAGAGTGGGATTTAAAAAGTCCAATGCCCAAGACAAAGCGAACTCTGGCGTGTAAAAAAATGCCCATCCACCTTTGTTAGTATTCTCCGATAGGGGCGCCTCAGTCGATTAACAATAAACTAACTCTTTTCTGAATGAGTGAGAAGGCAAACCATGGGATGGTGGACTTCCTAGAACTGCACTGGGTCATACTTTAGTCAACATGGAAAACGCCATCTTTACAATGGCTAAGACTTTGGTGGCTTTGGGGTCGAGACCCCCCCCCAGTTGCTTGTTGTATTTTACTGGCATTTTACAAAACAAAAGTTAATGTTTGAATCAATATTAAGTAACAATGTGTGATCGCTGGTAACAATCTAGATCAACGAGGTCGCGTACTTTCGTTGATTACAGTTACATCGTTGCCTGTTTACAGACCTATAACTGCGAGAAGTTTGGGCAATCTCTTACAATTGCGTCCCCAAAACTAGGACGGCAAAAATGAATATAGTCAATCTAAATACGGAACGGAAGTCACTAAACGTGAAACTAAATACGAAATCATGTAGAAATATTTTATTTCAAAATATTATTTTAATTTTAACACTTCTTTTGTTATCATGAAATAATAAAAAATATAAACTAAACTTTTATTTTTACATTTTCTATAAACAATTTATTAAATATTTAAAATATATTCGTATGGAAATATTTTATCACAAAAAAATCAATTTGGTTTTAACACTTCTTGTTTTACGACGAAACAATAAAAATAATTTGTTTTTTTACATTTCTATAAATTATAAAATGTCGTCCATAAGTTTTATCACATAATTTTGTTATAGCGTTTCATGCTTAGTGACTTCCGAATTTACATTAACTGTGTCCATTTCCGCCATCTTCATTGTTAAAGATTGCCGAAGTTTGGATCACAATTAAACTGTTAAGTTAAAAGTTACCAAATTTGTATTTTGGGTTTTTTTTTTATCTACTTTATTTTAAAGAAAAAATAATAATTTGACAGATTATAATAAAATAATAAGAATTAAAAATTAAAACCATTTAAAAAAAATAAAAAATCCTTTTAAAGAAGATATTAAAATAATAAAAAGTAAAAATTAAAATAATTTTAAAGAATAAAAATCGTCATAAAGAATATAATAAAAAATTAAAATCATTTAAAAAATATTTTTAAGACTCTAATAAAATGATAAAATAAAAATAATTTTAAAGAATGATAAAAAAAAAAACATTGCGTAAATTAGTAAAAGAAATTCGTAAATTAGTAAAAAAAATTGCGTGAAGTAGTAAAAAAATAATCCGTAAATTAAAAAAAAGCATAAATTAGTAAAACATTCTCTAAATTAGTAAAAACATCCAGTAAATTAGAAAATTAATTAGTAAAAAATGTCATAAATTAGTAAAAAAAAATTCGTAAATTAGTAAAAAAAAATCGTAAAATAAAATTCGTTAAATTCGTTAAAAATTTTCGCAAGTTAGTAAAGAAAGAATATTTCGTAAATAAGTTAACAAATTTCATAAATCAGTAAAAATAATTTCCGTAAATAGTAAAAAGAATTTCGTAAATTAGTTAAGAAAATGTCGTAAATCATTTTAAAAAATGTAAATTGGTAAAAAATATTGTAACTAGGTAAAAATATTATAAATTAGTAAAACTGTTTGTAAATAAGTAAAAAAAATCGTAAATTAGTAATTAAATTTGGTAAAATAGTAAAAAATATTTCGTAAATTAGTAAAAAATTTCGTTAATTAATAAAAAATATTCGTAACTTAATAAAACAAATAGTAAATTAGTAAAGATATTTCGTAAGTTAGTAAAACATTTCGCAAACTAGTAAAAAAATTCGCTAAATTAGTAAAAAAAAATTGTAAATTATTTTTGAAAAAATCATATGCAAGTAAAAAGGTTTGTAAATTTGTAAAACAAAAATTCATAAATTAATTTTAAAAATTGTAAATTAGTAAAAGAAATTCGTTCATTATTAAAAAAAATTCGTAAATTAGTAACAAAATCTCGATAAATTAGTAAAAACTTTTATAAATTATTTATTTAAACTTCGAAGTAAAAAGCTTTGTTGATTTTTTTAAAAAATCGTAAATTAATTAAGAAATTTGCAAATTAGAAATTTTTTGTAAATCATTTAAAAATGTCGTCATTTAGTAAAAAAATTTAATAGATTAGTAAAAAATAATCGTAAATTAGTAAAAAAAAGAATCGTAAATTAGTAAAAAATTTAGATAAATTAGTAAAGAATTTCGTAATTAAGTAAAAAAAGATTCGTAAATTAGTAAAAAAAAAAAAATCGTAAATCAGTAAAAATACCATAAATTAGTAAACAGTTCGTAAATTTGTAAAAAAAAAAATAAATAAATATCCGTAAATAGTAAAGAATTTCTTAAACCAGTAAAATATTTTCGAAATTAGTAAAACTTTCGCGCATTTGTAAAAAAAAAAAAAAAAAAAAAAAAAAAAAAAAAATTCGTAAATTAGTAAAATGCATGTACGGCAACCGAGAAGGCGGAACTACTTGTCCGGTGATTCGCCTCCAACTCCACCTTAGAACCAACAAACAACTATCTCCTAAATTTCACTATGTGGGCTGAAGCCACACTAGATGATGTAAAAATCACCCCGCTCATGTCCACGATATAATAATAAAACACTAAAACACCTCCAAAGTGTGTGGGCCTAACTTCATCCCTGCTATACTAATTAAGAAATGCTCAGCTGAGCTAGCCTCCATACTTTCCAAGGTCTAAAATAAATGCTTGCTGAATCTTGCTTCCCTAATAGCTGGAAGATGGCCTCTGTGACACCAGTGTACAAGAAAATACTGACCCTTTCATTTATCGGTGAAAGTACTGATCCTCTCAATTATCGCTCGATTAGTTCCCTCTCTTCGCTAAAATCTTTGAGACCTTAAGTAATCAAGCACTTGTTCACCACCTCGCCAAAGAAAATCTCCTCTCTGACAAACAGCATGGATTAAGGCAGTGTCGTTCTACTGCAGATATTGTAACAGTCATAGATATCCATACAAAATTAAAACAAAAACAAAAACAAAAAATAAAACAAAGAAACTAACCTTTTCTCAAAGAAATGGTAAAACCTGGCTGGCTGGGCTTCCTGAGATTGAATAGAACAATAGAAACTAGTTCAACATTAACATCACGAAACAATAGCCAACAGAACAACCTCCATCGCGAAACTTGACAGACATTTTGGACAAGAATTTTTTTTACGCAATCAGAAAAACAAGTCTGCTATGGAAATAGCTCAAACCAGTCGTTAAAAATACACCAAAAACTTTCATTTCAGAACTAAAAGAATGGATCAATCAACAGCCAAGTATTTTCTGCGTTAATTCACTCAGGACTATGTAGATAAGAAAAGAGGACTGTTCCACTTTGATTAGAAGAGGATTATAATGACTGTCCAAGATCAAGGCTTGATGGCGAATGCTTTTAAAAAGATGAGTGGTCTTAGCAATGACAACAATTGCAGCTTCTGTCACATAGAAGTAGAGATTGTGAACGACATGACATCCAGCTTTAAGGTTCTGCTGGGGGACGGCTATCATACAATGTGATGCAGCGGAATGTGTAAATATTTACACTGGTCCTACTGCAAAAAAGCTGAATAACGAATGCATCAGGTTCTGGGAACATGTTTACCAGATAGAACAGTTGGAAATAAGTCATACACCATTCACTTTAACTATAAATTTTTACAACTACGTTAATATAAAACGGAGCTATTTAACCTGACATACTGATATGGTACAAGGAGAAAGAAACAAAGTTAGTAGAAGTTAGTATCCTTGATGATGCTGGGGTTAACAGAGTTAAAAGGAAAAAGATAACGAAATACCAATGTCTAATAGATGACATGAAAAGAAACTGGAATCTTAGGAAGATCACTATCATTCCTATAATTATAGGAGTAAGTGGGCCAATGAAAAAGAACTTCAAAAACTACCTGGCAAATATACCTGGTGAACCAAGTGCAAAAGAGATTCAAACAATTGCATTTAAAAGGACGGTTAAAACTTAATCATAAAAAGATCTCTCTGTTGAAGTGTATAAAATAGCAGGTGACTGTCTGACATCCGATATGATGCTTGATTTCTAGTTCGAATAAAATGATAATAAAATTGAAAAATAAAGGACGTAGGTTCGAATTGACGATCGAACAAAAGCGTCCATCTTTAACTTGACGGATATTTTAAATCGAAAAAATATGACTTGTTGAGAAACTAGCATGCAAGCTTGTTGATATTTTGCTTCTGAATTGTAAAGTAAATATTTTCCGAAGGGTGGGAGGGGTGGCACAATTATTCTTTGCTTCTCGTCAGTACCGCCACGCCCACTTGAAGCTCTTGTGGCATGGCAGGGTTCCTAAAGTTCGTCGGCACGAGATCTATTGCTTGCAAAACTGTGGAGGAGGCGATATGGGAATGTTAAGCAGCGTGAAGATGCAGCCACATACGCGTACTTTTTAGATCGAATGTGTGCGCACAACGAGAGAGAAGATGGGGAGGGGGCAGAAGAATCTAGTTATAGGAGAATAACTGTAGTAAAATATTTCCGGTTCTAACAAGTGTTTATTCGGGTGAATAGGGTCTGGTCGACCTGAGCAAACGAAAAGGATTAATGACATGTCAAGCCACTGCCTTTACTTTTCTTGTATTTACTTTGTTAGGCCTTTTCACATTCATTTCTTTTGTCAATTCTGCCCACTCTATAATAAAGAGCAACGTGTTTATTTATATATATATATATATATATATATATATGTATATATATATATATATATATATATATATATATATATATATAAACACGTTCTTCTTTTATATATATACTAGCGAGGGGTACCCGGCGTTGCCCATGTGTTTGGAGGTGTTTGTGGGAGAGGGGGGGGTAAAAAAGTAAGTATGAGGATTGAACCCGAACCGTTGAGGCAAAGTTGTAAATTAAAGTGTGAAAAAAAAAGTGCGATATTAAATATTACCCCACCGCGAGATGCTAACGGAAACACGTTTGAATTTATTTAATTACTTGGATTTAGCAGGTGCCCGTTTTAATGAGCTAATGAGGTCAAGTTTAACTGCGGGATAGTATTCATTTACTGCAGATCGCTTCCCCCCCTCCTATCTCTAGATGTTAATAATTCTGTTGTTGTTTTTAAGAAGAAATATTTTGCTAAGATTTTGTTATCTCCCTTACTAATATATAACGTATAAATGTTCCCCTGTAAAACATCTTTTTATCTATAAGAAAAAACTATTTAAGGGATTGGATTTTTTTGTTTTGTTTTGTTTTCGATATATATATAACACTGCCAGGCATAAATCACCTGTGTGTGTGTGAAATTTTGGAAACTAGAAGGAAGGAACTCTTTCACCCATACACACACACAAAATGCATTTTATACACACACACACACACACACACACACACACACACACACACACACACACACACACATATATATATATATTCAGAAAGTTTAGATAAGTCATCTGTACCGGCAGTTTCAAACCTGATAATAGGGAACCGTTTAAGGCCCCCATATCAAGCTCTCTTCAGCCGATACTCCGAGTATCTCATCTAAACTTTCTGAAAATAAAGATATAAATAATACGCCCTTATTTTGGGAATTTTTTCCTTATAATAGAGCACTCTGCTTGAATTAATTTCCCAAGTGTGTGTGTGTGTGTGTGTGTGTGTGTGTGTGTGTGTGTGTGTGTGTGTGTGTTTGTGTGTGTGTGTTTGTGTGTGTGTGTGTGTGTGTGTGTGTGTATGTGTGTGGGTGTGTGTACGTACGGCACTAATTTTTGACACCCATAACAAAAAAATACAAGTAAAACTTGAAAAATGAAATTAATTCATCGTAATTTTTACTCTATATTGGAGAGGAAGGATCAAGCTTGAAATCGCATATAAACATTCTTTATTTTACACTGAATAAAACGGACAAAACATAAAAAATGACAAATTAACATGGCGTCGCATATATATGAAGAACAGGTTTTATAAAATATTAAAAATATAGGAAAATAAATGCTTAGTACAAATATATATATTTTTAAAAGTTTTTTTTTTTTTCAATCATTATTCAAGTGAAATATAACAGTAAAAGTTTTAACTTTGGCTTGTAATATTATGAAAAAGACATATAGATAGTATGCCCAGAAAAAAAATATTTTAAGCAAACAACAATTAAAAAATTAACTTCCGGTTTTAAATGGACCCGTTAATTTACAGAATTTCTTTTAATATTAATTTTTAATATCGTAATTTGTAGCCCGAAAAAAGTAATTTAATTTTTTTTTATTAAATTCCTTTTCATTCTAGCAAACATCAATTTTTAATTCCTAAAACTAAGCTATTTATTTTTTTTAAATCTTAATAAAACTTTATCGGAAACTTATTTTTCATACAACATTTTTGTATAAACCAACAGTCACATTTTTATTTATTACTAATGTTTCTGTTATTTGGTTTAGCACTGATATATTTGTTCTAACAAAAGAAACGAGTAACGCTACGATTTTTATCAGCGACGTGTCAACGGATTATTGGGTCATTGATCTTCGGTAAAAAAATTATTCACGTTCGATTTCTAAATATATTCTTTAATTATTCACTATTCAAAAACGGCATCGATTAAAAAAACAATTCTTAATTATTAATAGTAAAATTGTTTGTTTATTCATAAATTTTAATACCGCATCTTCCACATTTATTTTTACGAAACTTGAAAAAATAATTATTAACACAATAAAAAATAATTTCGTAAATCTTTTAAATTACATAAGTAAGAACTGTCAAATGTATACAATAAATAATTTTTAAAAATTTCGTAAAATTTAAATAACTTTAATATATTTTCCAACGTTTTTTTTTTCCGAAAAATCAATAAAAATCGTATAAATTGGCAACATTTATGACCCAGAATTATATATTGTATTTCGTCATTCCAGAATATTTTAATATGTAAAAAAAAAAAAAATAAATAAAATGTAGCGCGTTGTGGGTAGATTATCAGATTTTATTTTTTGTTTTGTATTTTATTATTAAAGGAAACCAATAGAAAACATGTGATAAAGACGGATTTAGGAGGAAAAGAGACATGTAAATATCTGGCCAAAGACAGGTTAGTTTGGATGTCAATTTCTAAAAGTCGTCGAACACATAAGAACTTGTAAAACTGAAGTTAAACCGAATCTGATGGTGATTTTTTTGTCCAATCGCTATCACTTCCCAATTTAATTCTTAGTCATTACTTGAATCCACTGAAGTCAAATTAATAGATTTATTAAAAGATAAGATTCCCTCCATTCTATCACTGGAATCCTGCAGGTCGTCTGCGTAGGTTCTTCCGAATATAACTTGATTTATAAAAGTGCTACTTACCTATTGTGCGGTTTTGAAAAAAATATTTTTTAGTTCATATTATCGGTATATTTGCACCTAGATTAATATATATATATATATATATATATATATATATATATATATATATATATATATATATATATATATATATATATATATATATCTTTGGTTGAGCACATCGGGAAATGAAATGATATACAAACTGCCATTAGCGTATTAAGCGACGCTCTTTGTGTAAACAAATCGAGCGGAGGCATTTGGACGATGTAAAAGCATCGTTAATTCATTGTCCACACAGCATCAGCAGTATAGCGTAATAGTAAGAAGCCTTGACTATCATTTGGGTGGTCGGGTTTCGATCCTGACTTGAGGCAGTTGCCTGTCTAGCCGCACTGATGAGCTATGAAACAGCGAAACAGTACTGTATGTGGATCACTATATATATATATATATATATATATATATATATATATATATATATATATATATATATATGCTAGCAGGGAGACCCCATGTTGTCCGGGATCGAATGAATCTTTTCCTCCCTCAATACTTTAATTGCCATCAACATCTGTGCGCTCACCCATTTTGGAATCAAATCAGTTGATTATCTGTTTTAGTTGGACCCCCCCCCCGCAATCTATTGAAAGGAATGTTTCATGAAATGGCTGTCCCTTCCATGTAAGTAAGAAGACATACTAAATAAGTGAAAATGATATTAGGATAAGGTTAGAATCGAAACCTGTAGGCAAGTTTTAAAGATAATGGAAAATGGAATGTTAGAAATTAAGTCCATTGTTAATTCTATTAGAAATATTTAAATATTGTTTATGTCGGAAAAAGAGTGGATTTTCAATTCTTTTAGAAATCTGAATATTAAATATGTCAGTTAAAAGAATGGACAATGCGAATTAAAAATATATTGTTTAAAAATAGGTAAGAAAGAATTGAGGATTCTTTTGTTTGCCACGTGAAAATTAGTCACGTTTGAAAACCACACTTCTGACGTCATAAACAAAAGAGATTTTTCAATATAGGAATCTAAGGGTTCGAAGTTCGAAGTCAGTTTATGAGTCTAGAGTTGATCAGTCAATTAACGGTGATGGAGAGTTGGAGAGTGGGAGCCCCTTAGAGGCGAGGTGAGAGGAGTAGACCAATGTAGCCATACAAGCTGAATTCCTAACGTCATCGACCGGCCGATCAGATGGATAAAGAAATCACCATTTGTTTTGCAACTCTTGTCGTCATTCGTCACAAACGAAAAGGTAAATGCGTTTATCATCATCTTACAACGAACATTGTATTACTCCTTCCAAGATTACGTGTCCTTCTCTCCGTCATCAACAATAATGTATCTCCCCTCCTCTAATATGTGTTATAAGAACTGTTCTATACGTGTTAACAAGAATCATCCCAGTCAGATATAAACGTCTCCCTTATTATCATCGTTATTCGTGTATTATGGACCCTGTATTACATGTAACCGTTATATATGTACCCAATATGTACCCCTTATGCAACAGGAAGCTTCATGTGCCTCTCCGTAATAACTTAATTCACAAAACATTGTAGTCTATATTGCACTGTAGAGAACCTACTGTTGATTTTCTAAAATTATTTGTAAATAATGCCTTCATTTAAAGTTTAAATCGCAAAAGTCAAGCATCATGGTTCAATTGTTATCTAAACGAAAACACTAATTTCGAACGCGTCCCTCCGTTATCAAAGAACTAACTGTTGATTTTATGAACTTATTTCTACATAATCACTTGAATTAAAGAGTTTGTTCCCTATAAACTCAGAAACGGCTGGGTAGTTTTGTTTGTTTTTAATTTAACACGAAAGCACTTGATATGTCTGAGAGTGTTCTTACGTAGGTTTTATAACGAAATACGTCTGATAAGTATCGAAAATGAAAAAAATTCGATTAAAGAAAGAGGTCCCATTTTTGCCAAATTTAATACTTTTATACGAACTAACAATATAAGTACATTCGGGAAGTTTTATCCAAGCACAAGCAGAAAGGCCCGGGCTATAAAATCGACTGTAGATTATTTTATAAGACAGAGGCGCGTTCGAAATGAGTGTTATTTTCTAGAGCACAATTGAGCTATGATACTTAACTTTTGTAGTTTACCTTTAATTCAAAATAATTCCACAAAATCAACAGTTAGTTCTTTAATAAGATAGGAGCGCGTTCGAAATAAATGTTTCTGTTTAGAGCAGAATCGAACCATGATATTTGCATTTTAAACTTTAAGTCGAGCCATTATTTGAAGATAATTTTATAAAATCAACAGCAGATTCTCTACAGTGCAATGTAGATTACAATGTAATGTGGATTAAGTCACTGCGGGGAGGCCTACGAAGCTTCCCTCCGGCGTACTTCCGATTTGATTAAAATATGGGCGATTTCACCGATTTCAATGGCAATAAAAGTATAGGGGATTTGGAACATTATTGGATCTTTATTTAATCCTGGACAACGTCGCGTTTGCCTGCTAGTGCACACTTTAAGAGCATACTATTTACAAGTCAATATTAAATCGACGTGAAAAACTTGTGTACGCAGCGTTATCTTGAAGTGGGCATGGTATTTTTTCTTAAACTGCTCGTAAAGCAAAAATAGTTTTCTCTAAAACTATCTTTATATCTTTTTTTTTTTCACTAAACGAATAAAAGAATTCGTCTATAATATATTTTGCACTGAACCGATAAGAAAATACAAATAACGCTCTTTTTTTAATATACAAATAAAATTAAAAAAAAAAAAAGAAAAGAAAAAAAATTACTGCCGTTTTCTTAAAGTGCGCAAACTTTTATAATAAAATAAAAATAAAAATAAATCTCCCGTAAAAATGGTTAGGACGAATTTATTTTAATAACACAAACTTTTCTGGGCGTTATCGTGAAATCCTTACACACGCACACGCGCGTGCGCGCACGCACACACACACACACACACACACACACACACACACACACACACATATATATTTAAAGATACCACTTAAAAGTATTTACTTATTTTCAAAAGGTTGGTGTTTTATTTTTAACACCTTGCGTACAATTGTTTCAGCCTTAGTGTTGCCATACAAGCATATATTAATTCATGAATTACAATTTAGCACAATTTGAGTTTCATCAGCGCGTAGAAAAACCAATTTGTTAAAAGCTTCACATTCCATAAATCAGGACCTTTCTTATTAACACAGCAGGTATTCATATTTTTTTTAATTTACATCGTATATATAATGTATCAAACGTGCTTTATCTGCATTTTAAATTAAGCACACTAATTTTACAATAATTCCTCAACTCTGTACTAGTAGGTAGCTGGCATTTCTTTTCTTTCAATTTCACGTGGTTCATTTTTTCCCCAGACTTCCGGTAATAACGGGTTAAAGAGTTGGGTCAGCGAATTTTTTTAAATAATTAAATTTATTATTTTTCATCATAAAATAATAAACAAATAAACAAACAAACATAATAATAATAATAATAATAATAATAATAATAATAATAATAATAATAATAATAATAATAATAATAATAATGGGAGCACTAGGAACAAATGGGAGAAATTGGAATCAAAGGAATGACTGGAAAAATACAACGAACAACATTAATGAAAACAGCTGAAATATTAAGAAAAACCCTTGAATGTGGAAACTAACACACAGGAGCAACAAGTGCGGGCCAAACAAACTGCTGCAAAGGCAAAACATGAAACACTACATGGAACCAAGAACACTGAAACCGCATATTTATAAGTTCTCCAACCCAACCCTACCCCCATTTCCGCATCACTGCCTCCCCAAAAGAGCGAGACCAAATAACCAAGTAGAGTCAAGGAGGAAGGAAAGACCGATGAACTGACCCGACCTCAGCCGAATAAGTGCGAAGAGAACAAGGGACCTTGGGGAGGATTATTGCCACTCAAATTCCAGCAAAGACCAATAGCTGCTGCCAACGAGAAATCAATGGCAAGCAGCTGTTGCGGTAATTCAAATTTATTTTCAAATGTTATCGAAAGAGGTGGAGAGTACTAGAAACCTGGGGTGACTTGTCATTCAGCTTCCAGGGAACACTCCAGGCTGTTTTCAAGGAGAGATCTTTGATAACCTGTGTGAAAGCTGTTTGTGGGCCAATAATAAATAAAATAATTTATGAAAATTAATTAAAATTTTCATAAATTATTTTTTAATTAATTCTTTTCAGCGTGTGTCTTATTATTTCCAGATTTAAGACCAAATATTTTATAATTTCAGTGAATGTTTATATTTTCTTCACGGGTTAACATTATGGTATGAATTATCTCGAAAGCGGCGGGGGTACTCTTCTTAGGATAGGTACCTTCGCTAAAAGAGGATATGTTTGCAATCAAATGTGTTTGTTGTGACATAATGTTTGTATATAGACTAGCACTTGACCAATCCTCACTAAACTTGATCAAAATATCAGTCATGATGTTAGAACTGATTTAATTTTAGGACATTGTTATGTGTTAGCTAATATTTCAGGAATGATATACTATAAATATAATTACATTTTACATGTTATTGGGTAGTGATTCGTGGCTGCTATGGCCCCAGAATCATGACGTGAACTTCTGTAACATACTTTTGCTAATCAACTTTTTGTTTACTATACCACGTATTTATTATAATGGCATACAAGGCTACAACCGATATCTAGGTCAACGGCTTTAGATAGGGTGGAACGATAAATTTATCGCCCCCAAAAAACAACATTACAGCTATATTTTAAAACTTTTATTGAAAAAATCAATTCCGGTAACTTGATTCTGTAGTAGTACTGACATCTTTTCAATGTAGCTGCTTTCAGCCTCAATACGAGTTCGGAACTAGGATTACGCCTTTTCCAAAAGCACCGGCGGAAGCGGCGAATACTCGGCAGATGGCAGCGATCAGGCTGGCTTTGGTGTTGTGGGAGGTCATGTTGGTGATGTTCTCGACGTATGATCAAACGAAGTAATCCAGCGAAGTCAGGTCGGGTTGGGGGCAGTGAGAGAAAGGTACAAAGTGGTAGCACTCTTTCTGAAGCCAAGCCTGGGTCTCTTTTAACTTGTGGGCCGGCGCCGAGACCTGCTGCCACACCCAGAGACTACCAGCGGATACCTGATTGCACCAGGGGATCACGACACTCTTCAGCACATCCAGATACTTTGGTGTTGACTTTCAAGCCAACTTTGAAGATGTAAGTGACACTCACTTAAAACTACACCAGAGACCATAAACGTGGCAAAAACTTCGTTGAGCTGAGACATCCAGCGTTAAACCATCCGGATCTGCATTTTGAGGGTGCTGGCAATGGTTCTGCTGTCATAACTTGGATCGGTAGGGAGCATGAGTTGTACAGCGGCGCATCTGCGATCTCGCTCGTTGAATATTGTGTCACTTTCAGACATGATAGAACGCTTCTAACACTCTTGGAATTTGTACACAACTGGCTAACTAGTAGATGGTCTGCATCAAAAAAACAAAACCAATTTTCATGAAACGGACATGGAATCATGTCGTCTTTCTATGGCGACAATTATATTGTTCCACCGTATATATATATATATATATATATATATATATATATATATATATATATATATATATATATATATATATATATATGGCCTTTCTTCATTTAATCACATAAATTAATATACGAAGATATAATTTTATATGTACATTTTCAGTATTTAGAATATGATATCATATTTAAATAAAAGTTCTGCCGTTTTCTATCTAGAAAAATACAGAATTCAGATATGAGTATCATACTTAAATAAAGTTTTTAATAAAAAAAAAAAAAAAGAAGGTCCGCGCATTCTGTGGTGGATGCTCCAACTAAAAAGTTCCGTTCTTCAAAGTAATTGAAAGGATTTGACTGTGTTTTCCATTGTTAATAGAAAAAAGTGCGATGGGAGCATCTAGATTTAAGAAGGGAATTTTATATTAAAATATTGTTTATATTTATATGTATTAACATATGGTTATTATATATTTAAAATTGTGTTTATATTTATATGTATTAACATATGGTTATTATATATTTAAAATTGTGTTTATATTTATATGTAATAACATATAGTTATTATATATTAAAAATATTGTTTATATTTATATGTATTAATATACAATTATTATATATTTAAAATTGTGTTTATATTTATATGTAATAACATATAGTTATTATATATTAAAAATATTGTTTATATTTATATGTATTAATATATGGTGATTATATATTAAAAATATTGTTTATATTTATATGTATTAATATATGGTTATTAGATATTTAAATTAGCTTTTATATTTATATGTATTAATATATGCTTATTATATATTTAAAATATTGTTTATATTTATATGTATTAATATATGGTTATTATATATTTAAAATTGTTTTATATTTATATGTATTAATATATGGTAATTACATATTTAAAATATTGTTTATATTTATATGTATTAATATATGGTTATTATATATTTAAAATATTGTTTATATTTATATGTATTAATATAGGGTTATTATATAGTTAAAATTGTTTTTATATTTATATGTAATAATATATGGTTATTATATATTAAAAGGTATTGTTTATATCTA
Source organism: Euprymna scolopes (assembly GCF_053919585.1). Lineage (NCBI taxonomy): Eukaryota > Metazoa > Mollusca > Cephalopoda > Sepiida > Sepiolidae > Euprymna > Euprymna scolopes. The sequence continues at coordinate 147,570,718 of NC_136493.1, read as the reverse complement.
TATGTATTAATATATGGTTATCATTTATTTCAAATTGTGTTTATATTTATATGTATTAATATATGGTTATTATATATTTAAAAATATTGTTCATATTCATATGTATTAATATGTGGTCATTATATATTTAAAATTGTGTTTATATTTATATGTATTAATATATGGTTATTATATATAAGTTGCTGGAATCCATATTAAATAGAGAAATAGTCAACCACCTCAGCAGGAATAACCTTCTTAGTGACACACAATATGGTTTCCGCTCTGCAAGATCTACAGCAGATGTGCTGACGGTTATATCCCACAGGATTAGTGAAGCTCTTGACAAAGGCTTCCTTTCTAGGGCAATTGCTCTTGACATATCAAAGGCCTTCGAGAAGGTATGGCATAAGGGTCTACTTCACAAGATTTCCAGCTACGGTATAACTGGAAATGTTTTCTCAATCATTAAATCATTTCTCTCCGATAGGCTCATAAGAGTAGTGGTAGATGGACAAAAATCGGAGGCCTGCAATATAAATGCTGGAGTCCCTCAGGGGTCAATCCTGGGCCCAACTCTCTTCCTGATCTACATCAATGACCTCCCTAAACACATACTTAAATCATTCGTTGACATCTATGCTGATGACACGACCATCTACGGCAACACATCAAAGGCTGTAAATGACAAAGTTCTCTCTGATTCTCTCTCCTCTGATCTCGAGCGCGTGGTTCAGTGGGGGAAGATGTGGCTAGTTACCTTTAATGCATCCAAAACCAAACTCCTATCCTTACATCATCAACGCTCTGATCCCCATCTGGCATCAATTGTGATGGATGGCTCTCGTCTGGGTGAGGCCCCGTGTTTTGACAAGCTTCTGGGTTTGACCTTTACTCCTGATCTGAAATGGAACACGTACATCAAGTCTGTTGCCAAGGTCGCTGGAAAGATGGTGGGATCCTTCTACCGCTCCAGAAGATATCTCACTACGGATGCAATTCTCTATCTATATAAAAGCCAAGTACGTCCAAGGATGGAATACTGTTGCCATATCTGGGCAGGAGCTGCTAAAAACAGCCTATCCTGCCTTGACAGAGTACAAAATTGACTTCGTGGCTTAGTGGGGGATGCCCTTTTCTCTACCCTGCAACCTCTCTCCCACAGAAGAGACGTTGCGAGCCTGTCCTTGTTTTATCGTTATTTCCATGGCAGGTGCTCGTCTGAACTCCAATCTCTGGTCCCCCCTCGCCAATCTTTCACGAAAAAAACCCGTCTAGCTGAATCCACTGTGAAAAATTTCCCCCACTCTATATCTGTGTCTAAATCAAAACGCAGATTCCATGAACAAAGCTTCTTTCTTAGAACTGCACGCCTGTGGAACTCTGTTCCGTCTGCCTGCTTCCCTCCGGACTACAACTTGGTTGTCTTCAAGTCCAATGTTAACAAATTCCTAATGAACCGCCCCCTTAAGTAAACATTTCAGCAAATCTCCTCACTAACGTAATGTACTTGAAATAACCCTTATCCCTGAGTGGCTTCCGGGCCTTGATAAGTGGTGATCACTGTGTAAAAAAAAAAAAAAGAAAAAAATATATTAAAAATTGTGTTCATATTTATATGAATTTGTATATGGCTATTATATATTTAAAATATTGTTTATATTTATATGTATTAATATATAGTAATTATATATTTAAAAAATTGTTTATATTTATATGAATTAATATATAGCTATTATATATTTAAAGTATTGTTCATATTTATATGTATAAATATATAATTATTATATAGTCAAAATATTTTTCATATGTATATGTATAAATATATAGTTTTTATATAGTTAACATATTGTTTATATTCATATGTATAAATACATATAGTTATTATATATTAAAAATATTGTTTATATTTATATGTATAAATATATAATTTTTATATATTTAAAATATTGTTCATATTTATATGTATAAATATATAGTTATTATATAGTAAAAAATATTTTTTATATTTATATGTATAAATATATAATTATTATATATTTAAAATATTGTTTATATTTATATGTATAAATATATAGTTATTATATATTTAAAATATTGTTTATATTTATATGTAAAAATATATAGTTTTTATATAGTTAAAATAGTGTTCATATTTATATGTATAAATATATCGTTTGTATAACTATATATTTTTATATATTTTAAATATTGTTCATATAGGTTTTTATATAGTAAAATACTGTTAATTTTTGTATGTATTACTATATAATTATATAGTTTAATTATTGTCCATATTTATATGTTTAACTATATAATTATATAGTTAAAATATTGTCCATATTTATATGTTTAACTATATAATTATATAGTTAAAATATTGTCCATGTTTATATGTTTAACTATATAATTATATAGTTAAAATATTCTTCATGTTTATATGTATAGATATATAGTTTTATATAGTTAAAATATTGTTCATATTTATATGTGTATCTATATAATTATATAGTGTTATAGTTATAATATTGCTCATATTTATATGTATTGCTATATAATTATATAGTTAAAAGTAGTTATATAACTATGATTAAAGTACATTTAACAGGAAGTAAGATATAAGCAATATTATTAGATATAATTAGCAATATAGACATATTTATATTATATACGAAATTGTAGATATTATGTATATTACTTAATAAAGTTCTGCTGCCGTCTAATATGTAAAAATAAATTCTCGATTCATTAAATTCAGGAATGTATTTTGCGTAATAATTATTAGCAACTTTTTTTCTTATATTAATTGACTTAGAAGAAATAGTTTTTACTATGGATAAAATATAGTTGTTAACGTACATTAGGGTTCAAAAGATGATTTTAGGATTTTGATTAGCACAGAACTTTTGCAGTGACTTGTCAGTTTGAAAAAAAAGAATATATATTTATCATGATTTTTTTCGTTTTAGGAGTGTATGACGAAATTCAATTGCAGCCCCCCCCCCCCAAAAAAAAACCAGAAAAACAAAAAAAAAATTCACACCTACATGCGATCTAATATAGTTCTTTTTTTTTTTTGGTTGTTTGTTTGTTTGTTTTTTTTCCGGACTATGTGATGCATTTGTGTGGACGTCAGAGAGGGCAATAGATTTGAGTGCGTTCCATGTCTACTAGGAAAAATGAAAAAGAGGAGAAAAGAGTAAGCTGAACAAAGGGAGGAAGAAAGAGAGTAGCTTTTTTTTCACGCGTATTTGCTTTGCATGTCTATTTACTAATATCTCGCACAATATCTGCGATTTCAAGTGACCATTTTTAAAAATTTTATTTATTTATTGCGGACTATTATCCTTATCTTTCTTAGTTGTTGTTTCACGACGTTTCAGCCAACTATTACTCTGGCCTTCGTCAGGTGGTAACCACGCTGGGATAGGAACTCCGAATATCCTAACTGCATTCTCAACAAATACTGCCATCCATAGTTGTTGTCGTCTCACCACGTTTTGGCCATCTAATCCTCTGGCCGGCTTTGGGTAGGATTGAAACCGCTATCTTCAGACAATGCTCTCCTGGAACCGTCAAGATTCAACATTGCGCCACGACTCTCAAAGGGCGATCAAGGCGAGACGACAACAACTATGGATGGCAGTAATTGCTGAGAATGCAATTAAGAGATTCGGAGTTTCTATCCTGTCGCGGTTACCACCTGACAAAGGCCAGAGGAATAGTTGGCCGAAACGTCGTGAAACAACAACCAAAAAAGATGAATATAATAGTCCGCAATAAATAAATTAATAAATAATACTCATCTTGATAAAGAATTTCCATTAATTAAATAATTTTTAAAATGGTGATTATATGCTGTCCCTTTCCCACCGAAAAGTTCGACATAAAATGGTGGGTTCTAGTGATATCTGGTCGTCAAATGTTACATAAATATCAACAAGAAAAGCAATTTTTTGTATAAAAAATGTTTTTTTTTTTTTGTGATATCACTGCAAATTTATTTACTATTATATAAAAGAAACTTTATGCAAGCGCGTATGCGTGTGTGTGTGTGTGTGTGTGAGAGAGAGAGAGAGAGGGAGAGAGAGAGAGAGAGAGAGAGAGAGAGAAAGAGTTCCTTATGGATTCCTAAACAGCTGAGTTGATTTATTTGAAATTTCACACAAATCTACTTTATGTGTTTGGCAGTGTTTTCAGATAGTTTCGCAATGTCTTCGATAAATATTGATTATCGAAAAAATCCGAGGAGAGAAGTAACAGGTGATTTAGACTAAAGTTAACTCCTTATACAGCCTAACATCGCAAGTGCATTTAAGAAGTTTTATTACCGAACAAGCAAAAAGGCCTGGCATTTAAAATCAACAAATTGTTATTTGATACGAAAGTGGCACGTCTGAAATGAATGTTTCTGTTAAAATCGGAAATGAAACATGATACTTGATTTTTGTATTTTTTATATAAAAAAAATGATTTTATAAAATCAACAGTAGGTTCTTGTTGTGGGGAACCACCCTCCAAATGGACTAATCCATCGTCCATATAAACTTTACGCATGACGATACCAAGGGGTGGATTTAATTCCAGAGCGACTCTCGCATGCTCGGTGAATTACCTACACTGTTCCTTTGTAACCTTGTCGTTTTTCATATAATACATGTTTAAACTTTTCTCCGTTGTTTTGTTCTTCTTGTGGCTACTTGCGAGCCATAACAGTTCTCTACAGTGCAATATAGACTACAATGTATTGTGGACAAAGTCATTACGGTAGGCATGTTAAACTTACTCCTGGTGCACCGCGGTGGGTCCCCAACTAAAGTAGGTAATCAATCGATTTGATTGAAAAATGGGCGATTTCACTGATTTCTATGACAATAAAAAGATGTGAGTGTGAAACATTCGTTGATCATTCAATTCCAGGCAACGCCGTGTCTCCCTGCTAGTAGGCAATAAAGTAAAACTGAAGATCAGTTGCGATATGATCTATAAAACTATGAAATAACTTGAAAAAGATTAAAAGAATAAAATACTTTTTAAAAAAATACTTTTTTTAAAGATGCAACTTTAGTTCACACTATACACGATTGACTTTTTTTTTTAACTTCTGGCAGATTTCTTTCTGATGCATCATTTTCATCTTTTATGTTGAATTGTTATTTTAGTCTCTTTGATCTTCAAGTCTTCCGATTTTTTTAGCTTCTTTTCTCTTTCGATTTGAAGTCTTCCATTTTATTTACCATATACTAAAATTCGAAATCCTAGCAAAACCCGGAACACTACCATCACTAATTTGCATGGAAGGTGACGGTGGTTAAGTGTTTAACGACACGAACTGGTACCCTGGATGTGTAAAGTTCGAATCTAATTCATTCCGTACGAACACTTAGGATATTGGCAGCCTTCACGTGCCCTTCCTGTAAATATCCGATGTCTTTCTAGGAAGAATTCTAACTAGAAAGATATCAAGGAAACCAATGCCAACTATAGAATTGTGATATATAAGAAATGAATGAATCCAAATCGTTTTCAACGGTTTGTCTTACAGTCTCTGAAAGTCATGTGGTTCCAATAGAAACAGCTATTCGATAACCAAGACGAGAGGTTTTATTGTTTTTTTTTAATACCCCTATTACGCCGTAGAAATGAGAAGGATAGCGTGCCCATTATAGCAGAGGACGCACCAAAGAATGACTATCTACACCTAAGATCCCTTAAAGACTACTGCTTGTTTCTCCACCGTTACAACAAAGGAAAAAAGATAAAAACGAACTCTAAACAAGCACATAGCGTCGATTCCTTTTTCTCACTTTTATAAACAAGACTATTGGAATTTTCAAACACAGACATTATAATTTTATCAAGCTTCTGGCACTGACCTTTACCTCTGATCTGAAATGGAACGCATGCATCAAATCTGTTGCCAAGATAGCTGGAAAAGCGTTTGGATTATTCTCCCGCTCCAGCTCACTGCCGATGCAATCCTCTATCTGTATAAGCGCCAGGTACGCCCTCCTAAAATGGAGTAGTGTTGCCACATCTGGGCAGAAACTGCTCGACGCTTCCTATCCAGCCTTGGTAGAGTTCAAAACCTGCTTCGAAACCTAGTAGGTGATGACCTTTTCTCTTCCCTATAACCTCTTTCTCACAGAAGAGACGTTGCGGGCCTGTCTCTGCTTTATCGCTATTTGCATGGAAAGTGCTTGACTGAACTAATCTATGGTCCCTCCTTATCAAACTTTCACAAAAACACTCGACTAGCTCCAACCACTATATTTGATTTCCCTAACTCTCTATCCGTGCCTAAATTTAAACGAAGATTCCATGAATAAAGCTTCTTTCCCAAAATTGCCTGCCTATGGAACACTGTCCGGCTGGCCTGCTTCCCAGTTGAATACAACATGATAGCTTTCAAATTCAATGTAAACAAGTTTTTGAGCCGTTCCCATAAATAATCAAATTCTATCCACTTTACACCATTAACGATTACTACACTACCACCTTACATTCATTAACCCTTATCCTCGAGTGACCCTCGGGCTTTAATAAGTGGTGACCCCCAAGTAAAAAAAACGCAAAATATCTTTCAATCACCTGTAAATCTGTATTCTTTGTTAACCATATTTTTTTTCTGCTTCATTTATGACACGAATCACGTCGTTTATTATAGAGTAGAAATTTCGATTGTGGCATAACATAATATTTTAATATACCACTATTAGTATACTATTAGTGGTATAATAAAGAGAGTTTGCTTTGTTGTTGCCAACCTGACATGTTAATTTATTGGCTATTCAAAGACCTGTTAATACTCCAAAACTTAAGACTTATAAATAGGCTAGCTGTATGCATCCGATGTTGCTAGATTGAAACCTATTGGAGTATTGAGAGTTTAGTCACATAGTACAGGGTATCCAAAAAGTCACTAAAGGATTTTGAACTGAAATAGATTCTTTATTTTTTGAAATATTTCTTTATTTTTCTATAGTTTTAACATAATCTGACTAAGATATTGGGATTTTTTTTTTTTCAAATAATGCAAACTTTAAGCAATTTTTATTTATGAAAGATATCTTTTAGCTTCGAATACCTGTGCTTTTTCCAAAACATTATTCATTACAGATGAATTGCGATTTAACTCCCTTATTCGTTCCACGAGCTGGCAGACCTCGAAATGTCAAACCTCAAACCTTGCAAGAATTGAAGGAAAACATCAGGAACAAAATAAGGGAGTTAAATCGTAATTCAGAGATTCTGCAATCTGCCATGAATAATGTTTTGGAAAGAACACAAATAGGCGAAACTGAAAATGGATAACATTGAAAAGACATTATTTTTTTCACAAATGAAGATTGTTTGAATTTTACTTTTTTTTAAATTTCGCAATGTCTTTTTAAAATTACACAAAGATATCATCAAAAATAAAGAATCTATTTAAGTTCGAAACCTTCAGTTACTTTTTGAACACCCTGTATTTAAGATACATTAAATATCTTAACTTGGTACGATTTTCTTGGAATTGAACCACATGTTGGATTTATAAAAGCATAAAATACATCCATTTTAGTCTATAGAAATTAAACTGGAAATAACTCCCATAGTTTAAATAAATAAACTTACTACCGTTTTTAAATGCAACTGATGTCGGCTAATAATAATGGAAAATAAATTAAATATAAACTAAATTGAAAATAAATTAAATATAAACTCAATTGAAAATAAATTGAATTAATCAAATTTAAATAATATTTTTAAATAGAACAATACAAACAATTCTATTTTAACAAACAATAACATGGAACTAATTATTAAAATAGATTTTCTTTAATGTAATATGCAAACGAGCTTACTTATTCGGTGTTTATTTAATTTGAATAAATCCTATATATAAAATCATGATGGAATGAAAGTGTGTGAACGTCTGCTTTCGCTATGAAAATTAATTTGTGAGTGCATTTTCTACATATTAATCAAATTGTGAACAGGGAGGAATACAACTTTATTATAATTAATTAATTTCAATGTGCAACGTGTTGAAAATGTGCCATAAGCTCTATGAAAGGGGGAGCAACTAGACATGTACAACTACTTCAATCATGTTCATAAGCAAATTATACATCATGTCAATGCATTCATTTTTAAAGGGGCATTCTCTTGTTATCTTCGTACTGAGGGATTTTCGTTTATATATGTTAAGAACGGCTTTCGGAATAGTCACCGGCAACATTCCCATGTTTAGAACGACTTTCGGAATAGATACCCCATTTTGGTAGTGTGTGTGACTGTCAAAATATTTGCCACAAATTTAACCTTGTCAAGATCCCCACGCGCAAATACTATAAACAAACAAAGAAGTAAAGGGGTGGCAGTGTCGGTTGGATATAATTAGATTTGATCCTCGCCCGTGCATACTAATCTAGTGGCCAGTGATATAAAGTGCATAATATAGGCGTTATATGGGGAAAACTACTTGCATCCGGCAAATATAACTGAGATTTTCTTACTCAGCATCGCGGAAAATCTGTAAAAGTTATTTAAAAGGAAAGTGTTTAGGTGGATCTAAAGTAAAAATTTCTAAAAAAAAAAAAATGTTCGTAAAAACAGTAAAGTACCGTTGTTGTTACTGTTTCAGGTCAGGAAGGGAATACGTGGAGGTCACAACTTATCAAGGCTCGGAAGCCACTCAGGGATAAGGGTTATTGCGTGTACAGTAATCAATGAGATAGTATTGTAGTAATCATTAGTATTGGAGATTTGATAGAGTGTCTTACTTAAGGGGGCGGTTTGTAAGGAATTTGTTTATGTTGGACTTGAAGACATCCAAGTTGTAGTCAGGTGGGAAACAGGCAAAAGGAAGAGAGTTCCACAGTCGTGCAGTTCTGAGAAAGAAGCTTTGCTCATGGAATCTACGTTTTGATTTAGGCACAGATAAAGAGTGGGGAAAATTATTGAAAGTAGTTTCAGCCAGACGGGTGTTTCTCGTGAAAGATTGGCGAGGGGGACGAGAGATTGGAGCTCAGACGAGCATTTGCCATGTGTTGTTGTTGCCACCCAACCCCCAAGCTCCTCATGGTAAGAACGGATTTCGGAATAGACACCTTCAACCTATTCATATTAAGAACTGCTTTCGGAATGGACCATCCCAACTTCCTCTGGTTATCTACAACATCCCCATATTAAGAACGGCTCTCGGAATAGACACCTCATCCTGTCGTAATGTAGGACGCTGAAACCAAACATTAAAAAAAGAAAGTTCGTCTCGTTTACTAAGATTCGCCCATATTGCCATCTCATAGTTTAAGACGCTGAAACCACACATTAAAAAAAAAAAAAAGAAAGTTCTTCTCGCTTACTAAGATTCGTTCATGAAGTCATATTTTAGGACGTTGAAGCAAACATTAAAAAAAAAAATTGTCTTACTTACTAAGATTCGTTTATTATGTCATCTCATAATTTAGAACGCTGAAACCAAACTTTAAAAAAAGAAAGTTATTCTCGCTTTCTAAGGTTCGATCATTTAGTCATCTCATAATTTAGAACGCTAAAGCAAATATTAAGAAAAAGAAAGTTCGTCTTGTTCACTAAGATTCGTTCATTTAGTCATCTGATAGTTTAGGACGCTGAAACCAAACATTAAAAAAAAGAAAGTTCGTCTCGCTTACTGAGATTCGTTCATTATGCAATCCCATAATTTTGGACGCTAGAAACAAACATAAAAAAAGAAAGTCCGTCTTGTTTACTAAGAATCGTTCATGATGTCATCTCATAAATTAGAACGCTGAAACCAAACATTAAAAAAAAAGAAGCTCGTCTCGTCTACTAAGATTCGCTTATAATCTAGGACGCTTACGACGCTAAAACCAACGATCCAACGGTATTTTTAATAGATGAAAAGATTTGGAAACTTATTTCTAAATTGTTAGTATGAATACTTTTGATAAGGAAAAAGTAAATGTTACGGTAAGGTAATGTAAACATCCGTTGTTAATCTCTCGAAAATGCGACGATAGGAAAGTATATCTTTTTAAACAATACGAGGCGATATTGTGCGTGTGTAGTTAAATGTGAGTGAGTAACTACGAAAAGTTATGAGCATGAGAGTTCTAGAATATTATTTGATTTAATATTCAGAAAATGTTGATTCGTGTAGAGGTAGAGGCTATGTTGGTGAAGATGTGAAGTGTTCGTTTTTAGTATGAATGTGCGCAAGTTAATAAGTGGGTCAGGGCAATACATTTATATTGTGTATATTTTTATCCGGTCTTCACTGGGGGCGGTGGGAGTACTTTTGGGGGAGAGGAAAAAATGAACTACTTCATCTAAATATGTTGTCAGTCGTAATGATGGCGCTCGTAGAATGTAATGTAAGATTTTATTATAACGAATAAATGTGTCTGTAACGGCGTGCGAAAGTTACGTAAGATGTTGGGTAAGAGTTTAGACTTAATAAAATTGTATATGGCATCTGTTATTGCAAACCTACGGTAATTTGGTCCAGAAGGGAATTTCTGTAATCAAAATATCATATACAGGATATATATATATATATATATATATATATATATATATATATATATATATATATATATATGAGAGAGAGAGAGAGAAAGAAAGAAAGAGAGAGACGGGGGATAAGGAGGAGAATATGAACAGAGAAGCGTTACGTACTAAATATGACAAAATTCTTGGATTAACTTGTATTTAGAGACCAAACTAAATGAAATCGAAGGGCAGAAACGATACCGCACAATCGATGCTGTCAGCCAGTTGATTCTTTTCTAATTGAATAACCAGCACATGTTAGCACTTCTTTTAAAATAACCTTCATCAATAAATATCTATTTTATGTACAAAATGTTTGAAAAGAGCCCGTAGCTTCCTTGAAAGAGTCAGGAATATTTCCATCATTTTAGCAGGAAAATCACTCGTGTGTATAAACTTTTATATTTTATGGACACCCTCTAGTTTGTTTTTCTATAAAAACACACAACCGTTCTATTTTTAGTATTACATTTTGAATGCCTTTCATATCACATCCGCTTTTTCTTTTTTTGAGGACATCAGGCGAAAACCAAGTGGTTAAGAGTCGTCTACTATATGAAGCGTCTGAAACCCTGATTCTCTAATTGGGAGTAGGCTTAGGTGGGGGTTAATTAATTAGGGTTAGAGTTTGAACGTAGATAGTGTCCGTCCAATATAAATATCATCTGGAGAGACAAACGGACATTTCGAAAGATAGGTCGATTTCCATAAGAACTGAAAAGACCAAGTCAGTTGAAAAACAAAAAAGGATGGAGTGCAAGTTATTTGATTTATGTATTTTATTTTTAAAAACAAAAAGTTTACAAAACAAAATTAGGCACAAGGCCAATCAAAAAAATGGGGACGGGGTGTCTATGGACATCCCTGTTACTGTACCTTTGAGTTGTCTTAGGTATTTCTCGCTGGAGTTGTTAGTCACCATAATACCACATTTACACTATGCGTCATCTTACTTAAGATTCCCAAATTATTTGATTTCTGATTCTCAGGCATGTTCATAGTTTCTGTTCACTTGTCTCCTCACGAGGGCAAAGTTAAATACAAAGTCGGTTTTCAATTTGGAGAAAATCCAGCTCCCCCAAAAGAGAAATTAGATTGGAACTATTTTTTTTTTACTTGCCTCAGTCTACAATGAAATCTTTCATTGACCGAGGACAGATTAGATGAAGTGTAGCATCAGAAAATGTACTACATACTTGCCTCGCCACGAGGGCTGAGTGAGACAAAAAAATCGATTTTTAATGTGGGGAAAATCCAGCCCCCCCCCCAAAAGAGCACTTTAGATAGGAATTAAAATTTAAATTTGTCTCAGTCATGAAGGATTTCTCTTCCGCTGATCGAGGACAGAGAAAGTTAAAGATACTACACTTTATTCCTAGCTAAAAAACTCAATGACTCAGACAGGCTGATAATTACAGAAGTAAAAAAATCAGCCGTGATGAAAAATGAAGCTAGACATGAAGTAGTTAAAAAGATAAATAAAAAGTTAAGTAAAATAAAAGCAAAGTGGGGAGAAAGGGTAAATATTGGAAACGAAGCACTTTACAAGCACACACATCTTGAAGGGTTCAGCAGAGTGTGGAAGAAGAAAAGAGGGAAGAGTTCCGTCGGGTTAGGGGTAGGGGAAAACATACCAGCAGACACAATATTACAAAAAAGAAAACGTACAAAAAAAAAGGGGGGTGACATACATAAAAGAGGGGTCGGGCTCCTCCCTCCCAATCCCCATTTATAAGTTTACAGGGTTACACCTGACGACCTCCTCACTTCATTCAAGTAGCCGGATTCATTGGTATATTGCAAAATAAACAGATACATTAATAAGCAGGGAATCACGCGGCCAATCTAATAAATGTCGAAAGATGTAAATATCTGCTAGCTGTTCTGGTTCGGCGTTGCCCAGGATCCATTGCGTTCAAATTAAGTTTATATATATATTTAATAGTACAGAAGTTCAGAAAAACATTGGTACCGTCGGTTTCAAGCCCAACATGAAGGGGACCAGTTAATGGTAAAACGTAAATGATGTTAGGCTCTCGTCCGCCATGTTAACTTCACCCAAACAAGGCATATAACCACTTGGACGTAAGGGGCAACTATTTCGTATCATGCCTAAAAAAAGATTAACAAGATGTTGGTTTACATTACATTTGAACTTCTGCATATCAGTACAGTCAGGGAAGCAGGTAGCAGGAAGGGAATTCCAAGTAGAAAACCGTCTAGTATTAAAAGACCTCAACAGTGAAGGGGTGTAATTTTGTTGCTAAACAGGTTTGTCGGGATATGTATGTCGAAAGGGCACAAGGGCAATGAGTTCATCAGAGCACATTCCATTAAAATACTTGTAAAACAGGCACTATGGTGTGGAGGTCATTTTCTAAGGATTCGGCCATTGTCTCAGATTTGTGCACATCTGTTCTTTCCTCACGCATGTTATAGAGCGTTGTATCATTAGCAAACATATCCATCTTGGACACAATATAATCAGGGAGATCGTAGATGAATATCAGGAATAATAGTGGTCAAATGATCGATCTCTGAGGCACTCTCGCATTAATGTTCTGTTGCTTGGATGAACGTCCATCAATGACAACCTGGGTGGTTTTCTTGTCTAAAAAGGATCTAATTATATTTAGTATTCGTCCAATTATTCGTACGATTTAATTTTTATTAGCTGTATTCTTTAACCTGGAACGATAAATAAAAACAAAAAAAAATGCTAACTTTTACTAAAAGAGGAAGAGTTATTCTGCAGACCTGATTGTCAAATCAGATTATGAAGTCTTTTTAAAATAAATTTTAGTGAAGTACGTTAATAATATGGACTAGTTTGAATCAAAATTTGTCAAGTAAAGTACTATTTTTGAAATCCAGTCGATATCTCTACTATTATATAAAAGTCACTTTGTGTGTGTGAGAGAGAGTTTCTTCCTCATAGCTTCCGAAACGGTTGAGCCTATCGTTTGCAAATTTTACACAAATGTAATTTATATGTCTGGCAGTGTTCTTAGATATGTTTTGTACAGAAATTCATCCGATAAGTATCGAAAATCGAAAAAGTCCAATACTAAAAATAGCTTTTCTCTAATAGATAAAAAAAAAAAAAACGAATAATTTTTACAGGGGAATATTTTACGTTACACCAGCAAGAGAGAAAATAAAATTTCAGCAAATCATTTCTTCTTAAAAAACATTTATTAAAATCTGGAGACATAGCTTAGTGGTAGAGCATTCGACTACAGATCGAATGGTCCCCTTGTTCAAGCCCGGATGTACTTCACGATTTAATTTTATTTTTTCTTATTAATGAGTTCAATTTACTATAAAGGATGAGGTAACATTTAAAATCGCCGCAAATCATTTCTTCGTTTGCATATTTTAAAATAAAATATTGATTTTCAGGGCATTCATCGCAAAGTCCAAATATCAGCTGACGTGATATTGTAAACAAACACAGATGGAATTTAATAAACGGCATTATCATTATTTTATTTATTTATTTGCGAATTAGTCCACGGGCAAATTATTCCTCGTAATATATAATAATCAATAGAGGATTGATTCTGCAATAATACATACGCAATCTGCATAAATTAAAATATCCTGTTTAAGCGTATTGTATGATCGGGCAATGCCAGGGCGGCCAACTAGTAATATTATATATTTAGATTAAATGTCTGTAAGTAAAATAAGCCAACCAATTTTGCATAATGCTAAGTTTGTTAACTAATGAACTGGGAGGCTTGTGTTCAATCCTCGGCTGATTCATATCAAAGACTTGATACTCCCATACTAAACACTTAGTATTATAAAGAAGGATCAAGGGCAATTGGGGTGATCCTGGGAATGGTGTGGTACCTTCCACTACATCTCAGTGTAGCAGCTAATGAAAAAGGAACCTTTGGATCTCCCTCGACCATAGTCAGTCACTTAGCTTTTTTTCTTCTTAATGTGGCTTTTAATTAGCAGTCTGTTGGGGTTTTTTTTTTGTTTTTTTTTTTTTTTTGTTTTTTTGCCTCACAATATTTTTGGTTCTTGAAGCTACAACATCTTGCAACTGGAAATAGAAGTTTTATGGGAGAATCTGTTTAATCTTAGTTTATATACAAGCTTCCGACCACAGTACGATCAGATACGAAGTTATTAACATAAAAGCTCAAATACACTAGCGTTCTGCTATTTCTAGTTTCTTTCAAGCTTTGTGCACTTAAGTACATCTAAAAAAATAAACATGCAGCCTCGGATTCTGGATTGCATATTTGCAAACTACTACAGTGACACCATATACACATACTGTTTATGAAACTCGCATATACACAGGCTCACATATACATTCTTACACGGTCTATACAGAGGAAGCATACGTATACACAGCCTACTCAAATTACACACTGTTACACACAAACTCACCAACAAGAGCTGAATAAGAACGTTTACTTAGCTGCTTACTAATATGAACATGCATGTGTGCGTTGATTGCACGGGCCGTGATCGTCGATTCATTGTGCTAACCAAAACCTGTTGTTCAAATCAGTGCAATAACAAAGAATTCTCATCCCAAGCAAAACCAAAATTAAATTTTATAAACAATTAACAGATGTTTTTTCATATATATATATATATATATATATATATATATATATATATAATTATTTTTTTACTATAATAATTAAATACCTACAGACACTAGTGTTTCATCCTTTCGGGATTCTTCAGTGCAGGGTGTCACAATTACTACCAGTCGAACGATTCGAACCCCGCGACACGAGACATCTCTGGCTCGATTAGCGGAGGCCGTATCCATTCGGCTACCATTAATCGTGTGAAATAGCGTTGAATTTTAAACATTTTAATTTAAATGTTCATTACGTCAGACAGACAGTGATCAAATCGTTATACGACGATCTACGCATAAGAGCTAAATTGACCGACTTTTATTCAACAGAAAGTGCTCAACGATAAGAAACGTATTTCTTAAAGGGGCTGTCATAATTATTTTTTTACTATAATAATTAAATACCTACAGACACTAGTGTTTCATCCTTTCGGGATTCTTCAGTGCAGGGTGTCACAATTACTACCAGTCGAACGATTCGAACCCCGCGACACGAGACATCTCTGGCTCGATTAGCGGAGGCCGTATCCATTCGGCTACCATTAATCGTGTGAAATAGCGTTGAATTTTAAACATTTTAATTTAAATGTTCATTACGTCAGACAGACAGTGATCAAATCGTTATACGACGATCTACGCATAAGAGCTAAATTGACCGACTTTTATTCAACAGAAAGTGCTCAACGATAAGAAACGTATTTCTTAAAGGGGCTGTCATAATTATTTTTTTACTATAATAATTAAATACCTACAGACACTAGTGTTTCATCCTTTCGGGATTCTTCAGTGCAGGGTGTCACAATTACTACCAGTCGAACGATTCGAACCCCGCGACACGAGACATCTCTGGCTCGATTAGAGGAGGCCGTATCCATTCGGCTACCATTAATCGTGTGAAAATGCAGATTTGCAACTAAAAAAAACAAAAAAAAAAACAACCCAACACAATAGACGTTGGTTTTTAGGAGCACCGAAAACCAATCACCTCTTCAAACGTTTACTTGTAACTGTCTGTACTCTGTCCAGATTATGGCTCTAATTAACTCTCCTTCCCATCTCTTTGAATCTTTTTACCCCTGACTGGAATCTAAGATTTTAGTCTTTGTAAGTGGTCACCATTCGACTACTCAGAAGCTGACTATTCGAGATATCCACAAGTGATAACGGCTAGATAGTGTTCATTGAAAGGGGTTTATCTAGGGCGCATCTAGGAACATTAATGTTCCCAAGTAGGTTAGTCTCGGCATGATTTCGTGGCTAAAGAAAAACTTAATTCAAACAAAAGTCATATTTTAAATGCAATTATGCGCCTCATATTCCTTTGGCCGAACATCTATCACCGGCAATGTTTTTCCATTTGTATGCACCACTCTAAACATGCAAACTAATGCATGTTTAGAGTAACTAAACAATTTCTTCTTGACTTTGAACGTTCTAAGATGCACTGCATGCCCTTGGGTTTGGTCTTTCTAATACTTGTATGCTTTTCTCTAACCTCAGACCTTTCACGATTTGTTGATCAGTATCATATTTAATCTATGACTACAGGTTTCGTCTAAAGATACTATAATAATAAATAAAGGTTAATAATAATAATAAATGTTATTAGTTGAATATAAACACAAGAACGGGCAGAAGGCAAAATATAACCTTTAGCAGCTTTATTCAACAATTTACGGAACAAAATGGTAAGGTAGAAGCCGTTGGGTGAGTGATGATTAAAGTCCGTGGTGCGAAACAATTTGTTTAACTCCTAAAACTATTATTCCGGATCTGCCCCCGCCCCCAGGAACAATATCTCTTCCTCTTACGATCCAATAGAAATCAGTTATTTTTAAGGTTGTACCTAATACTTGAAATATTTCTAATGGTTTAAAATGTATGTCCGTGGTGCGAAACAATTTGTTTAACTCCTAAAACTATTATTCCGGATCTGCCCCCGCCCCCAGGAACAATATCTCTTCCTCTTACGATCCAATAGAAATCAGTTATTTTTAAGGTTGTACCTAATACTTGAAATATTTCTAATGGTTTAAAATGTATGTCCGTGGTGCGAAACAATTTGTTTAACTCCTAAAACTATTATTCCGGATCTGCCCCCGCCCCCAGGAACAATATCTCTTCCTCTTACGATCCAATAGAAATCAGTTATTTTTAAGGTTGTACCTAATACTTGAAATATTTCTAATGGTTTAAAATGTATGTCCGTGGTGCGAAACAATTTGTTTAACTCCTAAAACTATTATTCCGGATCTGCCCCCGCCCCCAGGAACAATATCTCTTCCTCTTACGATCCAATAGAAATCAGTTATTTTTAAGGTTGTACCTAATACTTGAAATATTTCTAATGGTTTAAAATGTATGTCCGTGGTGCGAAACAATTTGTTTAACTCCTAAAACTATTATTCCGGATCTGCCCCCGCCCCCAGGAACAATATCTCTTCCTCTTACGATCCAATAGAAATCAGTTATTTTTAAGGTTGTACCTAATACTTGAAATATTTCTAATGGTTTAAAATGTATGTCCGTGGTGCGAAACAATTTGTTTAACTCCTAAAACTATTATTCCGGATCTGCCCCCGCCCCCAGGAACAATATCTCTTCCTCTTACGATCCAATAGAAATCAGTTATTTTTAAGGTTGTACCTAATACTTGAAATATTTCTAATGGTTTAAAATGTATGTCCGTGGTGCGAAACAATTTGTTTAACTCCTAAAACTATTATTCCGGATCTGCCCCCGCCCCCAGGAACAATATCTCTTCCTCTTACGATCCAATAGAAATCAGTTATTTTTAAGGTTGTACCTAATACTTGAAATATTTCTAATGGTTTAAAATGTATGTCCGTGGTGCGAAACAATTTGTTTAACTCCTAAAACTATTATTCCGGATCTGCCCCCGCCCCCAGGAACAATATCTCTTCCTCTTACGATCCAATAGAAATCAGTTATTTTTAAGGTTGTACCTAATACTTGAAATATTTCTAATGGTTTAAAATGTATGTCCGTGGTGCGAAACAATTTGTTTAACTCCTAAAACTATTATTCCGGATCTGCCCCCGCCCCCAGGAACAATATCTCTTCCTCTTACGATCCAATAGAAATCAGTTATTTTTAAGGTTGTACCTAATACTTGAAATATTTCTAATGGTTTAAAATGTATGTCCGTGGTGCGAAACAATTTGTTTAACTCCTAAAACTATTATTCCGGATCTGCCCCCGCCCCCAGGAACAATATCTCTTCCTCTTACGATCCAATAGAAATCAGTTATTTTTAAGGTTGTACCTAATACTTGAAATATTTCTAATGGTTTAAAATGTATGTCCGTGGTGCGAAACAATTTGTTTAACTCCTAAAACTATTATTCCGGATCTGCCCCCGCCCCCAGGAACAATATCTCTTCCTCTTACGATCCAATAGAAATCAGTTATTTTTAAGGTTGTACCTAATACTTGAAATATTTCTAATGGTTTAAAATGTATGTCCGTGGTGCGAAACAATTTGTTTAACTCCTAAAACTATTATTCCGGATCTGCCCCCGCCCCCAGGAACAATATCTCTTCCTCTTACGATCCAATAGAAATCAGTTATTTTTAAGGTTGTACCTAATACTTGAAATATTTCTAATGGTTTAAAATGTATGTCCGTGGTGCGAAACAATTTGTTTAACTCCTAAAACTATTATTCCGGATCTGCCCCCGCCCCCAGGAACAATATCTCTTCCTCTTACGATCCAATAGAAATCAGTTATTTTTAAGGTTGTACCTAATACTTGAAATATTTCTAATGGTTTAAAATGTATGTCCGTGGTGCGAAACAATTTGTTTAACTCCTAAAACTATTATTCCGGATCTGCCCCCGCCCCCAGGAACAATATCTCTTCCTCTTACGATCCAATAGAAATCAGTTATTTTTAAGGTTGTACCTAACACTTGAAATATTTCTAATGGTTTAAAATGTATGTCCGTGGTGCGAAACAATTTGTTTAACTCCTAAAACTATTATTCCGGATCTGCCCCCGCCCCCAGGAACAATATCTCTTCCTCTTACGATCCAATAGAAATCAGTTATTTTTAAGGTTGTACCTAATACTTGAAATATTTCTAATGGTTTAAAATGTATGTCATTTCCAAAAGATATTGGCGATTTTATTGGAAAAAGATGAGCAGTGGGATAAGAAAACAATAAAAACGTGAATAAAACCTGTAGGGAAACGTACGACTTGTGTGCATAATTCAATGGGTCGGTCGTGGAATGAAATGAATGAAGAAGAAAGAAACAAAAATGGCTGCCTTATCTCTTTATATGCCGATATGCAAATGAGATGCTCCTGGTTGGAGATAAAAGAGGGTTGATTTTTTTTAGAGGGACGTTCACTTTGAAGTTGGATTTCAAAGAAATAAGTTGAATTAGCAGAAGTTCGTTGGGAGTTGAGAGAAGGTGCGTTACGTAAACAGAAGTTTGGAAGTTGGAAGTTTGGACAAAAGTGTTAACCTTACCCAGGAAATTATTGGTATGACGGGCGGAAGAAATAACACTCAAGTTATTGACCATAAACAATTAATAAAATCAGGTTCTAAGATCTTCCCAACTCTTTCAAAAATGAGATCATCCACTGTTTTCCGGTTTGTTTAGAACCGAAAAAAAGCAAGTCATCTTGAAACAGGAGTGGTACTTGAGTGAAAACAAAAAAGTGGACTTTTGGATTGGAGTATGTCCTTCAAAGATAAATAAGATTTGATGAGGGCAAAAATAAAAGTGGCGAGTGGATGCTATACATTGCCCCACACTAAAAGAGGACATGACTTACTCAACTAGGTAAGTTAAACCAAGGCATGCTAAAAAAAAAAAGGCATGGTAAAAAAAAGGCAGGGTAAAAAAAAAAGGCATGTTAAAAAAAATATGTCCATGTTCAAGCAAAGAACATATACTCATACTTGACTCTTTTTCATAGACACAAGATTGCAACTTGTACTCATCTTTTGTTGAATTCTATGGAATGTACTATTTTTCTATCGCATCTAATTTTAACCTTAAGCTGATGCTTGAAGAATATAATCAGTTTCTGATGAGAAAATGATTGAGTCCCATGCAATACCCTGATCCACACAACCATTTTAGCTATGGCCGAAATCGAGAGACACACTATTCATTTTCTCTAGCATACAACAGCTCCGTAATGTTGATCATGTACACAACTTTTAGTTGTATCTTCAGTTTAGGATTAATGTTAACAATTCCGTTATTTTGTGCAATCAAAGTTTACTACAGCCATGTCTTCTTCAGTGCTATCACAGCGCGGATAATTGGGCATGTCTGTTATGCCTAAACTAAAATGTTTGCCATAGAGAGGTAAGCCGTTTAATCGCCAGGTTAGAGAATACTCAAAATTGTTACGATATTCTGGATTCGACACCCAACTCCATTAAAAGCCGATTTTCTCAATCAGACATACCAGTTGCCCCACCCCAACCAAAATTCTCCACAAAATCTCTGTATAGCTCATTTCTAAACTATGAAAAGTCACTGAACCGAGGAAACGTTCTGGTATTACACTTTGATCATCACGATCATCATATCATGTGGTCATTCATAAAGTGTACGTGCATAAGTTGTTTTTGTAAATCTGATTTATTCCAAGCTTTCAACAATTTCATGTGCATTTATTTTCTGAATTAAATACAAAATGAGATTCACGCTTAATTAACCGCATCATAATACAATAATGTTATGCTTTCCAACGGCCAACCAAACAATGCCCGTGCATGCGCTGTTTGGTTTATGGCAAAACTATTTTTCAGCGACAATTTTACATGTGTTATTCGTTTACAGATTACTCAAAAAACTTATGTCGTCAAATTAAGGTGAATGTGAAAACAGGTGAGAAACAACCAATTTAACTTTTTTTTACCTTTTAACATTACCTTTATTAATGTAAAATAGAGAATATGGTTATATTGAAGATGTTAACTCTGGACTAAATTGAGAGGTTAGCTCCCAAATATTTGCGTTTTTTTTTATTATTATGAGAAAAAAAATACGGAAGTTTATTGAACGAAATAAAATTAACTTATTTTTGCCAAGAAGTTTATTTCCACAACATGTTTCTTTTTAATAAAATTCCGTAATTTTTTTTTTCAGAACAAATCTTAATAAAAAACAATGCGATTATTTGGAAGTGAAACTCTTCAATATATAAATATATGAAATACGTCGGTTTAAAATATCACCAATCTACACAAGCACACAAAAAATAATGACGTGTAAAATACATAAATGTTTATATTTTTACGCACACAGTTTTTTTTTTTTAATTTGGATTTTTGTTTGTGAAAATCTGGCTATACTCATCAATTTGGCCTTTTTTCTGAAAGATTTGACTTTAAATATTTAGTAGAGTATGGCAACCTAATTAGGGTCAGCTATTGGACATGTTTGTCTCTTTTAGAACCTTTAAAACACAAATTTTAGATTGCAAAATAATTTAAAAAATAATTAAAAAATAATTTTTTAAAAAGTTTACCTGAACAATGCTTTTAGATTGCAAAATAACTAAAAATAATTAAAAATTACAAACAATGCTTTTAGATTGCAAAATAAAAAAAAATGTTTACCTGAACAATGCTGCCCCTACCACTTAGTTTTTTGATTTTTTACTTATTCATAAATTTTTAGACGATTATCAGCGCTTACAGGCTTAAATTTGGAATTATAATGTTCTACTGCAGTGAACACCCAATTTTTTTGGCCACTTCCATTATTAATTATGCTGCAACTAGCAGTTAGATTTTTCCTTGTCAATTTTTTGCAAATTTCTATAACGTTTATCATAGATTACAGGCTTACTTTTTGAATTAGGAAAATACCTGGGGGAAAAAATTGTATACACCTTACCAACAGAAAAGGGAAACATTTAACAGCTAGGGGCAGCATTAATAACTTATGAAGCAAAAAAGCGTGTGTTCCAAATTGATCCCTGACTATTACGGTTGTTAAAAATACCTTAAATTTCTTTTCTAATCTGAAAATTGAGCCTGTACTCATTGATAATCGCTGGAAAAAAATATGACTAAGTTAAAAGGAAAAATTTAAAGGCTACGGGAACCATTGTACAAGTCTGCTGCAGTGTTTATTGGTTGTTTCTTTTCTTCATGACACAATGTTCCCGCTGGAATAAATGCACTGGGTTATAATTCATTTTTAATTCATTCTTTTATTTTCATTATACATCCTGCTATTATATTCGGCCAGCAGTGACTCCGACTAACAACCGTAGTTTAATTATAATTTTTTTTTTTCACAGGTTGGATGTGGAGGGGCATACTTCCACCAAGCAACGCCGGTACATGGATCCTGCTAGTAGGCAATAAGCGAGACTACCAGTAGCCACTAAAGAGAAAGAACAATTATCCATTTGGATACGTGCAATTAGGAGGAATAACTAATCCAACAAAATATAGCAAAGTAAGTGACGTTATTTTTATTAAACCTGTATTCAAGTATTTTCATGACCTTCAATAACATTGTCAATATGAATTAAAGAAACAATTATTTTCATTGATAATACTGTTTATATTTATTTGAATAAATAGGTAAAAATTGTTTTCAAATTCATAATCAGGAGTCGCATCTTTTGCTTCCAGTGTGAATTGCGAACCCACGTGACTTGTCATTCTTCTAAGCTAGGGCAAGTTGGTTAATGGATGTTGAGAGATGTCCAATCAAAACATTTTCTCTCCACCTTCTCCTTTGCTTCTTTTGTCTTCTAACATGCCCTCAAAGCATAACTTTGACAGGCCAGTGGTTGATCGTTTGACATGGCCAAAAAGTTTAAGGGTTTTACTTTTGATTTTATCAAATAGAGGAGGTAGGGAAGTAGTTTGACAGAGGGAGGATATTTTGTTTTTCTCGATCAGGCGATGTCCTGCTATGAAACACATCACGTGATTTTGAAACACCTCAATATAATTCAAATTATTCACAATAAAAATAATAAACAAATTTTAGTCCTTGGAATCCATGATAAATTGTTTTGTTGTTTATGTTGGACTTGAAGATATCCAAGTTGTAGTCAGGTGGGAAACAGGAAAACGGAAGAGAGTTCCACAGGCATGCAGTTCTAATAAAGAAGCTCTGCTCATGGAATCTACGCTTTGATTTAGGCACAGATAAAGACTGGGGAAAAGTGAAGTGGTTTCAGCTAGACGGGTGTTTTTCATGAAAGATTGGTGGGGGGGGTACCAGAGATTGGAGCTCAGATGAGTACTTCCCATGGAAATAACGATAAAACAAAGACAGGCTCGCAACATCTCTTCTGTGGGAGAGATGTTGCAGGGAAGAGAAAAGGGCATCCCACTAAACTACGAAGTCTATTTTGTACTCTGTCAAGGCAGGATAGGCTATTTTTAGCAGCTCCTTCCCAGATGTGGCAGCAGTACTCCATCCTTGGACGTACCTGGCTTTTATATAGATAGAGAATTGCATCAGTAGTGAGATATCTACTGGAGCAGGATCCCACCATTTTTCCAGTGACCTTGGAACCAGAATTGATGTATGTGTTCCATTTCAGGTCAGGAGTAAAGGTCAATCCTAGAAGCTTGTCAAAACATGAAGCCTTCCCAAGACGAGAGCCATCCATTTCAATTGATGCCAGATGGGGATCAGAGCATTGATGATGTAAAGATAGAAGCTTGGTTTTAAATGCATTAAAAGTAACCAGCCACCTCTTCCCCCATTGTACCATGCACTCAAGATCAAAGGAGAGAGAATCAGAGAGAGAGCTTTGTCATTTATGGCCTTTGATGTGTTGCCATAGATGGTCGTGTCATCAGTATAGATGTCAACGAATGATTTAAGTATGTGTTTTGGGAGATCATTGATGTAGATCAGGAAGAGTTGGGCCCAGGATGGACCCCTGAGGGACACCAGCATTAATACTGTGGGCTTCTGATTTCTGTCCATCAACCACTACTCTTATGAGCCTATCAGAGAGAAATGATTTAATAATTGAGAAAACATTTCCAGTTATACCGTAGCTGAAAATCTTGTGAAGTAGGTCTTTATGCCATACCTTATCGAAGGCCTTTGATATTTCAAGAGAAATTGCCCTAGAAAGGAAGCCTTTGTCGAAAGATTCACTAATCTTATGAGATATAACCGTTAGCACATCTGCTGTAGATCTAGCAGAATGGACACCATATTGCATGTCACTAAGAAGGTTATTTCTGCTGATGTGGTTGATTACTTCTCTATTTAATATGGATTCCAGCAACTTATTCATGACACACGGGAGACTTATTGGTCTGTATTGAAAGGGAGATGACCTATTACCTGAATTCTTAAATACAGGGCAAACTGATGAGGTTTTCCAGGGTGTTGGAAAGCCATTTTCCTTAAGACAATGCTTAAACAGTTTCGTAAGTATGGGGCAAGTTCTGGTTGAAGCTTTTTCAACACTGTAATTGGAATGTCGTCAGGGCCAGTTGTTTTACTGGAATCGAGGTTCTTGATTAGCTTGGTAATATCACGCACAGATATTTGTATGCTGCATAGCATGTTGTCTGTTATAAAGGGAAATAAGGGGAGTTGATGGCCTTGGTCGCATAGGGTAGAATTAGCTGCAAAGTTCTTGGCAAATAGTTTGGCTTTGTCTGATGCTGACGAGATGATCTCGGGTGCACTGATGATAGTTGGGATAGAACGCACGCTTCTGTTCAGGATCCTGTTTGCTATTTGCCAAAACTGGTGGGAACCAAGCCACTGCTCAGCTACTTTGCATATAGACTGAGCATATAGCTCTCTTGCATTTTTTATTACTCTTTTACAGTGGTTGCTGGCAGTCCTGAAAGCAGCTTTAGTCTCAGTACAACTATTACGTTGGTAGCTATGGAAAAAGTGATTTCTGCGCACGATAGCAGCAGCATATTTTAGGGAGAACCATGGCTGGCTGTTAGGTTTTTGTTGGAATTTTTTGGATGGTATGAATTGGTCTATGCCTACAATTAACCATTCGGTCAGATCTGATACTATAGAGGACACATCCTTTTTAAACATGGACTGCAGAGGTAGATCGGATATAAATGTATGGAAGCCATCCCAGTCAGCCATAGAGTATTAAAATACTTTACGGTGGAGAAGTACATCTGAAGACTTATTACATTTCAGTTTTATATATTTTTCTTTGTGTGGCCAAAGCATCAAATTCTCCTGTTCTGCACACATGACCCTACACTCTCCAAATTTAATCTTCCTCATCAAAAATAATCGATACTCACATTACACATCTATTGTATCATTCTTATATCATTTCTCTTCAAGCAACGCATATCCTCAACCCTCACAGGCCAGATTTCACCTCGACAAATCATCACACTACATGCCTAATAGACTCTTTCTTT
Source organism: Euprymna scolopes (assembly GCF_053919585.1). Lineage (NCBI taxonomy): Eukaryota > Metazoa > Mollusca > Cephalopoda > Sepiida > Sepiolidae > Euprymna > Euprymna scolopes. The sequence continues at coordinate 147,545,187 of NC_136493.1, read as the reverse complement.
GGTTGACAGTAAGAAATCTCTTATTTAATAAAGGCAGAAATTTCCTGAACTTACTTCATCTCTTCTAACTTCTGCAATCAACCTAGCACCTCCTCCACCCTGTACTCCAATGATATCACCAATGTGACAAAACTTCGATAGCTTCACCATCAGAATATACTTTGTACACATCTGAATTCTCACCTATTTTTTTTTTTTTTTTTAAACCGTCATTTCACCCCAAACAAGGCACAGAGCCATTTAGTCATGAGGGGCTACTATTCGGGGCCAGATTTGCAGGGATACTATTTATGGAGTTGGGTAACGAGATGTCTGTTCACATTACATTTGAATTTTTGTATGTCGATACAGTCAGAGAAAAAGAGGTTCAGGAGAGAATTCCAAAGTACAGTCCGAGGAAAAAGTTATTTGAGAAGGTTTTACAGCAACTAGGGATCTCTACAGTGTAGGGGTGGGATTTTGCTGCTTGTCAGGTTTGCCAAAGTGGGTACTAGTGCTTAGAATTCGTCAGAGCACTTGCCATTAAAATAGTTGTAAAACAGGCAGAGGGATGCGACATTTCGTTGATGGGACAGAGGTTGAAGCCTAGCTGATAGTGTGGGACCTATTAGGTTGGTGACTCTCTTGAAGTCTGTCTAGGAGGGAGAGACTAGCAGCAGATGCACCAGGCCAAATGTGGCAACAATACTCAGACATCTACTTCTGCCACTCTGGGGAGGGGGAGGGGGAAGAGGATTTGCGATTTGTTTTTATATTTGCAAACTCCCATTTTCCTGATTCAAACAATTTAACCAGAGCTCAGTAGGTGACACATTGACTCGTAGTTTCTAATATATTATTTTTTATTGCTAAATAGAAAGGAAGTAGATAATTTTCCAATAGCGAAATCAAGAATTCCTATTTGTTTAAAAGTCATCATTTCCGCAATTCTAAAGGTCTCAAAAGACAATGGACAACCTTGTAAGATTGTCTGCATGAAGGGAGGGGAGTATAATAAAGCAAAGGTTGTGCAATCCCAACCACACCTCTCGAACCGACATCACTTGTCCAATGGTAATGAGAATTTCAGAAGGACTAGAAGGAAACAATGCTGTGGTAAGCAGAGAGAATCTGGTGTTATTTTGGAGTTAAAAAACAAAAAACATTATTTCAACCAAATTAGTTTTAGTTTTATAAATAAATTTAAAGGACAGCAAAAAAAAAAAAAAAAAAAAAAAAAAAAAAAAAAAAAAACGTAATATAACAATTATTATAGTATTATTTGTTTAAATTACTAATTGAACCAAATTTTTATAAAACTAGAGCTAATTTGGTTAAGAAAATTGTTTTTAACGATAGACATTAAAGTAATAATCTTCAATATAATTTTTTTTTCAGAGAACTTCGTTTCATAATGGATACATACAATTTAAAATTTTTCGATATTTTCATTTTTTTAATATATTGACTAAACTGTACAAGTACCTAAAAAGCATAATTTTCATTTGTTTTTGTTAATTCTAAGAAAACTAAAAAGCTCATTTCTAAATTATCAATTGAGCCAAATCGTCATAAAACTATATCAAATATTGATATAATAAAATTACTGAGTTAAAATATTTTCCAAAACTTTCAATGAGGATTTGGTAAAAATTTTAAAGCTAGTTTAAAGACTTCCAAATTCTTTCTCCAAATACTAACAAAAAGTTAAAATAGTCAACTTATTTGTGAAGAAATGGAAATGCATTATAGTAGATTTAATTTCCTGATTTTCTTTTTTTACTGTTAGTTTCAGTATCTTACTAGGATCTAATAAATTTAATCTTAATTTATGCGATCAGTTTTTTAATTATAATAGAAATATTCAATGTCACACACTTTTAATGAATTAAAAAATAGAAAAGGAAGACTGAATTCCTCAAGGTTTTACCCAATTATTTTATGAGCTTTTTCAAGAGCAAAGAAAATAGCCAAGAATAGTGTGCAACGATTTTCTTCACTCTTGATAAAGCCTTTGAAACAGTTGGACGAAATGTTGAATAATAAGGCGTTTTCCTTTTCTATTTTTAATTCATTAATTTAATTGGATTTGTTTCATTATCACACTTAATATTGATTATTTCATTGGAATTCTTGTAAAAAAAATTTTTTTAATTAAAAATTTTAAATTAACATTTTTAGAATTTACATAAAATAAGCTGGTATAATTTCATTTTTCGATAATCATTATCGAAAAATTATTTTAAAGGAAATCCAGTTGGAGGGGGGGGATTAGTAAAAAAATACTTTCTTTACCTACTCATTTGTGACCTATTTGTGTTAAAAAAATTAAATTTGCAAGCCTTTAAAATTACATAAGAGTTCTGAGAAAAGTAGCCATCTTTATTTACGTTATGAACTTCACTTTCTGATTAAACAATAACAGCTACTTTGCTCACAACCAATATTTATGTAACCTTACAGGTTTATAACTCAATTTTTTTTTCAACAATACTTATTTTAAAATAATTTGTTATCAATAATAACGATTACCAATTTTTTTTCTTAGATTTTTCATACATTTTAGACAAAAAAAAAAAAAAAAAAAAAAAATGCCGACTAAAAATATACAAAATTCGGTTTCACCAAGTCATTATTCGTTAGAGAAACCCAATTTGCTAAAAATCTATAGAATTGATTTTATCAAACTTAAACAAAAGTAAAAGATGTATTAAAATACTGAGAAATGATAGGATTAGGATTACTACAATCCTGCGTTTTGGCAGTTTTTGGAGGATGGAACTCTTTTGCGAAGGAGTCATCAAATAACTATAAACCAAATTAGAAAAGGAATTTCTAACACATTTTGCAGTAGATTAGACACAAAGTCAAGTGAAGTATCAAAAAGCCAGTGCACAAGGTCAAGTACCCTCTGGTCTACAAAAAATATGCCTGAGCAACACCATCGGTATTCCCTGGCAAGAGGGTCTCAGGCTATGAGCAATAAACTAACCCTTTCTTAAAGGGAAGGTAAAGCCTGAGAAGGTGGGCCTCCTAGGAGTGAACAGGACCATACCAGAGTCTGACAGCAACAAAGTCACTGTCGGACTGATTGTCAATGACGTAGCTTGACTGGTACAAAAGTTTGTATAATTCTACTATAGCTCTCCGAATCCTATAGTAGAAATCATTCAGGTTTATAAAAATCATCCTAATCATAGTTAACTATAGAATATTACTGATTAAAATTAGTTTAGTAAATACTAACGGAATCCATGGTAATTACACAAGATCTCTTATAGGAACTTGTTACAATCTATTAATGGAGATTTGATAGATGTGTTTGAACCCAAAACTATACCATATATATATATATATATATATATAAAATGCTTAATTTAAAGGGTCGAATAGTGTAATATCTTGTATTGTAATGAGCCCATTCTCCCAGGTATTATCTTCTCCTGGAAATGTGTAACGTACAAAAAATTGTGATAATCAGTTGTTCATTAGTAAACGCAGCACTTGCATTATACATGCTAGATCAAACTATGCGAACAAAGGGGGGGGGCAAAGTTATTGCAAGTAATGGAACAGGTACATTGAGAGCATTGTTAAGGCTGCTGCAAAAAAGGTGGGCTCTGTGCTAGAAAGTTACTTACGCCCGATAGAATTCTGTACCTCTAGAAGGCCACCATTCGCCCATGTATGGAGTATTATTGTCACATTTGGGCTGGTGCATCTGCTGCTAGTTTCTCACTCCTGGACAGGGTTCAAAAGAGTCGCGCACCTGATAGGTCCCGCACTATCAGCTAGGCTTCAACCTCTGTCCCATCGACGAAATGTTGCAGCCCTCTGTTTTACAACTATTTTAATCGTAAATGCTCCGACGAACTACAAACCTTTGTGCCCCCTCCACAAAAATGCACCTGAGAAGCAGCAAAATCCCACCCCATACACAATAGAAATCCCGAGATGCAAGAAAACCTACTCTAATAGTTTCTTCCTGAGGACTGCTAGACTTTGGAATTCCCTTCCAGGTTCCTGCTTCCCTGACTGTACTGACATGCAGAAGTTTAAGTGTAATGTAAACAGACATCTTGCTGCTCAACTCCCTACTTGGTACCCCTACAAATTATGTCTCAGATAGTAACCCCTTACATCATAATGGCACTGTACCTTGTTTGGGGTGAAAATGCAAAAAATATAAAAAAATTTTCAATTTAAAAAATTGAATTTGATTGATGGAGGTGATACGATGTAGATGCACAATAAAATACATGTTCATAGAAAGAGAAATAGAAATAAGCGCCATTGAAGGAAAGGATTCTTTTATTCATTCTCTAACTTTACTGTGTATGATGAAAAATGGCTGACCACAGTTTAGCTATGAAAACAAATTTCTGCAATTTAAATCAATTAAACAAAGATGCAAAAATGCATGTGTACAAGTCTCGTCTTTCATTTCGACTAGCTGTATCGAAGTTTGTTTTTTGTATTACACCTTTGACAATCGACTAGTTGTGGCTAAGAGCGAGAAAGGAGTATGACGTCTTGGCGAGTTTATATTTAAAAACTGTTCAGAAAGAATTTAAAATTTTTTTTAATTGTGTCTCCCACGCAAAAAAAAAAAAGTAATGTGATCGAACAGCATATCAATCACTCCGCGAGTGAGAACATGCTAGTGTAAAAAAAAAAAAAGATTATACTTATAAATACTGCAGCATGTCACCGGCTCATTTGGGGGACGTTAAGTGTAAACGCAGACTTAACCTCACACCTGTTCTAATCAAAATAGAATGCAGTTATCCAAATAAGCCATTTTGTTTTAATTTGTTGATCCCTTATATGGTAAGAAAGTTTGTGTGCGTGTTAGTTCACGTCAAGATTACATTTTTTTTTTTATTATAGTTTCTGCTCCGCAAATGGGACGATGGTGACAAGCAAGAGATGTTCCTGTTTGATTAATGATTATTTTCCTCTCAGATAACATGGGAAAAGACAATGTTCACGTTAAGAAAAACTTTGTCTGCTTGACCATATCTAATTAACAGAAACAGGAAGCCAAAACGAGCAGACAATCTTGACTAATCGCCAAAATATATATTTATGAAAACAGAGCAATATAAAGCACAGTCGTTCTGTGATACTGGCTGTTGTAATTCATGGTAATGCCTCTGTATTATCGATGGCACAAAACGAAAGTACAAGAGCATTAATCTATAGAATAGAGGGACCCGAGAAAATTCCACAGGTGTATTCTTGTAAGAATTTGTGACATTTCCATTGCATAGACGGCAGTAATGCACGATATTGTATCAATGTTTGTTCAAACTGAAACATATCTACCTATCGTTGTTAAAATGTAGCATTGCCATTTTTGAATGAATTTTGTGGAGAGAAACCTCCGTGAGACAGTTTAATAACTTGAAGTCTGGTTAATCGTGTATCATAACTGCTTGTTAACATCAGACTTGAAAACAACTGTTTTAGTTAGCTTAGAATCAAATTCTTGTTGAACCCTCCTCCTAAATAATTAAACTCTACCCAGTTTCAACGATCGTTACTAATCCTCTGAATAAACTCATGAGCCCTTATCCTCAACCGGCATTTGGTTTTGGTAAGTGATGACCGGTGGGCGGTGAGTATATAAACATTATATATTCACAGTTTGCAATCAGGATAGGAGAAAATAAAAAGTTGCATTAAAATGGAAACAGGAGAATAAAAGCAACATAAAAACTTATAACGAAATAAATTTTTTATACATATATTTACAATTTTGTACCGTTTTTTTTGTTTTTTTTAATATTTTTATATAAATTACAACTTGTTTCAAGCTTTTTGTCTTGTGTGAGAGCGAGAAAGAACGAGAGATTTATGCGCTGTCATTGGTGGGATTGTTTGATTAGAGTTGTCTGTGTCTGTTTCATTCAATTGCAATTCAAGTTTCGATTGATTTTTTTCTCGTTCATTATCGATCTCCTCTGTAAATGGCAGAGTGTTTTTTTTTGTTTTTTTTTTTACATTTTTAAACTTAGCTAAAAGACACGTAGAATGAAATGGCTGTTTTTTTTTTTGTTTTTTTTTTGCAGGAAGCAAATATTGTTCACGTTTAAATAAGAAAATTTGAAGCAGAAAATCCACAAGTCAATGGTAGTCTATTCTTTATTTTACGCATTAACGTAATTTTTATGGGGGGTTTTTGTGTGTTTTCTTTGTGTATGTATGTGTTTTTAGTTGTTTTTTTTAGTTTGCCTTTTTCTTCAAGTTTACCCTTATTTGGATTTGAATAGTTTTTTTTTTTTATGTTAAATCGTGAAATATTCGTATATAGTTTGTTTTTTTTTTTTCATTTTTGAACTGTTGATGGAAAGAAGTGTTTTCTCGGGCGAGATACATTTTTTTTTTTGTGAATCCTTTTAAATAAAAATAGAAAATAAATAAAAATGACGATTTTGGTTTGTGTCTGGTTCCGCATGGTTTTATGTCACTGTTTTTTGGTTTTTGTTTTTTATAAAAAGAAAAGATTTTCTTTAATACTTCCATACCGAAATAGAAACACCCACACACTAAAAGATTGTTATTGAAAGTAATATTTCATAAATAGTACTTAGCTACTATGGTACTTGTGCAGTTTACAGACCTGTTTTTTTAAGTTAAATTGAATGTTTACGGTTTGGTTTTTTTCTTAAATTGTTACGTGAAAAGTACAGAATAATTACTACCAAATTAAAACTTGCTTTCTAAATAACGTTATTTCAGCACGGTTCATAAACTGCACAAGTACAGAAACTTTTTCTGAAGAAAAAATGTATAACTAAAAGTATGACTAAAAACTAAAATGACTTATGGTTTAAGCGATTAGTCGCCCCCCCCCCCTAAAAAAAAAAATCAACAAGTTTTGTTTGTTTGATTTTTTTCAACTAGTGACAAAAGCAAATAAATCAACCGAACTAATTTGTTCAGATTTTTGCTGATTTTTTTTTTTTTTAATTTCATTTTGGAAATTAAAATTTAATTCTAGCATCGTTGTAGGAAAGACAATTCGTTCTATGATCGATGCGCCATTACATATAGTTTGTAATACATTTAGAAATCATTAATAAACACCGTTTGAAATAAAACACTCCCTACCACTAACCCTAAGTCCGGGTGGCAAATTAATATTTGAGAGAACATTTTCAAAAATCAAACAATACGGTGGATTAATTTGCCACATCATCACTTGCAAAGTCAAACAAAACTAACAGATAAAATTCAGCAGCCATTTTGGGAGCTAACCGCTTCAATACAAATATTGAAGTTTTTATTAAGCGCTTTTGAAAGTAGGAATTTTTGTAATTTTTGTTGGTTATAAAAAACGCAGTAAAATAAAGTTGTACGGATTAAAGGGAAAAGTTCAACTGTATTATATATATCAATAATAAAATGCACTTTGATATAGCTCTACCCAAAAGGACATTGAGCCCTTTATTTGTTCGAGATCTGTCTCAGTTCGGTTCTACCAATTTTAAGAGATTTTTTTTCTTTGCATGTAAGAGAAAAAAAACCCTCAAAATCAGAAGGAAACCGCAATGAAGGTATTGGATTTTAGATAAACAAAGGGCTCAACATCCTTTTAGATAGAGCTAGATCAATAAATGATTATACTTAGCTTTACTCTTGACTGAAGGACCACGGTATTACTGATCATCAGTCGTGTTACGGTTCTATTCAAACGTCCTGAAACATTTGAATAACATTTCAAAGAATTTTAATGTTTTCAAACCGTTTATTTAAATGTTTCAAACCGTTTGAACAGAATTGTGACTTTCCTGATAATCGATAATTCAATTAAACTACAACAAAGTACAATTTATTATTGATAATCTAGAAGTTACAGAATTTTGGGGGATAATTTTACTATTCTAAATTTTCCAACTGATTCCCCTTTTGATTACATTCACCAAATTTCGACCTAGGTAACCTGCGATCTTGGGGGTTGAAAGTTCAATGCTTGCCACAGGCGATAATAACTAGGAATAATAAAAATTAACACCGCTAGATCATAGCTCTCCCCATGGATTAAATGCAGAGTAGTTCAGTTCGACATTCCGTATACCTCCTAGAGTTAAAAAAAAATGCATCTGGAGAAGGTCGGAGGTTACACTGGCCGAAAAGTTGAGAATATAATAACCCAGATGAGAATAGCAGTCTGAATAAATAAATTAGAGATACTTATGCACTTATGTTACCGTGCTATTTTGAAAATAGTATTTAAGTTAAATTCAAGTTTCCAATTTAAAATCAAATTACAAAATACCCTCATGTTAAGAATAGCTTTCAAAATAACGTTAATATTTCAGCTTGGCCTAACGTTCACAGGAAACATGAGTTGGAACAATTACATTGAAAACACTGCCAGGGCCGCTGCGAAGAAGGTAGGCTCTCTCTACCGTGCTAGAAAACTACTGACACCTGAAAGTATCCTGTACCTCTATAAGGCCACCATTCACCCATGTATTGCTGTCACATTTGGGCTGGTGCATCTGCTACTAGTCTCTCGCTCTTAGACAATGTTCAAAAGAGTCGCCAATCTGATAGGCCCTGAAGTCTGAACTGGCATCTAAGCTTCAGCCTCTGTCCCATCGACGAAACGTTGCATCCCTCTGCCTGTTCTACAAGTATTTTAATGGTGAATGCTCTGACGAACTGCAGACACTTGTGCCCTCACGACGTAGACACCCTCGACAGGCAGCTAAATCCCACTCCCACACAGTAGAGATCCCTAGATGTAAAAGATCTTTCTACTCCAGTAGTTTCTTCCCCAGAACCGGGCGCTAGACTCTGGAATTCCATTCCAGGTCCCTGCTTCTCCAACTGTACTGACATGCAGAAGTTCAAGTGTAACGTGAACCGACATCTTGCTGTCCAAATCCCAACATAGTGCCCCAGTAGTTGCTGCCCCTGATAGTAGCCCCCTACACCAAAGTGGCAATGTGCCTTGTTTGGGGTGAAAATGTAATTAAAAAAAAGCACGGTAACATAAGTCTCAATGTGTGTGTAGTTGAAATTACAACGTATTATATTTCCATTAAAACCTATTAAAATAAGAGTAAACTCAATATACTAGATTGAGCAATTAAAAAATAATTTGATAAAAATAAAAATTGAATAAATTACAATATTTATCAATCCATCAAAAATTTTAAAAATAAGAAAAAAATTTAACACAGAATTTCTCAAAGAGACTCTTCAGAGGATTAACAAATATTGTAATTTATCAATTTTTTTTCACCAATTTTCGGTATATATATATATATATATATATATATATATATATATATATATATATAGTATATTAAGCCGTTTTTGCTGCTTATGCTATTTTTATAGCAAGCGATATTACTAATTTAGTCCGCGGGACTGAATATAAACAAATATCACAAAGTAAAATGAGACTTTTACAGGATTTTTCAATTTATTATTATTATTATTATTATTATTATTAAACCCTACGGATTAAAATCGCTTGTTTCGCGCAAGCAACAGCATAAATATTTTTTTTTAACTGTAAGCCGTTTAAATACATAAGATAGTGTTGGAAATAGATGTCCAATATCATTATCAAGAAACTAGAATTGCGCATGCGTATTTATGACAGCTAATTTCCCACTTCGGAAAGCTAGAAATATTCGATTTCTTTGCAAACATTCTCAAGTTGAATAGCTTATTTTAATTTTCAAATTGTTTGGGGTTTTCCTAGTAAAAGATTACACCATGCTTGTTCATACGATGTAGACTATATTAATTGGTTAACATGGTGGTGGTGGGGGGGGGGTCATACATCACGATGGATTGTCACGCATGACCACCACACTTACTCGTTTTGTTTAGGATAAGAAATAAGACGCAAGAATAAAAAAAAGATTAGACCTTACAAGTTTCAGCTTAAAACATTCACCAAAAAGACGACCGGTATTCAATACTTCATTTCTAACCAGACAATTGTAGATTTCGAAGACATGCGGCTATTAAGGACCAGGTATCACTTGTTTTGTTTCGTTTTTTATTTTTTGTTTTGTTTTGTTTTTTCTCATTGAAGCCGACGATACCACAAGAAAGAATCCTTCGAACGATTGCATGTCAGTCCTTTTGTAAGAATCTTCGTGTGGAAGTTGGCTTTCAAAACTAGCATTTAATAAAGATATTTAGCTCAGATTTTAATGGCTACTTGTAATCTATAAATCGCGGCCATGAAAGAACATGAGAAAAATCAGTTTAGGCATTAAAAGTAGTTTTATAACGTTTTCGTTAAACATTAATTTATATAAACATTAATTTATATAAACATTAATTTATATAAACATTAATTGATGAATCATTTACAGTTAAACTTGGAGGGTTTTTTTTTACATAAACACGACATGGTCGGTGGATATTCCATATATGCTTTTCACATAACGTAGGCAGTTTTTCAATTTTAAATGCATAATACTTAATGGATTTTTAGGTTTGTTTTACTATACGCAGGTTCGAAAAAGTTGCCAAAAAACAAAACAAAAAAATATATAACAAAGAAAAGTTATCAACGGCAAAATAAGTTACTTGTCTACTTAAGTGAATAATTTGTGTTTTTATTTAATGTAACATGTTTATTCAGCTCGAAAAACAGTGTTTACCGATGTATTGGAAAATTTAAAATGGCGCCGGACTGTTGAACACAGTAAGTTTGGGAAAATGAGTAAACAATAAAAAAAAAAACTATACAAAATACTATTAGAAACCCACCGAATATATGTCAGCCTATATCACGGTAACATATATTGAGCGAATTTCTAACTATTTTGTATAGTTTTTTTTTATTTTTAACTCATTTTCCCAAACTTACCGTGTTCAGGGTCTGGAGCCATTTAAAATTTTCCAATACATCGGTAAACACTATTTTTGGAGCCCAATAATGTTACATTAAATAAAAACGCTAAAAATTATCCAGCTAGGTAGAAAATTAACTTATCTTGCGTTTGATAACATTTGTTATATATTTGTTTTTTGACAACTTTTTCGAATCCGTGTGTATAGCAAAACAGACACTAATATGCATTGTATCTGTTTCAATATCTCTACATATACTGATGTAGGGTGTACGGAATCTATGTGTATAGTAATACGAACCCCGTAGTTTTAATGGAAATTATGTCTTATTAATGCCAGATTTAACATTTTTTTTTTTGTGTTCTTCCATGGCCGCGATCTCTAAAATTTACCCGGCTACATAGCATAATTATGTCTATATCTTTTTTTTTTTTTTTTTTTTTGCAGTATCTGAATATGATATGCGAATACAAATATGCTTGATGCAAATATATGCATAAATTCCTATTTGCAATATAACATTTTCAGGATGAATAAGGAATATTTCGTAGAAATAAATGGTACATATGCAGGATACAGACTGTACTATTTTTTATATTTTTTTTTAGATTGTATTTTAAAGTTAAATTTCATTTTACTTGATCTTTTGTCGGGCATTTGTTACTCATGCAGAGAGTGATCCGTGCTGAAATAACATGGGGAGGGTGTTTTGTACCTATTCTGTACTTTTACCTTACAATTGAATAAAAAAAACATAAAACTTTAATTAAACTTGGAAATACGATTTAAAAAATAGCGCAAATCACTCTCTGCATTAGCACCGGCCATTTTAGAGTTAAAACAATAAATCGAAAAGTTGTAAAATATATATAACAAATAAATGTTACCAAAGGCAAGATAAGTTACTATTCTACCTACCTGGATACATTTTTGTGTTTTAATTTATTTAAAAGCGTTTAATTTGAAACCAAAGTAATATCGGGGGATTGATTAGAGCAAGAAAAAAAAAAATAGCTGACATTAAACTTATCTGGAGAGTCTCGATAATCGCTCAAAAAATTTAAAATTTAAATACTGATAGAGCATTAGACTTTCACACATTTGATAAGTGACATTTGTTGAGCGAGTTTCTATAAGTATTTTATTTAATAACTGAATCGAGTTCAAACATAAAAAAATCATCCAGATAGGTTGATAAGTACATTATCTTGCCTTTGGTAACATTTTTTTGTAATATATTTATTTTTCATTTTTTTTAACACTTTTCGTTTTGTTGTTTTGACTGCAAAATTTCCTTCTGTTAGATGAAAGTACAGAATAGTAGAACAAACAAAGTCCATATTCTGCATAAATACCAATAACTGAAATGATCGATATATATTGTAGAACATAAATCCCATATAAAAAAAAAAAAAACCTTTATATCTATCGATCACGGTCGAGAGAATTTACCCTGAAAGATTTAAAGCAAAGGAGACAAAAAAAAATCGCTGCAGACGAGACTATTCAGACAACAGTTTCGCTGCCACTTTTGCTGCGTTTCGTTTTTTCAATCCGAATTGTCCGGGTTGGTTTTGTGATGATGCGGTATTGTTGGCTCGGTAAAGTATACGCAATCGACTTCCTTTCGTTGCGCTTGCAACAGAATCGTCCCACAAACTTCCGCCAAGAATTGATTGTCTTTGACGACCAAATCCACACTCCACAGGTAATTCCAACGATAAGATTCATGAAGATCTTCAACATGAAGATCTCTATGCTTGGCTTTGACGTCGAGCCAGCCGAGTACCAGTCTTTTCTGTTGGTGTACTCATAGAAGAGGCAGGCAATAACACAGGTGGCAGGCAGAGTGTACAAAACAGAAAAAACACCGATTCGTACCATAAATGCCTCTAATTTGTCCGTTTTGGCTCCTCCATGAGCCTGGTGTTTAATCCCAAATATTGCGATAAAACCCGCGACCAAGAACGTGGTGCCAACCAAAAGGTAAAATACGTGTGGTCCAATGACGAAACCAATAAGGGATTTATCACTTTGGTTCCCGACAAAACATATCCCGCTTAGCTCATCGGCGTCAACATCCCGCATTATAAGAATGATAATAGTTTTGATGGCCGGAATAGCCCAGGCAGTTAAATGGAAGTAAGAGCTATGCACTTGAAGGGCCTCGTGACTCCACTTAAGACCAGCTGTAAAAAACCAAGTGAGCGTCAGTATAACCCACCACAAAGCGCTGGCAGTGCCAAAGAAATAGAGCAAAAGAAAAACAATGGCACAGTCAGTGTTTTCAAGGCCCTCTTGTATAAGGATGGAATATTCCCGGCGCATTTCACGGTGGACATCACAAGAAATGTTCTGGCGACCAGCAACCAAGCGGACAATGTAGGCAATGCTGTAAATATTATAGCACATTGCCAAAAAGATGATTGGCTGTTCGGGATAGCGGATCCGCTGAGAGTCTATCAGAAAAGTCAAAACAGTGAAAAGTGTTGAAGAGAAGCAGAGAATCGACCAGATGGCCATCCAAACGTCCGAAAACTCTTTGTCGTTGTAACTGAACGCCTCATGGCGTCCGCAGCGCAGAGCACATCGTTCCGTGCGGTTGACATACACATAGTTTTCGGGATGCCGCATATGTGAACAGGTGCCTGCTCGATGCAGGGTTGGGTAAGGTGGTTTGCCATGTTGCCAGCCACGAACATCTGGATTTTTCGTCTTGCCGATCCCTGACCGGCTCCCTTCATAGGTTTGTCCCACATCACTGTTATCGTCTTCCTTCTCACCAGGACCATCCATGCACATGTGATCTTGATTGTTTCGCGGAGGGAATTTTGTGCAGTTGAGGATGTCAGGCCAACTAAAACCAAATTCTTGTAATACTGGTTGGCATTTTCGCTTTACGTTTTCACACATCGGACGACAGGGGCCAATAGGATCCTGCACTTTGTCTGTGCACATTGGTACAAATACAGAACACAGGAAGAATGTCAGCTGTGAGCTACAGCCATACTGAATCAGCGGGTTGAATGTATTTAATTGTAGTTGCGCGTCTCGCTGCATGTCGTTGCCGGCCAGATTCGGCATCCCAGTCACGTTATAACCTTGTCCTTTGCAAGTCGGTATTTCGATAGAGTCGCATGTCCGTACAACCTCAGCTGAGGCGACAGTTTGTCGACCGGACGGTACAAAGCAGTTCAACAGGAAGAAAGTGACAACAAGCCAACGATAGAAGGACGGCGAGGAAAAACACACCGATCGCGCACAAGCTTTTCGAGGAACCAGATTCAGAAAAGTCAATTTCGTAGAATAGCATTTTCTTGGCTTTGAATGTTTGGTACTTTGGTTAGTGTTGCTAGGAGGCTTGCAGAAGTGGTGCCGATTGGCTTTTGAAGTGGAATGATCCATTTTTTTTTTTTTATGAGGAAAAGAAGCCACGAAATAAATATAATCTTTAATAAGGTCTGGAATGATAAAACTTATGATTGTATACACGCGTTTAAATATAAAGTGTATATGCTATAATCGAAAGATTAACGAGCAAACGAGTTGCACTATATCCAGTCACCATGAATAAGCGCTTTACTTTTCATCGATATGGACTGCGTTTTGTTTGTAAGGTTTTAGACGGAGGTCAAGCCAAATAAAGGGAGGACATTTGGGTTAAATAAATATTGTTACCGTTGTAGCGCTGGTAATTTTGTTGTGGTTTTAGTCGCCTCTTGTTTGCCTTAAAGAAGGCTAAAACAGTAAAGACAGACATGTGCTTAAATAACGAACTAGACAGACCGCAGTCAACTCGCTTTGTGTAGAGTCCACATTCTTGTACACGGTCGTCTCTCCCCCCTTTCTTGTAATCGTTACTTTTATCGGATATTCGAGCAGTTGTTCGCTGGAATCAACGAAGAAAATAGTTCAGGAAGACGAATTTAACGATTGAATAGAGAGAGTAAGAGAAGAGGAGCTCTCCTCGGAATAAAAAGAGGGTGATGAGAATTAAATACTATGGATTTATAAGATGGGATAAAAAAAATAAAAAATAAAAACTGATAGTAAGTAGATTTACTCGGCGACCGTACATATATAAACAGAAGATGGACGGTTGGCTAGCCACTTGAATACATCGTTTGTACTATTAGGGCATGGAAAGGAGGATCGACATAGCCAGCCATCCTCTGTGTGTGTAATAGAAGGAGAAAGAAATAGAGAATCTTTGTCATCAATTGCTGATGTGGTCAGAGTTTGGGGGAGGGGGTTGTGTTTTTATTTTTTTTTTTTTATTTCCCCTTTTTATTTGTGCGTTTTTATTTTTCTCTCTTCTACGCCATAGTAGTTGTAGTAGTTATCAAGAGTTTGCACGCACTTTAAGTCTTGGTAAATCTGTATTTTCTGTGTTTATTTTTGCTAAGGGAGGTTAACTCATGCTTGGTTAAAATTGTTTTTTGTTTTGCTCTTTAACAATTAGTTTTAATTTCACTTAATTTTAACTCAATTAGTAAAATGCAGACTTTTTGTAATGTATCTTTAGGAATCGGCATGCATGCAAGGTTTATTTTTATTTACTTATTTTAAATAATGCAATGAAATATTTTGCTTGGTTATAACTCAGAAGAAAAATAGAACTCAGTAACTCACTAACTCAGTTAAAAATAAAACTCCTAATGCAATGCAAAATATATTTAATAATCCCCGAGCTAAACTAGTGACCACCCACGCCTTAGAAAGAAAAAGGGTAGTTGCACCAGCAATAACAATTAGTAATATTTATTTCATTTACAAAAACTTTGCTATTTTTTTTTTAGTAGAAATATCGTGAAAAGTTTATACATATATATATATTTACGATTTGAAATTATTAATTCTAAATATGAAAACTATCACAAACTAGGATTTTTCATTTTTCGGGCTATAGCTTAGTAGCAGGCCTTGCCATAGTGTTAGCCTTTTAGATGGGTTGTATTCGGCTACAAGAATATAGAAACTTAAAATTTCGCATAACAGCAATATTTTCCAACACAACATACAGGTCGGCTTTATGGACAAAAATGGGAAGGAATTAAAATCCGAAGTGCAGAGAACTCGAGCCACTAAATATTGAAATCAGAAGTTAACGTGTTCAATCTTTATAAATTAGTTGAATTGGCGCACTTGCTGCTGGGACCGTCGATTTGTTCAGCCTCCCAACAACTCCGGCGGATGAAGTAGGACTTATTATAATAGATGCAACTATTGAAACCAGTAGCAGATATGGACAGAAAGAAGGCTTAGTAATCGTCGTTAGAAAGACAGTAGTAGTGGTAGAAGATTTAAGTTTAGAGGGAAACGTGGGGGGGGGGGGAGAGAGAAAAGTTTAAGATTTAAGGAACATCCCGAAAAGCACTTAAGACTAAAGAGATGTAGGTGTAAACAATGTTAAATTTATAATTTCCTTTTTAATGTTAAACTTTATATTTGGGGAGGGGAATGTTCTATTAAACACGATCGAAAAAAAAAAATCATTCAAAAAAGATTCTGACTGCAATGATCTCCATTATTATCTATAAAAAAGCCCCCCCCCCCATTCCATCATCATTTTTTTGTCTCTAATCAATGAATCGAAACAAATCTATATAAAAAATATCAAGTGACAAAAGCACGTTTACGAATTCGTGCAAGTGTAGAAGTTTAAGATTTAAATATAAATAATCCGCATTAAAATTAAGACAAACAGAAAAATGGTGGGATGGCTAGAGACATAAGTAACTGAAATGCGTTATTTATTAGACAGAATCTTTTGGGGATTTGTTTCCGTATAAACTTAGTATATGGATTCGTTCTCAATCAGGACAGATTGTCGACTTGCTTGAGTGCATGTGTGCTTAGACAACATGTCTTTTTTGGTGGGAGGGCAACCCCACTTCCTCACTTTTTTAATGACTGAATTTGATGGAGTGTGTGATTATCATCATCCTTACGGTTATAGAAATATTGTTCAGCCACCCTCTTTACAGAAACAAACACAAGAGTTTGGGTACATTATGAAAATATGAAGAGCTCTAGTTATGAGTGAATGAAATAGAACGTGCCTTGTTGTGTCTGCGTGATGAATGGCCGAGGACATTCACTTTAGTTTTCAAATATTTGATTTTAGTAGATAATGAAGGTTTGGATTCTTGAAAGTTTTGTAATTAAATTTAAAAGTAAAAGTTTTAAGGTTATTGTTTAATTACTGTAATTTTTATTCAAATTTAAGTTTAGAGGAAAAATATGCTTCGCAAATTTTATTTTTTTAAAATTTCAATTGGATTTAAGTTAAAACAATTTTAACGTGAAATGCATATATTTTAAGGTACTGGATTAAAATAAAACCGATGATGAAATAAGGATTTTTTTTTTTTTCACACAGAGTAGACAGGAAAAGTATAGACCCCCTTTTTATGTCCAAACAGATATTGGACCCGAGGTAATAAAGTGTGTGTGTGTGTGTGTGTGAGAGACTGTGTGTGTGTTTGTTTCAATTGAAAAACGAAAGAAAAAGTAGAATAAATATACCGTTAATTACTGAAGATTTTTTTTTTTTTTTTTTTTGCTCCTTTGTTTTTGTTTGTTTATTTTTTTCACTCCAAAACACCAATTTCGTTTCCTCCTTTAAGAACACGGAAAATATTTGTTGTATGCAGGAAGTTAGGACGATCAGGTACTTTAATAATACAGTTTTTGGTTTGTTGATTTACTCTGGAGTTTTTTTACGTATCAATCAGGTGTTGGCTTAAAGTTCAGATTAGCCGTTCATAGTATTAAATTTTTTTTTTCTCTCTTCTTTTCTTGAATAATAGTCCTGTTGTTGGAGGGTTTATATTGCACGGTTCAATGTCTTCCCTAGTCCATAACGTTTCACTTTTTTTTCTCCTTAGCATTAAGTTTCTTTTTATTCTCTCTTTTATTAAAGGATACTTTGTAGTCATTTTTTTTTTTTTTTTTTAATAATAATAATACACTCCTGGTTATCCAAAGCAACAGCCCCACCCTTATTTATATCGAGGGTGGTGCTGCCAACAGGAGAAGCACATTCTGGACTCTCCTCCGCTGGTAAAAGCGAAATCGGAACTTTTCCACAGCATAGTGCGTTTCGTCGGGTCAAAGTACAGTGCTCGTTTTATATACAACCGCTACCCTCCGCCCTCTACTTTGCCACTACGTCTATGAAATTTCCTCTTACTACACTTCCTCGGGCAACTCCTTCCACTTTAAAGCGCTCGCTTTTTAGCCCCCCCCTCCCTCTCTCTCTCTCTCTCTCTCTCTCTCTCTCTCTCTCCACCTATGCGTATCACTTTCTCTACGGCTAGTCTTTTATTTTTCTTCGTTTCATCTTTACAGTTTTAGCTTTTCCTTTTTTTTCGCTCTTCTTTCTCCATTTTTTTTACTTATTGCTTCGACTAGGAAAACATTTATTAGACTTCCTGAACTTTTTTGTTTGTTTTCTTCATTAGGAGTTTCACTTTTATCGCACTCGTGTGTGTGTGTGTGTGTGTGTGTGTGTGTGTGTGTGTGTGTCTATTATGCTCATTGCGTAATTTCACAGCATTAAGTGACCAGACGTCACCAGACCAGCGCATTTATTTATTAGCTTCCCCACAAGGGAAACATTGGAGAAAAGCTTTATTTTTAATGTGGGGCAAAATCCAGCTCCCACAAAAAGGAACACTGGATCACGAACAAAATTTTTTAATTGCTTTACAGCGATTTTTCCTCCTCCGACTGAGAGATGCTGGTTTTGTCCAAAAAATTCAGTTAGCAACGTTAAGACGCCGGAAGTGGACTTGGTTTATCTAAATATGGAATGGAAGTCAGTAAACGTGAAACGAAATACGAACCCATATGGAAATAATTTATTTCAAAATATTATTTTAGCTTTCTTCTTTTTTTTTTTTTTTTTACAAAGGAGTCACCACTTATCAAGGCCTGGAAGCCATTCGAGGATTTAATACTTCTTTCATTTTTTTTTATATTTCTATAATTGTTCATTTTTTTTTTGTTTTAACACTTGTGTTATCACGAAAAAAAAAAAATTAATGAGAATTTTTATTATTTACATTTTTTTAAATATTGTCGTTTTGAAATAATATATTTATGTTTTTCCCAAGTTTTATCACAGAATTTTGTCATAAATAATGTATAACGGCTTTTTGTATAAACACTTCTTGTGTTTTCCGTTTCATGCTTAGTGCCTTCCATTCACGTAAACCGAGTCCACTTCCGCCGTCTTAACATTGCGTACTGAATTTTTTGGACATAACCCAGATGCCACAATTTGATCCTAACCTGCATAAACAATTCGTATTTACTTGGATTCCCATGAGTGCAAAATTAGACACCATGTTGGTTTTTAAACGTAAGAGAAAATGCAACTCCTTCCCAAAAGATCACACCCTGAATTAAGAAAAAAAAAATTAAATTACATCAGTCTAGAAGGATTTCTTCTCATTCAACTCAGAACAGTGATCCTAGCTTGTATAAAATAATAGTTCATATTTAGTTGCTCCTCATGAGGGCAAAGTTAGACACAAGGCTACTGTGTAATGTGGTGGGGAAAATGCATTCTGAACTGGCAGCAAAATTTATATTGCCTCGGTGTAGAAGAATTTTTACTTTACTGAAGACAGGACAGATACCACATTTTGATCTTCGCCTGTATAAATATTTACCCCCTTCCCTGCAACCTTTGAATGCATATACCATGCACTGGATAAGGCAGAGGAGGAGAGGACAGTAACCCTAGATATATGGCTTTTGACAGAGTATGGCACGATGGTCTTCTCATGAAAATATGATCATACGGAATCACTGGACGAATACTTAACATAATTAAATCCTTCTTAAATAAGAGAGGAATCCAGGTCGTACGTTTAAACAATATGATATAAATGCGGGTGTACCTCAAGGATCGATCCTTGGACCTTTATTATTCCTGGTATTCATAAATGACCTCCCTGATAAAATAGCCTCTGATATGGGTATATTTGCTGACGACACCATGCTCTATAACAGGCATAAGGGGGGAAACGAATGAACATATATCCAAAACAATGGCAGAAGACCTCCAGTCTGTAGTTGAATGAGGTCAAAAATGGATGGTAACATTCAATGCTGCCAAGACTAAGCTCGTTTTCTTTAATAATTACAAGAAACCTTCTCAACCACCAATAGCTATGGCTAAAGATAAATTACCTGAAAGTATTTAAACTCATCGGCTTAACGTTCACATGAGTTGGAACAAATACATTGAGAGCATTGCCAAGGCTGCTGCAAAGAAGGTGGGCTTTCTCTACCGTGCTAGAAAGATATTTACATCTGAAAGTATCCTGTACCTTTGCAAGGTTACCATTCGCCCATCTATGGAGTATTGTTGTCACATTTGGGCTAGTGCATCTGTCACTAGTCTCTCGCTTCTGAACAGGGTTCAAAAGAGAGTCGCCAACCTGATAGGGTTTGAACTGTCACCCAAGCTTCAACCCCTGTCCCATCGACGAAATGTTGCATCCCTCTGCTTGTTTTATAAGTATTTTAATGGTGGATGCTTCTACAAACCCTTGTAAACCCCCAGGACGTAAATACCCCCAACAAACCCGACAAGCAACAAAATTCCACCCCTACACAGTAGAGATCCCTAGATGTAAGAAAGCCTTCTACTCTAATAGTTTCTACCCCAGAACTGTTAGACTTTGGAATTCCCTTCCGGAGTCTTGCTACCTCAACTGTACTGACATGCAAAAGTTCAAGTGTAATGTGAACAGACATCTTGCTGCTCAACTCCCTACATAGTGTCCCTGCAACTTATGTCCCTGACAGTAGTCCCCTACATCAAAGTGGCACTGTTGCCTTGTTTGGCGAAAAAAAAAGGGGGGGTCGAAGTTAGACATAACGTAAATTCTTAAGGACAACACGAGATTGTAAACAAACATTTAAACAACCTCCGTCTAGAAGGATGTCTTCTTTTGTCTGAGGAGAGAACATAGCCTGTACAAATAGTTCGTATTTACTTTACTGAGAGTATTTCCAATATGGTTGGATCCCCACGAGGTCAGGATTAGACGCAAAGTTTTTAATTTTGAAGTGAAATCAAATGCCTACAAAATTGTACTCAGGATTTATAACAATTTCAATTACCTCAATCTAGACGGATTTCTTCTCGCACTAAGGACAGAACAGATAGCACACATTGATCCTAGTAAGATGGTTGGATCAATGGATCATGCCATCATCAACCAGACTGAATGAAAGTCTTACTATTATTAAAGAACGAGCAGGAAGACCCAACGTCGCCCGGGATTGAATGTGGAATATTACCACGCACTTCTTCACTGTTTGGGTTTCCATAGAAATTCTGTCTGTCTCATGTTCGTTTGTTTTGATTCAGCGGAGGACCGTTTCTGTTACTAAACTTGCTTCTTGGGAATAATTAAGCAATTGTTTTACTTTAAAATAAAGTTGTTTTTTGTTTTGTTTTGTTTTGTTTTTTAATTAAGTATCTTAAGACTTTACAAATTATCTTAAAAAGAGTTCCAGAAAATGATTATTTATATTTCAAGGGATTTTTACAATTCATTTATTTTGCTTTGAAATTTAGTCGAATTTCCATGTTTTTGGAGCCGCCATGAAAAGTTTTTTTTATTGTAACCCCTTTTTTTTTCTTTTTTTTTTTCACTTGTAAAATGACATTTTTCCGTTCTAGAGATCAACTTTAGACGATAATCTTTCAAACACAATTAAAAAAGTACGAAAAGTCAGTTTTCAAAACTTCTAATAATACAGAAAAATTTTAACAAAAATTTAGGAAAATAAGTTCGTTGAGAGGGAGCTAAAATTAAAACGAATAAGGTAAAGTATGCGAAAAAAAATCAGACCAATTAGATTTTTAAGGACCCATGGAAAAATAAATCTTTTCCTGCATTAAAAATCGACGAAATGTGACCCCCCCCCCACACCGCCGCCAAATAACTCGAGTTTATTATCTGCTTATTTACAGACGCAAAATGTTCGCCGAAAGTCATGCGAATGTGTAGAACCAAAATCGTTTTATTCATTTGGCTTGTTTTCTGGGGGGGGGGGTTGAAACCTAATTGACCCCAACAGTTCTAACATTCACTAATAGTTTTGGCAAAAAATAATTAATTTAAAAACAAAGCTTCTATCTTTTTACCACTAACGCTCTGATACCCACGTGACCCCCCCCCCTCTAACTGAAATAAATGTCTCTCATCTTGAGGAAGGACTTTGTTTTCTACAAGCTTCTAGGGCTGACCTGCACTTCTAACCTGAAATGGAAGACTAACATAAAATCCGTTGCCAATGTTACTTGAAAAGTGGTTGGATCATTCTACCGCTCCAGAAGTTATTTAATCCCTGACGCAATCTTCTACTCGTATAAAAGCCAACTACGTCATAAGATAGAGTAATGTTGCCAAACCTGGCTAGAAATTCTTAAGAGCACCTTTTTTTCTGTTTTGACAGGGCGCAAAACCGACTTCGAAATCTAGTGGCCAATGTGTTTTTTTTCTCTATTACTTCTTTCCCACATAAGAAATGTTGCGAATTTATCTATGGTCTATCGTTATTTTCATGGCGCATGCTTGACTGAGCTTCAATCTATGCCCTCTGGAAAACATTCACAGCAAAAACTTGTTTAGCTATAACTACCACCAACAATTTCCCTTGCTCTTTATCTTTGATAGAACCAAACAATGAGCAAAGTTTCTTTCCTACTAATCGTCACTGGAACACAATATAGCGAGGCTGCATCCCGGCTGACTATAACATGGTGGTTTTCAAGTCCAATGTAAACAAGTTCTTGTTGAGACATTCTCTAAAGTAATCAAATTCTGACTAATTTCCACCATGATTAATCATCACTAGGGTTATGACAACAGCATATTCTTTTCATTGTTTTTACTCTCGAGTATATATCCGACACAGACACAATTAATCAACAAAGAACCACATCACTCTACATAAAAACATATAAGATATAAATGGATATACACCTGAGAATCAAAACAAGGAAAAGAATATGCTGTTGTCATAGCCCTAATCATCACGATGTTGTCTCACCTGACACTCATTAACCCTTATCTTCGACTGACATTTTGGGTACAAATAACTGGTGACTCCTTAGTAAAAAATAAAATGACGGCCATTTTGAAAATATAAAAAGAAAATGGCTACTCGTTCTGCCAAATACTGGATGATTAATAATGCGTTCTGCTCCAGAAGTACTGGATCATTATACGTTATATTTACATAGTAAAGTGAACCCCACTTTAAAATTTGAAAATATAGTCTTTTATCTATACACCTATAATTTTTTGTGTGTATTCATATTCATATTACGAACCCTTTTTTTAAAATTTATTTACAAAGAAAATACAACTTTCTTATATATGGGTCATGAAATTGCTTTCATCTTCAAAAGATCTAGCTAATTTGCATATTCATTTAAACATTCATTTTAATTAATTCCCTATTATTTTTTTCGGTTTTCTTATGAGATGATCATCTTTAGTTAACTATTACGTGTAATTATATTCATGCAGATATTCTACATGATTTATACTTGCGTAATATTTGCGTAAAAAGTTTATAATAAACACAAACCTCTTTCTATATATATATTTATGTATGCATATATATATTAAAAAAAGAATTTGCCTACCAAACTCCTCTGTCAGTTTTTTGGTATACAAACATGAAACTTAATGTATAGGGTATTCGAACCCATGCGAAATTTTATATTTGGGTTTTAGTCAGAGAAAATCGGTGTAAAAGTGTGAAAAGTAAAAAAAAAAATGGAATTTGCGAACGACAGCATTACGAATATGTATGTGTAACGTAATAGCTATTGGTTCATGTTTTAATTTTGAGCGTTGCAGCAAACATGTCTTTATAACTCAGGCATTAACGTCAAAGAAAAAAGTAAATCGTAATCTAAACGTTTTGGTTTCGGTTCTCGGTGGTGGCATACGAGTCATTTTTTTTTAACTCTTTAAAAACATATTGGGTCCAATATAATCTATAACATAAATCTCACCTGTCTTTTTAAATGTATGTATGTATGTATGTATGTCTCGCAAAAACTTTCGACAGAGGTGACGGATTTTCACGAGATTGGTATAGTTTTTAAGATCGACCCTTCGGACGACACATATCGAAAAATTGGCTAAAAAGATTAATTTCTTCACCCTCAACTGGACACTTTTCTACAGGAAGGGGTCGTTTTTTTTTCACCGATATTTTCGAAAGTTATCTCCTGTTTTCGATTGACTAGCCTTAATTTAAACATTCGTCACTTCCGGTTTGGCAATGGGCACAACAGCAAAGACGTCACATTTTTTTGTTTGTTTTCTTTTTTTTTTTTTTTTTTTCACGTTCGTTTTCTTTTTCGCGGTACGGCTCGAGCCAGGTCTTCCAGGGATAATTCTCGGTGGCCTCGGTTCGAGCCTGCCTGCCTGCCTGCCTACTACCACTTTTGTATTTTTTTTTTATGCTCAACACACACCTCACAACACGCGGGCAACGCCGGGCACTCAGACTAGTCTAATAATAAATACGAAATCAGCATTAATCAAAATATCATAATTAAACGTATTTTATGACCGGGCAATGGCAGGCGGCTTGCTAGTTTATTAAAAAAGAAAAACATTCCAGAGCATTGACGTGTAAACGCACGAAAGAAAAATAATCTCATTTTCATTCCTCCCCCTCCCCCTTGACAATATGAGGACAAAGGTGATTATTTTAGCGAATAATTTTTGCACGGGTTCATCTATTTATCGTCGCCTTATTACAAAAGCGTGTATTATCACAACGTTCTTACGGTATAATACCACCACCACCACCACCACCATCATCATCACCATCATCATCACCACCACCACCTTTTTCTTAAGTCGAAAGTAATGAAAAATCACAAAATTACGTCATGTCTTTCAGTGTTTCACGTTGAAATAAACTGTCACGAAATCTCATCTTTTTAAGTTGATTACTGTCAATTGTCATCGCTGTTCATTTCCCTCCCACGGTGGGAAAATTGGTTGTGTTTTACGGCATATCAACCCTTGTCGGGTTATTTAATGCTGAATTCAGTCATTTTGAAAAAAAAAAAAAATTTATATCCTTCAAGATATATTTTCAAATATTTATTTATAATGTTTATTTCTTTTTTGTTTTTTTTCGTAGAAAAAAATTGTTGTTTTTTTTGTTGGCATTGCAGAACATGATTGAGTTTCACAGAGGGAAATATGGGAAAACAATGACAATAACAAAAAAGGAGGGGGCGAAAGAAAGGAAAGTGAAGAGAGGAAAATTGTTTTACTTTTGGTTTTGCAGAACATGATTGAGTTTTTCGAACGGAAAGTGAACAAACAATAACATCAATGTTTGGTGCATTTTAGGCCAGGAAATCGATAACTTCAAATAGCCTGATCTGGTAGAACCAGCGGCGAGAAGATGTGACACAAGACCCGGAAAGTGGGAGTTGAAAGCCAACATCCCAGAAGAAGAGCACTGCGGACAACAAAAATGCCTGGACATTTCCATCGGCATTCCCGATAGGGATGTCTCAGGCAACCAGCAATAAACTAGCTTCTTCTCAAAGAGATAAAATGGCAAAACGTGAAAGGGTAGACCTCATAGAACTGCACAGGATACAGGACCATACACCTTAGCGAACAGAACAAACCAAGCTAAATGGCCTTGACTCTGATGGCTTTGGGACCCTCCCCCCTGCTGGCTTGGTACAAGTTTGCGTATTCATATCACATCGTGGTCATCGATTAATAGGAACTTATCTTCGCATTAACTGTAAGACAAACCGCTAAATTATTTTTTCACAAAAAATGTTGTCAAATGAAAGGAAAACAAAGCGCTTTTATAAACGATAAATTATATATTTATTTCAGTGATCAACACCATCGGATGTAGGTTGCAGAAAGTTAAAACAGTATCACAGTGAAAGTAATAATAAAGTAAGAAAGGTCGGTCGTTGAAAATATTTGTTGAGCAGTTTATCTTGGCGTCAAGTTGACTGGAGCGAGAAAGAAGACGCCATTCTTCGTTAATGCCTGGAAGCTCTCTGTGACTGCTGTGTAAATTCTGTAAGTCGGAAAGTAGTTCTTAAAAATGTCGGTTGAAATTAATAGGGTCTGGAAATCGACTGGTCATCAGTTGACCTAAACACCTCACAGGGACTGTTCTCCGTGAGAGGAAAGAAATATCAGTGTTTGTAACAGTTACATCGTTTGTTGATATGTTCGCAGCAATAAGTCCGACAGAATCTAAGTTATTTTTAAGTAGATAATGATTGTTTCTGTCGGGCTGGGTGTCGTTCTGTGCAGAAGATCCACCGTCTTTCTCACCCCACGAAAAGGGATTAGTTTATTGCTAATCGTATGAGGCGCTCCTACCGAGCAATGCCGACATGGTTGATCATGCACTTTTGTAGGCTAGAATGTACTTCACCTCGTGCGCTGGTTTATCAAAACCCACTCGACCATGTGTCAAACCACATGCAGATGAGTTCATCAACGTTTGTATGCACAAAATACATATTAAAATATTCCTCAGTGTAAAGCTTGAGTTATGAAAAAACTTCCATTTCGATTGTCTAATCAGCTGTAATATGCAATTAGGTTTGGTGGGACTCTGCCTGTTGATCGTAAGTCGCATTCTGGTGTATGCAGTTACAGCTGCCGAAAGAATGTTTTGCAGAGCCTCCGGTATATGCGCAATTGAGGCACAGTTGTCGGCGTATTTCAGCTGAATGATGGCCTCCAAGGTCAGCTTGAATGTTGACTGCACCTCCTTATATTAAATAGATTACCATCAAGCATGAAGTTGATGGCTTCTCCATCCTCCTGCATAGCAATGTTGTAACACCTACGAGGAAAATGTTGAAGAAAACTGGAGCCAGCACACAGCGTTGCCTCACTCCAGATTTCACACCAAAGAATTCTGAGCATTGTCTTCCAACTATCACTCGAGTCATCATCTTAAAATGGAACTGGACAAGGATGTTGAGAAACTTGGGTAAGCACCAAAATCTCTCCAGGACCTGCTACAGTAAATTCCTGTAAACTGTGTCAAATGCCTTAGAGAGGTTGACAAAGGCAATGAACAAATCCCTGTGCTGATCCCGTCATTTCCCCTCAATTAACAAATGATGCATTGCTCCTATTTACAATGCCTCCCCACGGGACAGAGTTAGACACCAGGGTCGTTTTTTGACGTGGAGAAAAGAAACAAAAATGAAAATTGTCTCAGTCGTGAAGGATTTCTGCTCCACTGACAGAGAACAAGAAATGGAAGTGCAGCATCTGAAGAACAGATACTACACTTTGTGTATTTATTTGCTTCCCCACGGAGCAAATTAGGCACAAGGCCGTTTTTTAATGTGGAGATGGAGGGAGGGGGGAGGGAAAGGGGGAACCAGCTCCCGAGAGGTGTGAAATGGGAGCTGGATTAGAAACTGTTGGTATGAAGGGTCGCCCCTTCAGTGACCAAGGTCAGATATGTGGGGTTACTCCCACATATGGTCTTTGCTAGTCATAGCTAGTCATTGCTTGCAGCATCTGTCGGAACAGATGGTATTTATTTGCTCCCCCACCGAGCAAATTAGGCACAAGGCCGATTTTTAATGTGAGGAGTGAAGGGGAAATGGGGACCAACTCCCCGGGGAGTAGGGGAGCTGGATAGTGAAAATTGGTATGAAGGGTTGTCCCTACATTGACCAAGGTCTTATATGTGGAGTTGCCCCCACATATGGTCTTTGCTTGCAGCATCTGCCGGAACAGATGGTATTTATTTGCTCCCCCACCGAGCAAATTAGGCACAAGGCCAATTTTTAATGTGAGGAGTGAAGGGAGGGGGAAGGGAAAAAGGGGACCAGCTCCCGAGAGGTGGGAAATGGGAGCTGGTTAAAGGTCAGGCATGTGGGGTTGCCCCCACATCTGGTCTTTGCTAGTCATAACTAGTCATAGCTAGTCATAGCTTGCAGTATCTGCCGGAACAGATGCTACACTTTGATCTTGTCTCGAAGGTCAAGTACGAAAGAACAAATGATGCATTGTTTATTACGATTCTGTTTATCACCCTCATCCTCTATCGCCGTATGTTTTTATATCCTCGCTCTTTTTTATACGGGATCTCTCTCTCTCTCTCTCTCTCTCTCTCTCTCTCTCTCTCTATATATATATATATATATATATATATATATATATATATATATATATATATTAATAGTCACTGTAGTAAACTAACTATAAAGCTCATTAGAAACATGAGGAAATATCATCACAAGTAGTAATGATATTTTAATTGTAGAATTTAAGGACAGTAGAAAGTAGACCATGGGTTTACTTTAGCAGTTTTCATCTCTCTTATTTTGACTTTTCGTTTTCACATTCCATAAATGATATTTCTGACAAAGGAGGAAGAATTGTTGTTTTCTGGATTGGAATCTATGCATCAAACACTAATCGTTCGCTAGTTTTTGACCTTCTTACATCAATTGGCAGCATGCTTTGTCTGTAGTAATTCCCATAAATAAAGAGGCAGAGAGAGATTGAGAGAGGATAACACAAAGAGAGAGAGAGAGAGAGAGAGAGAGAGAGAAAGAGAGAGAGAAAACTGGCTTTGCAAACTCAGTTTTTCCTGATTCAAACAATCTAACCGGAGCTCAGTAGATGACTCAACGGTTCGCCTTTTTATCATTATTATGGTATTCAGTTATGAAATGAATAATCAAATACTAACAATGGTAACAAAAGAATTTGACTGACAATAATAATAATAATAATAATAATAATAATAATAATAATAATAATAATAATAATAACGGGGATTTTTATTCTCTCCAACTTTATGACCTTCTACTTAATTAATTGCAGTTCAGTAGAGATGAGTCTCCCAACAAAAATGTGCCCCCCCTCAACCCATCCTGGGGGGGATGAAGAAGTATGGGGAAGGGTTCGCGCCGTTCTATTGTTGATTCATGAAAATTCACATTAAAAAAGATGCACGGAGGAGACAATTGGCTTTTCCGCAGAAGTTCATCATTTTTTATCGTAATCAGTTTATGTGCCAATTTTCTGTTTCGCTGCACAGAATAAACGGACCATTCTACGAACAAAACATTTTGCATCACCTTTATGTCCTTTCATGAAAATCAAGATATAATGATCTATGTCCACAATATTTCGGATTTTCATCAAAGTCCATTAAATTATACATACATACATACATATATATATATATATATATATATATATATATATATATATATATGTCAGCTCCTTTAAGAAACTCTTTTCTCATCGTTGAACACTCTACAGTTGAAATAAAGTTGGTCACTTTAGCTCGCATGCGCATATCATCATATAAGGATTAGGTCACTCTGACAAATGTTAAAAACATTTCCACATAAATGTTTAAATTTCAACTGCATTTCTCGTGGTTAACAGAGACCGAATAGATGTGGTCCTTGCTAATGGAATCAGAGATGGCTTCGTTGCTGGGTTCGAATCTATCGACTAGCGTTAATCGTGACACCCTGCACTGATGATTCCTGAAAGGATGAAACACTAGTGTCTGTAGGTATTCATAAGAATTATAGTAAATAATTATATATATATATATATATATATATATATATATAATTATTTATTATATATAATAGCAAAGAGTTAATAAAACATGCTTAAAAACACTTTTCTTAAACCAAACTCAAATAAAAAAGAATAAAGGCATCGTTTTGACATCGGGAAATAGGCACAAAAATTTCCAATTCCGATACTCCAAAAAGTTCCGATTTTTCCGATTTCTGATTCCGATTAATTGTCTCAGTGTCAAAACGAAACAAAAGTGATATACATATATATATAGTTGCTTGTCTAGTCGCATTAATGAGCTGTGAAACAGCGAAACAGTACTGTATGTGGATGATACACACACACACACACACACACACACACATATATACATATAAATATATATGCATATATATATATATATATATATATATATATATATATATATATATATACTCCTATAAATTCGTTTCTCTTTTGTGTGTATTGATATTCATACTAAAAAACCTCTTTTCTACTTATTTAAAAAGAAAATACACTTTTCTTATATTTGGGTTGTGGAATTGCATTCACTAGTAAAAAATCTAGCTAATTTGCATATTCTTTTAAGCATTCATTTTAATTAATTCACTATTAGTTGCTTCGGTTTTTAATGGGATAATCATCTTTAGTTAACTATTACGTGTAATTATATTCATGGTGATATTTTACATGATTTATACTTGCATAATATTTGCGTAAAAAGTTATAGTAAACACAAAATTGTTTCCATATATATTTATGTATACGTATATATTTTTGTTTAACAAATTTTGTCTACCAAATTCCTCTTAGAGTTTTTGGTTTATAGACATGAAACTTCATATATAAGGTATCTGAATTCATGCAAAACTTTATATTTGGGTTTTAGCCCGTATTAATCCGTGCAAAAGTGTCAAAATTTAAAAAAAAATGAAATTTGCCAGGTGAAGGTCAAACGCCGCCATTACGTATGCATAAAGTAGTAGCTATTGGTTCATGTTTTAATTTTTAGCCTTGCAGTAAACATGATTTCATAGCCCAGTCTTTGACGGCGGAGGCAAAATAAATCGTTGGTTAACGTTTTGGTTTCGATTCTCGGTGGTGGCGCATGAGTCTTTTTTTATATATACTTTTAAAGTCATTGCGATATATTGCATCCAATCTATCTATCTATCTATCTATATATATATATATATATATATATATATATATATATATATATATATATATATATATATAAAAGTGAAAATGTCTGTCTGCCTTTTCTCTATGGTAGTTAAGGAAGACTATTATACAGAAAGGCATTACTTTACATATTCACACTTTTTAATATATACATATACACACAACCATATGAACAGTACATAGGGCCCGTGCAAAGCCGGGCGGAACTGCTAGTATATATATATATATATATATATATATATATATATATATATATATATATATATATATATATATATATACTAGCATTTCAGCCCGGCGTTGCCCGGGTGTTTGGAGGTGTATGTTGAGCAAAAAAAAAAAAAAAAGAAAAACACAGCGGTTTGATTCCTATTATGACCCCTTAACATTTATTGTTTTGGGCTCAAATCAAGTTATTAGATCCATGTCCAAGGAATCTATATCTAAAATTTCAAGTGTTTAGACCCAAAATTGTCGGAGGAGTTTGGTAGAGTTCTCAAAGGTCAAATCGTTGAACTTTACAGCCAAATTTCTGGCCGAAAACCGATCACAAAGATTTTCGCAAATCTCAGTACTCTGTATATCAAATTTCGAGTTTGTAGACTTAAAATTGACAGAGTTATTGCGTAGGGAAATGTACACACACAGACACATGCACAGACACACAGACACTTTCACTTTTATAGATATAATAGATAGCTTAAGCAAAAACATATACGTATACATAAATATATATGGAAACGATTTTGTGTTTACTATAAACTTTGTACGCAAATATTATGCAAGTATAAATCATGTAGAATATCTGCATGAATATAATTACATGTAATTGTTAACTAAAGATGATTATCCCATCAGAAAACCGAAAAAACTAATACAGAATTAATTGAAATGAATGTTTAAAAGAATATGCAAATTAGCTAGATCTTTTACTAGTGAATGCAATTCCAGAACCCATATATACGAAAACTGTATTTTCTTTTTAAATAAATAGAAAAGATGTTTTTTTTAATATGAATATCAATACACACAAAAGAAAAACGAATGTATAGGAGTATAGATAGATATATAATGACTATATATGCCAATCTGAAATATTTAATTAGAAATTGTGTTTGCATCATGCCATAAACTCCCTTTAAAAAACTAAAAAGAATTGGGGGAATATTTATTAATTAATGTCTTATATATTATTGTTGAAATTTTTACACAGTTCGAAGGTATTTGCATTTCAAGAAAGCTTCTAGGACTCTTGGATACTTTTTTCTGACAGACAGATACCAAATCTCCATTCGTGCAATAGCCTAATTAATAGAACGCCCTTCGTATAAGAGTACAATTAATATAAGTATTAGTTTAGTTTCGGTTCCTGTCACACAAATACCAAATGCCTTTTAGTAATAGATTTATTTTATTGCTGCTTATTTGTTGTTGTTGTTGTTGTTGTTGTTGTTGTTGTTGCTGCTGTATATTTTTTATTTACTTATTTTATTTTTTGATTGGTTCTTAATAATCGATATAAACATGTCTTGATAATTGGTGACCCATGAGTAACAAAAAAAATAAATAAAATAACAATAAATAAAGCAGTGTGTCCAGCCGGAACAACATATGCACACTATCACGCATGCACATTTGCACAGCCGTATAGGCGCACACACAAAACGAATCACACGTTGATACGCATCTGCAGATGTGTTTAATAGAGAAGGCGATCATTCTCCGTGCAGTGACTCAACTCATCGCGCCACGTGCCGATTCCCAGCTACGCATAATAATCAGCGTACAAATAGAGACGGCATGAAATACTGTCGCTGACTGCCAGACACGATTCGACCCAAGTTCGATTGAGAAAATAAGAAAGGATGTTCGCTCCCCTCCCCCCTTCGTCTTCTTTCCCCTTTTTTATTATTCTGTTATTCAAATCGACAAAAAACGCATGCACAGTTGCAGAACACGTTCTCGTAAAATCATACTTATCTTGCATATTTTATTGTTATCCTTACCGAATGCTCTACTCGAAAGTTGGGCTGAAGCAATTGAATTGTGATCTACTACTACTACTACTACTACTACTACTACTACTAATAATAATAATAATAATGATAATAATAACTAGCGGGACCTATGGAAATTTCACAGGGGACTCATTCATATGTAATATATTGATGTTGGCATTCTGTAGATGTTCAGTGTAAATGGAGACGCTCTGATATTATTGTAGCTCTTTTGTTAAAATTGCTAGCAGGGACGCCCACGTAGCCCGGTTGTAAAGTACGCTTAAATATGACATTTTAATTTATGCAGATTGCGTATATATTATTAAAGAGTTAATGTTCTATCGATTTTTATATATTATAAAGTTGCGATTTACAAAACTGAAAAAATATATCCGTATGACTTGGGCGCATCAGCTTGAATCGAAACCGAAACTTATGAATATATATATATATATATATATATATATATATATATATATATATATATATATATATATATAATGTGTGTGTGTGTGTGTAGTCATCCACATACAGTACTGTTTCACAATTTCACAGCTCATCAGTGCGGCTAGACAGGCAGCTACCTTAAGCCAGGATTGAAACCCGACCGTTTCTACGACAGTCAAGGCTCCTAACCCCTACGATATATATATATATTTGTAGTCATCGACATATAGTCCTGTTTCGTTGTATCACGACTCATCAGTGCCGCTAGACTAGCACCTCTCCCAAGCCGAGGATTGAACCTAGAACCATCGCGCTGACAGTCAGCAGTTCTACCGATCAACCCACGGGAGCGGCGCCCGTAAATAATCTCGCCAAATGTCTATTTAAACAAACATCCGTCCACCACTTTTACAGTGCTCTAACCGCTTTGTTTATAAACAATATATATATATATATATATATATATATATATATATATATATATATATATATATATATATATATATATAAGTTTAGCTATACTGACGAGAAGTGAAACTTCGAAACATGTCATGTCTATAGATAACTTACTTTTATGCACGTAAAAAATACTTAAATAAATAAATATTTAAATAAATAAATATTTAAAAACAATAAATTAATTACACATAATACGTCCCAAAAATGAAATATAGAATATAAACAAAGGGCAGATAACCTCCCTATTTAAAGCACTCAGGGAGTGAAAAAAAACACTACAGCAGCATCGCTTATAAAAATAAATAAATGAACAATCTTATATGCACACACACACACACACACACACACACACATATATATATATATATATATATATATATATATATATAAACTTCAGTTCCTTCAGCTGTAATCGAAACCGAAACCAAAACTTATGAAGAATTCTTAATAAATTATTTATAAAAAAAAAAAAATAGATTACTGGAATGCCATCAGCTGCAATCGAAACCGAAACCAAAACTTATGAAGAATTCTTGGTAAAATTATTTATATAAAAAAAAAATAAATCACTTAAGTGCCATCAGCTATAATCGAAACAGAAACGAAAACTTCGGAAAAATTCTTGGTAAAATTATTTATTACAAGAAATGGAAGTCCATAACAATTAAACGACAGTCACTCGGATGTAAACGTGACACACAAAATAAATTACACACACGCTATCCTATTATTAGATAATAATAATAATAATAATAATAATAATATTATAATAATAAGCAAACTTGCCCAAAAGGAATACAAAAACAGGCATGACCAAGTGGGGAGGGTGGTACACTGGGAATTGTGTAAACGACTGCATTTTGAGCGTACAGACAAATGGTACAAGCATAAACCCGCAACAGCACTCGAAAACGAGAACCACAAAATCCTATGGGACATGGACATACAGACGGACAAACCCATCCAAGCAAGAAGACCAGATGTCGTAATAATTAACAAGAAAGACAAAATCCTGTCAAATCGTAGACTTTGCAGTCCCAGCTGATCACAGGGTGAGTATGAAAGAAAAGGAGAAACGAAGCAAATACACAGAGCTAGCCAGAGAGTTAAAAGGGAATTGAATGATGAAGAAAATCCAAATAGTATCGATAATAGTAGGAGCACTTGGAACAATTCCGAAAAACTTCGAAAAAAGAATGTCAGAAATTGGAATCAGAGGAATAACTGCAAAAGTACAACGACTAACGATAATGAAAACGACTGAAATATTAAGGAAAACCCTTGAATGCGGAGAATAATACAAGACAATATAACGAATAAGCGTTACAGGGAATGAAGAACACCGAAACTGCATATTTACAAGTTCTACACCCCCATCATGCACCCCCCCATTGTTTCATCACCGTTACACCCCCTCCCCCCCAAAAAAATGATACCAAAGGGCCGAGAAGGGTCAATAAGGACTGAAAGACTGAGGAGCGAGCGCAAACCAGACCTCGGCTGGACAAACGCAAAGAGAACTGGAACCTTGGGGAGGCTGAGTGCGACTCAAATTCCAGTATAGACCAATGGCCACTACCAGCGAGAAATCAAAGGTAAGCGGCTGTTGCGATGATGCAAATTTATTTGCAAATCCTATCGAAGGAGGTGGAGAGAGCTGGACGTCTGGGGAGACTTGTTGTCACTCAGCTTCCAGAGAACACCACAGGTTTCCAATCAGATCGTTTGTTGACTTGTGTGAAAGCTCCATGTGAGCCAATAATAATAATAATAATAATAATAATAATAATAATAATGATGATGATGATGATGATCCAATACAGAGAAAAAATGAACCACCTGATGTACATGGACGATCTAAAACTTTTCGCAAGGACCGAAAATGAACGAGAGACATTAAAATGAACGAGAGACATTAACTAAACACTGCCAGGATCTTCAGCCAAGATATCCAAATGAAATTTGGCATGGAAAAATGCGCACTACTAGTTATAAGAAAGGGAAAACCGAAAATAACAGAAGGCACGGAACTACCGAACCAAACGGAGAGGCGGGCATTAGGGAAACAAGACGCCTATAAATATCTAGTTCTGGAAGCAGACACCATCAACGCCACAGAAATGAAAGAGAGGATTGGAAAGGAATACCTCAGGAGAATAAGAAAACTTCTGGAAACCAAATTATAAAGCAAAAACCTAATAATAGATGGACAGTATCACTAATAAGATGCTCTGGACCGTTCATAGGGTGGACTAAAGAAGAACTGAGACAGCTCGATCAGAATATCAGGAAACTCTTGACCATGCGTAACGCACTACACTCGAAGGACGATGTTGATCGACTCTACGTGAAAAGGAAAGACGGCGAAAGGGGGACTGCTTTGTCTAGAAGAGTGTGTAAATGACACCACAAAAAGAACTAGAAAAATACATAATACAAACACTGAAAGAATAATAATGGCAACGAGAGACACGGGAAAAAACAACAAAATAGAAAACAGAGAGACAAATAATTAAACAAGGAAAGAAAAATGGGAAGAGAAACAACTACACGGAAAATTCGCAAAGATAACAAAAGATGAAAATAACGAAAACACCTGGACATGGATGCGAAAAAACACAATAGCCGATAAACTGAATGCCTAATAACTGCAGCACAAGATAACTCGATAAGAACCAACCACATCAAAGGAAAGATCGACACAACACAAGAAAACATCAAATGGAGACTCTGTGGGCAAAGAGACGAAAGAATAAACCATATAGTAAGTGAATGTAGCAAACTAGCTCTAAAGGAATACAAGAACAGGAACGACCAAGTAGGAAGGGCAGTACATTGGGAATTGTGCAAAAAAACTGCACCTCAAACGCACGGACAAATGGTATAAGTATAAGCCAGCAACATTAATTAAAAACGAGAAGCACAAAGTCCTATGGGACATGGACATATAAGCGAATAAATCCATACAAGCAAGAAGACCGGATGCCGTAATAATTAACAAGAAAGAAAAGTCTTGCCAATTCGTAGACTTTGCTGTTCCAGCTGACCACAGGGTGAGTGTGAAAGAAAAGGAGAAACGGGGCAAATACACAGAGCTAGAGAGTTAAAAGGGATTTGGATGATGAAGAAAATCAAGATAATACCGATAATAGTAGGAGCACTAGGAACAATTCCGAAAAACTTTGGAAATTGGAATCAGAGGAACAGCTGCAAAGATACAACGACTAACGATAATGAAAACGGCTGAAATATTAAGGAAACACCTTGAATGCGGAGAATAATACAAGAATACAATATAATGAAGAAGCGTTGCAGGAAATGAAGAACACTGAAGATGCATATCTACAAGTTCTACGCCCCCCCCCCATCACGCATTCCTCCTTCCATTGTCTCATCACAGTTTCCCCCCTCCCCACAAAAATGTGATACCAAAGAGCCGAGAAGGGTCAACGAGGATGGAAAGATCGAGGAAAGAGCGCTGACCAGACCTCCGCTGGACAAGCGCGAAGAGGACTGGGACCTTGGGGAGGCTTAGTGCCACTCAAAATCCAGGATAGACCAATGGCCACTGCCAGCGAGAAATTAATGGCAAGAGGCTGTTGCGATGACGCAAATTTATTTGTAAATGCTATCGAAGGAGGTGGAGAGAGCTGGACGTCTGGAGAGACTTGTTGTCACTCAGCTTCCAGAGAACACCACAGGTTTTCAATCAGATCTTTGATGACTTGTGTGAAAGCTCCACGTGAGCCAATAATAATGATAATGATAATGATAATAATAATAATAATAACATAATAATAATAATAGGGAGACTTGTTGTTGCTCAGCTTCCAAGAAACACCACCTCATTATTAACAGCATTATTAAGATCAAGCGTTCTGTTAAATAATTAAATCAAATTTGCATCTGTGATTATTCTATCCTTTCTTATTTTATTATTCTCATCTATTATTAATTGTCAAATATTATAGGATTCACTATACAAAACTTACTATTCAAAGCGTTATAAGATAAGTTCCTATAACATTCCATCTCCTAAGGGACAATCATCCTATTTCATTAATCCTTATCTCTCTCTCCTTTTTTTTTTTTTTTTTTTTTTTTTTTTTGCTAAAGTAGGAAACGGCGAACTAACTAATTTTCCAAAATGTCATGATGCAAGCCTGGAGTATGTCAGTTGTCCAATAATATTTGAAATTGTTTTTCCTCTTTTCGAAATTCAATTTGCAAATTATTTAATGATCTAGAAATCCCTACAGAACTAAGGGAAACATTCAGTTAATAGTTCGAACTGTTTTCTGTTCTACGAAAGTCCATCAGTTGGAGTCATCTTCTCCCCAATGGTGTACAGAGGGGAGTGACAGGGCGGTTATTCTAGGCATCCAAATTGGTGAATAGGAAGATAGGGATCGTCCAATCATATTTAAAACTGTTTTGCTTTCTTGTAATAGTTCTCAGTCGGGTTAGAATTAGAATTGAGTTTTATGGAGCATACAATAAAACGAGACTGCTCCTCCTACCCCAGGGGTATGGGCATCAACATACCTCAGCACCATCCTCTTTGTAATAAAATGCATCAACCGACGAAAGCGGCACAGTCCACGAGGAACGCGCCTTCTAACAACCATTATGCTACTGCAAGTGCTCGTACAACTAAAATTGACCAGACGCGTCGATCATCATCTCTTAGCGGAGACGGACGCACACACGTTTTTCGTGGTGCTGCACTTCAGCCAGCGATTTCATTTTTTTTTTTTTTCGCGTTTTCTGGACGATGTTTGAACCTGTCTTAAAAGGGTATTTTACGCTTTGTCTTGAAGCTGATCCTGACTAATCTGAGTTATTCCTTATTCAATATATATAAAAATATATTGCAAACATCCACACTGATGAATAACCCTAGGCTTATTAAACCTATGTGTATTTTTATACGCATGCATAGCGTTTGATAGTAGAGGTATCGAACAGCGCTGGCTTCCTTGCTCCGGTCCTGGGTCGATCATGATAAATTTCACTGGTTATAGTTCCTATAAATAGGAATTCGTATAACGATTTTCACTTTCAAATATTCTTAATTAATACTCTTTTTATTTTTTCAATTTTTCTTATCAAGAATTTTCTTAATCAAGTTGGGAATGGGGCATCCTATTTGCAAACTTATATATTCCAACAGAGAGACCTTTATAAGATTTTAACCGCCTCTTTAAGTGAAATTGTTTGAATTTCGCTTGCACTTGGTTCATTGGGTATATTTGCCAGTTTTTGAAATTCTTTTTCATGAGCCAGTTACTCCTATAATTACTGGAATTAGATCACTAATGTGATATTCTTCGTATTTACGTATATATATATATATATATATATATATATATATATATATATATATATATATATATATATGATTGTTGAGCTGGATTAAATCCGACGATATGAAATAAAATGGAGGTGGAAGGACCTGAATACTCAACGTTTCGCCCGATTTATGCGCGCTTCTTCAAGAGGGATGGTCATTGACGAGAGAGTCGGAGGATTGGGGCTATATATAAATACAGTAAATAAGTAAAATAAAAATAATAAAATTAAGTGAAATTACGAATATTTTTTTTTTTATCGCGTTTAACCGGTGTTTAAGTCATTCTCTTTAATAATTATTTTCGACAGAAAGGGAGCAACGTGGAAAAAACCTTTTCTTTGTTTAATTATATTGCTGAAACGGGAGATTATAACCGACTCAATTAAACGTCGTGTGGATCTGTTATGTATGTGTTTAAGGAAAGTTGCTTTGTTAAAATCAAAATGGTGGTCGTTTTCCATGATGTGACAAAATATGGCGTTGAGTGTATTGTTGTTTTTTACATCTCTTTTGTGTTCATATACTCTTTTATTTAAATTACGCTGAGTTTCTCCTACGTATATTCTTCCACAATCAAGGCAGGGTATGGAATATATTCTGGCTTTGGTGTTAATGTTGGTATTAGTCATAATTTTACATGTTAGATCCCTAATTGTTAAAGAGTTTAGTTTTGTTATTTGAATGCCTGTCTTATTTAGGTTCTTATAGATTGTGTCGTTGTTTTTATAAGTTGGTAATGTTAATTGTCTGTTGTGTGTCTGGCTATTTAGGGAATGGTCTTTGTTTCGGTTATGGTAAATTTTTAGTGCTTTTCTTTTTGTATTTGCACAAAAAATGTTGAGGGTATTGCTAGTTCATGAATGTACGTTCGATTTTTTTTTTTTTTTTAATCTCTACGATATTTTTTAGACGTAATCCACTACACTAGTTTACTCTAATTTATTTTTTTCTCTCATAAAATGTATATATGACATCTAATTTACATAAGGAAAACACGTTGCTCTCCCCCATCATTATATATAGCCCCAATCCTCCGACTCTCTCGTCAATGACCATCCCTCTTGAAGAAGCCCGCATAAATCGGGCGAAACGTTGAGTATTCAGGTCCTTCCACCTCCATTTTATTTCATATATATATATATATATATATATATATATATATATATATATATATATATATATATATATATATATATATATATATATGAGAGAGACAGACAGACAGACAGACATAGAGAGACAGAGACAGACAGAGAGAGAGAAAAGATAATTTCGTATTATTTCATGTAGAGTAGAACCCCGTGATACGGTGACCCTAGAATACGTTTTATTCAGGTTAAGATGTGAAATACGATGTTTTCCCGGTCCCTGGTTACGATATTTGCCTGCCTGATAGTGTTATTTATAATGTTATTTTATTATATATTATAATACGTGTGTATGATGTTTATAGTTGCAATTTTTAATATGTACTGTATAAAATTTTGTTTAGGCCCTGCCATATGGCGATTTTATTTACGATCCCAACCCCGGAACGGATTAATACCCTATCCCGCGGTTCTACCGTATATATATATATATATATATATATATATATATATATATATATATATATATATATATATATATATATATATACACGCATGCACCCACAATGTAGTAAGTTCTACTCATACTGAGTACTGTTCAAATAATATTGACAGGCATATTTACAATATATACATATATATATATAATGGATTTTAAGAAATAGTGATAAAGTGCTCAACTACATTAGTAGAGCATAACATATTTCTATTTATAATATTATACAATAGTATGTTGATTAACCATCTATATTGACGGTTTAG
Source organism: Euprymna scolopes (assembly GCF_053919585.1). Lineage (NCBI taxonomy): Eukaryota > Metazoa > Mollusca > Cephalopoda > Sepiida > Sepiolidae > Euprymna > Euprymna scolopes. The sequence continues at coordinate 147,504,443 of NC_136493.1, read as the reverse complement.
GGTTAATAGAATAGCTACTTCTTACACAAGGACTATTCAAAATCATAAGTTTGATTACCCGATTGCTTCACAAACCGCCGGTACAGATGGCTAATCAACATGTAATGTTATAATGCGCGCGCGTGTTTTTTTTTCTTGTGTGTGTGTGTGTGTGTGTGTGTGTGTGTGTGTGTGTGTGTGTGTGTGCTTGCCTGCACGTACGCCTGTTCAAGTATACATATCAAACTAATGTATGAACACGCACACACGCACACATCTCCACAAAACAACACACATACATGCATAAATTAAGGTCTAGTTATCAGCAACATTTCAACTCTTGTAGACAATCCCCAACAATGTCTACTTTTAACACGATGATGCATGTTGCCTTTTTTCTTTGTGCTTGTCTGTCTGTTTTATTAATTGAATTTCGAAGAATTATGTGCAATAATTATGTCTTAACACAGTAGTCAATCACGTGAGTATGAACGCACACACACACACACACACACACACACACACACACACACACACACACACACACACACACACGCAAAAACAAAACCGAACAGCGAGAAAATTGCAAATATTTGCTTTCCAACATGCAGTTTATATATCCGTGAGTAAACAAAGAAACTCGCGTCAAACATACGAAATGTATATATTATTAAAAGCTGTTATATGTGTGTGTGTGTGTGTGTGTGTGTGTGTGTGTGTGTGTGTGTGTGTGTGTGTGTGTGTGTGTACATATATATGTGTATGCATACATATATGCATATAAACAGGTATACATACATACACACACATCAATACATGCATGCACATTTTTATACAAACGCACATACATACACACGCATACATACATACATATATATATATATGTATGTATGTGTGTGTGTGAATGTATATATATGTGTATGTATATATAAATATATATATACATATAAACACGTGTATATACACGCACACACATAGATACGCGCACACACATTTATACACACACACACACACACATATATATATATTTATATATATATATATATATATATATATATATATATATATATATATAGGCAAATGTTATTTTTGTATTATTGACTAAAATGTATCTACATGAAGAAGTCATGTTTTTTATGTGTTGGCAAATTTAGTGTCGGAGAGATATAAGGTGAGCATACGGGAAGTGTTGTGATAGTAAAACCGATGTAACAGTTATCACTATTATTATTATTATTATTATTATTATTTTAGTAGTAGTAGTAGTAGTAGTAGTAGTAGTAGTAGTAGTAGTAGTAGTAGTAGTAGTAGAAGAGGAAGTAGTAGTTACTCACTAGGAGTAGTCACACGGCCCATCATCAAAGATTTCTTTGAGAACAACTTGTGGTGTTCTCTAGAGTCTGAGTGACAACAAGTCTCTCCAAATTTCCAATACTTTCCACCTCTTTCGATAACCTTTGCAAAAGAATTTGCATTATCGCAACAGTCACTTACCATTGATTTCTCCTTGGCAGCGACCATTGTTTTTCACTGGAAAAAGCCTCCCCAAGTTCCCAGTCCTCTTCGCGCTCATCCAGTTGAGGTCTGGCTAGTGATTTCTCTACTTGGTCTTTTCATTTTCCTTGTTGACCCTCGTCACTTATTTGGTGTGGTGCCCGTTTATGGTGACACGCACGCACACACACGAGCACGCGCGCACACACACACACACACACACACACACACACACACACACACACACACAAATAAAACTTACAAGTATCCGTTTCAGTTTTCATGATTCTATATTATTTTTATTATTTTTAGCATCATCATTATTATCATCATCATCATTGTTGTTATTATTATTATTATTATTATTATTATCACCATCATTATTATCATTATTTTCATTATTATTATTATTATTATTATTATTATTATTATTGTTATTATTATTATTGTTATCATTATTTTCATTATTATTATTATTATTATTATTATTATTATTTAATTATTATTATTATTATTATTATTTAATTATTATTATTATTATTATTATTTAATTATTATTATTATTATTATTATTATTATTATTATTATTTATTATAATTATTATTATTATTATTATTATTATTATTATTATTATTATTATTATTATTGGCTCACATGAAGCTTTCACACAAGTCAACAACCGATCTGATTGGAATCATGTGGTGTTCTCTGGAAGCTGAGTGACAACAAGTCTCCCCAGACGTCCAGCTCTCTCCACCTCCTTCGATAGCATTTGCAAATGAATTTGCATCTTCTTAACAGCCGCTTACCATTGATTTCTCGCTGGTAGTGGCCATTGATTTTACTGAAATTTGAGTGGCACTCAGCCTCCCCAAGGTCCCAGTTCTCTCTATTCTTGTCCAGCCGAGGTCTGGTTGGCGCTCGCTCCTCGGTCTTTCAGTCCTTCTTGACCCTTCTTGGCCCTTTGGTATCACTTTTTTATTTGGGGGGAACGGTGATGAAACAATGGGGGATTTATGTTGGGGTGTAGAACTTGTAGATATGCAGTTTTTATTATTATTATTATTATTATTAGTATTAGTATTAGTAGTAGTAGTAGTAGTAGTAGTAGTAGTAACTCACAGCCCATCGTCAAAGATTTCTCTTTGAGAACAACTTGTGATGTTCTCTAGAGTCTGAGTGACAACAAGTCTCTCCAGATTTCCAGATTAATTTGAGAAGACTGCGAGGAACATATCGGTCCAATTGATAAAAACTAAAAGCAAAACAAAAAAAATATTTTCAAATTTAGTTGGACGTTGATTGCGTCTTGTCGGTTGACCAGAATAATCTCATGTGAGTAAAGGATTTTTTTTTCATTATTATAATAATAATTGTAGTAGTGATAATAATAATAATAATAATAATAATAATAATAATAATAATAATAATAATAATAATAATAATAATAATTGTAGTAGCGGTGATAATAATAATAATAATAATAATAATTATTATTATTATTATTATTATTATTATTATTATTATTATTATTATTATTATTATTATTATTCACTAGGAGTAGTCACACAGGCTACCATCAAATATTTCTCCTTGAGGACAACTTATGGCGCTATCCGGAGTCTGAGTGACAACAAGTCACCCCAGACTTCCAGTACTCTTCGCCTCTCTCAATAGCCATCGCGTTTGCATTTGTATTAACCTAACAGCTGCTTACCATCGATTTCTCATTGACAGCGACTATTGATCTTCACTGGAATTTAGGGGGTAAAAAGCTTCTCTAATTATTATTATTATCATTATTATTATTATTATTATTATTATTATTATTATTATTATTATTATTAAATAACAAACGAAACAAGAAAGCGTTTCTAACCGAAATTTTGATTTAAACTTGAAATTTATGGTTAAACAAGGAATTGTCTTACACATGTTCGGATGTTTTATGTTTCTGCCCTTGTGTACATTTCTTCGGTCGTCAGTAAAATCAGCGGCGGAGTTTAAAAAAAAAATAGCAGAGGAAAAAAAACAAAAAACTTTCTAACTGAAATTAGTATTTAAAAATTGAATTCATGGTTAAACGAGGAATTGTCTTTCACATATTTGGATGTTTTATGCTTCTGTTTTTGTGTACATTTTTCTGACCAAAAGCAACATCGGCAGAGGAGATGAAAAAAAAAACCGAACAAATTAAGCTTTTCTAACTGAAATTATTATTATTATTATTATTATTATTATTATTATTATTATTATTATTATTATTATTATTATTATTATTATCAGTTTTCTTCTACTTATTATTATTATTTTTATTTTTGTTATTATCATTATCATTATTAGTATCATCATTATCATTATTATTGTTATTATTATGTAAAAAAACAAAACAAATTTACTTTATTGGTTATTACTATTACCACTAATATTATTACTAGTAGTAGTGGTGGTGGTGGTGGTTGTAATGGTGGTATGTTTTTATTAATTTTTATTATTACTGTAGCTTTAATGGTAGGTGTTGTTTTTTGTTGTCGTTGCTATTGTTTTTGCTGTTAATATTATTGCTACCGATGTTAGTGTTGCTATTATCATTGTAAATTTTATTTCTATTGTTGTTGGTGGTGGTAATGGGAATAGTGGTGGTGATGGAGGAAAAAGGGCGGGAGGGAATCTTTGACCTTGGTCGGGAACCCTTCTAGAGATGATGTCTCGATAAAACTATCGGTGGCGGTGTGACCTAAAATTCAATAACCCCATTTATGGGAGAATGTCAAATCAAAATATTGAAAATAACGACGTAAACGAGGCTAGAACATCTTGTGATAGTCTCACGTCAGGTAGGTGTCCCACTGGTCAACAGAGTGGGTCCTGTCGTCATCATACAGCTGTTCGAAATTCTGAGAATGTGGCTGGATATAGGGGGAGTGAGAATTGCCAGAGAGGGTCGCAAGTCACGAAGGGAGTTGGAACAGGAAATGTAAAAAAAACATGGACGGATGAGGAGTCCTCTGAGAATGCTTTGTAAGAAGTGGAAGTACCAAATCTGGTGGATATATCCAATCTATCGGCTCCACAACAGCGGAGTTACTATCTTTAAGAGTATATCTGAGAAAATAGACCACATCCTGTCTGCACATCCCTCGGCTAACATCCACATCTGTGGTGACTTCAACGTCCATAACGTGGAATGGCTGACCCATTCAAATAAGACAGACGACAAGGGGAGGTTTTGCCATGATTTTGCCATTGCTTATGATCTCACTCAGATTGTTCGCGAACCCACCCGTGTGCCCGATACTACTGGTCAATATGCAAGCCTCCTAGACCTTTTTCTTTCAACTTCCCCTGAGCTATGTTCATGTTCCGTTCATTCTTCTCTAGGATCCTCCGACCACTCCGTCGTATCAGTTAAGATAAAAATGAAATATAATAAGTCCCCAGACGTACCCCTCCACCGTACTGTATACCGATACTCTATGGCTGACTGGGACAGCTTCCGTACATTCATATCTGATTCATCTCTGCATTCCATGTTTAAGAAGGATGTGTCCTCTATAGTATCAGATCTGACCGAATGGCTAATTGTAGGCATAGACCGATTCATACCATCTAAAAAATTCCAACAAAAACCTAATAGCCAGCACTGGTTCTCCCCAGAATGTGCTGCTGCTATCGCGCACAGAAATCACTTTTTCCATGACTACTAACGTAATAGATGCACTGAGACTAAAGCTGCTTTCAGAAACGCCAGCAACCACTGTAAAAGAGTAATAAAAAATGCAAGAGAGCTATATGCCCAGTCTGTTAAATCCAAAGTAGCTGAGTAGTGGCTTGGATCCCACCAGTTTTGGCAAATAACAAATAGGATCCTGAACAGAAGTATGCGTTCTATCCCAACCATTATCAATGGACCAGAGGTCATCAAGTCAGCATCAGACAAGGCCAAACTATTTGCCAAGAACTTTGCAGCTAATTCTATCCTATGCGACCAAGGCCATCAACTCCCATATTTCCTCCTATAACACAGAACACGCTAGGTAACATACAAATATCTGTGCATGAGGTCGCCAAGCTAATCAAGAACCTTGATTCCAGTAAAGCAACTGGCCCTGACGGCATCCCAATTATAGTGTTAAAAAAGCTTCAACCAGAACTTGCTCCCATACTTACCGAAACTGTTTAAGCGTTGCCTTAAGGAGAATTGCTTTCCGACTCCCTGGAAAACCTCATCAGTATGCCCTGTATTTAAGAATTTAGGTGATAAGTCATCTCCCTCTCAGTACAGACCAATAAGTCTTCTATGTGTTATGAGTAAGTTGCTAGAATCCATATTAAATAGAGAAATAGTAAACCACCTCAGCAGAAACCATCTTCTTAGTGACACACAATATGGTTTCCATTCTGCAAGATCTACCGCAGATGTGCTAACGGTTATATCTCACAGAATTAGTGAATCTCTTGACAAAGGCTTCCTTTCTAGGGCAATTGCTCTTGACATATCAAAGGCCTTTGACAAGGTATGGCATAAGGGCCTACTTCGCAAGATTTCCAGCTACGGTATTACTGGTAATGTTTTCTCAATCATTAAATCATTTCTCTCCGATAGGCTCATAAGAGTAGTGGTCGATGGACAAAAATCAGAGGCCTGCAGTATTAATTCTGGAGTCCCTCAAGGGTCAATCCTGGGCCCAACTCTCTTCCTGATCTACATCAATGACCTCCCTAAACACATACTTAAATCATTCGTTGACATCTATGCTGATGACACGACCATCTACGGCAACACATCAAAGGCTGTAAATGACAAAGCTCTCTCTGATTCTCTCTCCTCTGATCTCGAGCGCGTGGTTCAGTGGGAGAAGTCGTGACTGGTTATCTTTAATGCATCTAAAACCAAACTCCTATCTTTACATCATCAACGCTCTGATCCTCATCTGACATCAATTGAAATGGATGGCTCTCGTCTGGGAGAAGCCCCGTGTTTTGACAAGCTTCTGGGGTTGTTATTTACTCGTGATCTGAAATGGAACACGTACATCAAGTCTGTTGCCAAGGTCGCTGGAAAGATGGTGGGATCCTTCTACCGCTCCAGAAGATATCTCACTACTGATGCAATTCTCTATCTATATAAAAGCCAAGTACGCCCAAGGATGGAATACTGTTGCCATATCTGGGCAGGAGCTGCTAAAAACAGCCTATCCTACCAGAGTACAAAATAGACTTTGTGGCTTAGTGGGGATGTCCTTTTCTCTACCCTGCAACCTCTCTCCCACAGAAGAGACGTTGCGAGCCTATCCTTGTTTTATCGTTATTTCCATGGCAGGTGCTCGTCTGAACTCCAATCTCTGGTCCCCCCTCGCCAATCTTTCACAAAAAACACACGTCTAGCTGAAGCCACTGTGAAAAATTTCCCCCACTCTTTATCTGTGCCTAAATCAAAACGTGGATTCCATGAACAAAGCTTCTTTCTTAGAACTGCACGCCTGTGGAACTCTGTTCCGTGTGCCTGCTTCCCACCTGACTACAACTTGGATGTCTTCAAGTCCAACGTTAATATATTCCTAATGAACCGCCCCCTTAAGTAAACACTTCATCAAATCTCCACACTAACGTACTGTACTTGCAATAACTCTTATCCCTGAGTGGCTTCCGGGCCTTGATAAGTGGTGACCACCGTGTAAAAAAAAAAGAAAAAAAAAGAAAATGAAGGAAGTATGGGAATCGAGAGAAGGGGGACCTAGAAGTGTCGGGAGTTTGGTATCCCAGTTAAAACAAATTAAAAATAACAACCTACTTTCAGCGATTGCACGAGAAGAGATTGAATGGATGGTTAGGAATGAAATGAATAACGAAAATAAAATTGATGAAACTAGCTCTGATGAAAGATCTGAGAGACTGGAAGTGCAGAAGGGAAATGTAAACGATGATGGGAGGCGGACAACTTAGGAGGTATGGAATCCTATGGTTAGGCGGACAACTTAGGAGGTATGGAATCCTATGGTTAGGGAAAGAGTTTGAAGGATCTAAGGCAGATGAGATCATTGGCTCTGAGACAATGGAGACAGTGAAAGGAGCAGATGTATGGAGAAGTGGTGATGAAGTTCGAACTTTGACTTCTGTAGAAAAAGAAGTACTTCAGAAGTTAAGAGAGGTTCTTCTTAGAGACGATATCATAGAGATTCCAAGTATGAAGAGTAGTGATAGGCGGAAGGTGAAAAACGAAGTAAAAATAATTCAAGGAGTAATTCACAAAATCATAAGAAATAACATATCGATTACGGAACTTAACAGGCTTCTGTATGCAGCGTTATACGTTATTGCGAATTGTCTTGGCTTATTACAGAAGAAAAAGGGAAAAATGAAGGATAGAAGGCCACATTGGCAGAGGCGGCTTGAAGAAAGTATTAAACGGTGGCAGAAAGACATTTGTAGAATCAAAGGAATAAGAAAAGCAGTTAAACTAGGACAGAAAGCCAAGGACGAGCTTGAAAGGAGGTATAGATTGCGATGAACGTTCTAACAATGTTGAAAGAGAAGGTCCACACTGGTGGTATAAAAATTTGGAACTTTGTTGGAAAAAGTGTTGCATTTCGGCAGAACAACCTTTTCCGGAACAATCAGTCTCAGCTGTATACAGAATTAAATGGTAGTAAACAGGCGGGAAATAACAACACTCCAAATGCAAAAGATGCAAGGAAGTTCTGGAGTGGGATTTGGTCCGTCAAAGGGCGATATAATGAGAAGGCTAGCTGGTTGGGAGAGGTCAGAGAAAGGCTATCAGAAATGCAGCAGATGAAGAACGTTGAGATAACCATCGATGACGTTAAAGTTGGCATACGAAGGATGACAAACTGGAAGGCACCTGGTCCAGATGGAGTGATGGGCTTCTGGTTTAAACAGTTCCCATGCCTTTATCCACCTATAGCTGCTGCTCTGCAAAGGGTTGTAGAGTCGAGAAATGTCCCTGATTGGCTTGTGAAGGGAAGAACAACACTGATTAGGAAAGATCCTACAAAAGGAACAGATGCCAATAATTATAGACCAATTACATGTCTGCCATTGATGTGGAAACTGTTGACTGGAATATTTGCGGAGAAAATTTATGAACATCTTGAGAGTAATGGTGTTTTTCCTGATGAACAAAAGGGGTGCCGGAAAGGTTTGAGAGATACTAAAGAGCAACTACTAATTGATAAAGCAATAATGCAGGATGCGAAGAAGAAGAGGAATCTGAGCGTAGCATGGATCGATTACAGAAAGGCTTATGACGTGGTTTCTCATTCATGGATACGTGAAACACTATTGATGATGAAGGTTGCTGAGAATGTGGTAGGGCTTTTGGTGACAAGTATGGCTCAATGGAAAACGGTGCTGACAGCAAACAGAGAGGAGATGGGGCAGGTTGGCATTAAATGTGGGATATTTCAAGGAGATTCGTTATCGCCACTTCTTTTTGTAATGATAATGATGCTACTAAGCATCCTCTTTAAGAGTGATAAAATGGGATATAACTTTGGATCTGGTGACAGACGCCTCAACCATCTACTGTTTGTGGATGATTTGAAAATATTTGGTAGAAATGAAAAGGAAATGGAGAGACTGGTAGAACTTGTGGGGACATACTCAGGAGACATTGGGATGGTGTTTGGGATTAGTAAATGTGCGGTGCTGGTGATGAAAAGAGGAGTAAAGGTTCATTCGAATGGAATAGTGCTGCCAAATGGAGAAATCATGAAAGAAATAGAAGATACAGAATATAAGTATTTAGGAGTGCTGGAGGGTGTAGTCATCATGAACAGAGAAATGAAGGAAAAAGTCAGGAAGGAGTATTTTAGAAGAGTGAAACTAATTGCAAAGTCAAAACTGTATGAAGGAAACCTAATGAAAGCAGTAAATGCATGGGCAGTCAGTGTTTTGAGATACAGTGCGGGAATTTCAGAATGGTCTGACAAGGATTTGCATGCCATGGATATCAAAACAAGAAAAGTTTTAGCAATGTTTGGTATATTTCACATTCGAAGTAGCGTAGCAAGGCTGTATCAAAAGAGGAAAGATGGTGGGAGAGGATTGAAAAGTATAAAAGATTGTGTTAGAACCGAGGAGATGTCGTTGAAGGAGCATGTGGTTAGAAGTGAGGAATGGATGCTTAACGTTGTGGCCAATGAAGTGGAGGTATGTGAGATCAAGGCTGATTATGTGAAACGTATGGATAGAGAAAAGGCAGAGGAACTGGCTAGGAAGAAAATGCATGGAAGGTTCTTCCAAAATATAGCATAAGTGGCTGATGAAAGATCATGGGAATGGCTTAGAGCTGGATATCTGGCTAAAAGTACTGAAGCTTTTGTTTGTGCAGCACAAGAGCAGACATTAGGAACACGATTGTTCAAAAAAGTGGATCTAGGAGAGGAAGTTGCTGCAGAATGCCGGATTTGTGGTAAGACCTCAGAGTCAATTGCACACCTTGCAACGGGTGTAGTGGACTGGCCCAGAGAGAGTACCACAAAAGACACAATCGCATGGGACTCCAGATATATTGGTAGGTGTGTAAGAGGGTTTGGGTGAAGTGTGCTGGAAAATGGTTTGAGGGGGTGTCTGATGAAGTTAGAACAAATGAGGATGGCAAGGTAGAGGTATGGTGGGACAAAAGTGTCATAACAACCAAGCAGTTGGAACATAATCGTCCGGATCTGGTCGTCATTGACAAGGTCTCAAAAAACTGTCAGATTGTAGACTTCTCAGTACCCTGGGACAGGAATGTGAGAGAGAAGGAGAATGAGAAGTGGAGCAATTATGCTCCATTGGCCTTAGAGATAAGGCGTATACACGGGGTTAAAACACAAATAATCTCGGTTGTAGTTAGTACACTAGTAGTAGTATCAAGTCGTTTGGAAGGACAATTGAAAAAACTACAAATCCCCGATGTTTTAGGTGGCCTTCAAACCTCTGCAATTATAGGTACCACCAATATCCTTAGGAATACTCTTGATCTTTGAAGCTCCTGGTTTGAAGCCGGGATTAAGGGAAATCCTCTGGAAATGAGACGTTTCATAAAGAAATCAGAATTTATTATTATTGTTATTATTATTATTATTATTATTATTATTATTATCATCACTACGTCATTATTATTATTATTATTATTATTATTTTCATTATTATTTTATTATTATTATTGTTGTTATTATTATTATTATCATCATCATCATCATCATCATCATTATTATTGTTGTTATTGTTGTTATTATTATTATAATTATTATTGTTATTATTATCACAATCATCATCATTATTATTTTTATTTTCATTATTATCGTTATTATTATTATTGTTATTATAATTATTATTATCATTATTATTAGTATCACTATCATCATCATTATTATTATTATTATGTTCATTATTATTATTTTTATTATTATTATTATTATTTTCATTATTATTATTATTATTTTCATTATTATTAATATTATCATCATCATCATTATTATTATTTTCATTATTGTTATTTTTATTATTATTATTATTTTCATTATTATTATTATTATTATTATTATTATTATTATTGTTATTGTTATTATTATTATTATTATTATTATTATTATTATTATTATTATTATTATTATTATTATTATTATATAAGAAAATGTTATTAAATAGCATGGTGTGTTTTAGTTTGAAGAGACTTTTTCAATTTTTCAATCAAATGAAAAATTCTGTTACGTTTTTTTATTCCATTTTCTTCATTTCGATTATATTTAACAACAGGGTTCAAGAATTTTTACTATTTTGATCTTTTTATCCTGAGTATAATTTTTTGTTATTAACTAAACAAACAATTGACGGTCAGCGTATAATTTATGGTTAAGCAATAATAAGAGACGGATAACAATTCCCTTTGTGGGGATTAATATCGGCCAATAGGGAAGCATGCCAAGTCCACCTTTGGTCTTGTTTGACGAGAAGCCACAAAAAAGATTCATACCAATGAACCGATCTCGGGTTGTCTTTTCAGCAACTTTATTTCGGGTGTTTCCTCATTGGAATGACACAACGCTAGTCCGAAATTTTTACTATCGACATTTTTCGATCGTCTCACTTGCTCGGAGCCATTACGGCCCGTGGACCATCTCTCTTCCTCTAACTAACAACTACCAACCTTCCTCTCTGACTGAAAACTCTTGACTTATTTCTATGTGTATTATAATATCAGTAACGATCATAATAATAACCGTTCAGTCCTGACCAACTATGTAACACTCCTACCATATCATTTTACCAAAAATGTATGACATATATTTTTCTTTCATCAAATGCAGCGGGCAGCACAACTCATAGTCTATCACAAATTGTTACGTTTCCAACCCGTTTTCCTGACAAGGAAGAACAACATGCATCACTTCTAGATCTGTTTTTGATGATTGTATAATGAATGCCGACAGCCCACTTGGGAACGCTGATAATACAGTGATAATGGTTGAAATCGCCCTAAACTCTAGAGCCAAAACTGAAGAGCCAGTGCTCAAAACAATGAGATATTATAAAAAGGCTGACTGGGAAGCCATCAGAGATCTTATCAGAGATGCCCCATGGGGAATTATTTTTCTCTTCCTGCTGAACGGTGTGCAAACGAGACCACTGAATGGTTCAAAACTGCAATCGAAGTGCATGTTCCCATGTGGAAATTTTATAGCAAGCCCCACTCTCCGCAATGGTTTACTTCGACTTCCGCTACTGCCATTGCTCAAAGGCAGCATGCATAACGCAGATTTAACCGACATAAGTCCAGCTCAAACAGACAGAAGTATATAGAAGCTAGAAGTAACGTTAAGAAAGAAATAGCGACAGCTAAGAGGGAATTTACTGAAACCACTAAAAAACGCATTGAAGCACAAAAATTAGGAACTCGTGACTTCTGGAAAATCTACAACAGTGTAGTAAATAATGGGCAATCAACAATTCCCCGACTAACCAACAATCACGAGGTTGTTTGCTCAGCAACCAAGAAGGCTAACATGCTTGCCAGTCGGTTTGCCTCAAACTCCACACTGGACCCTTCCAACCACCCCCTACCTCAATTTCCTATGCGGACTATGCTAGACGATCTGAAAATCACCCCTGCTCAGGTGCATGCTATCATAAAAAACCTTGACACTTCAAAAGCATGTGGACCCGATCTCATCCCAACTGTGCTATTAAAAAAGTGCTCAGCCGAAGTAGCTCCAGTTCTCTCCAAACTCTACAACAAATGCCTTAATGAATCTTGCTTTCCGGGCTGTTAGAAAACTGCTTCTGTGGTACCAGTATTCAAGAATTCTGGCGAAAGAACTGACCCATTAAATTATCGCCCCATTAGCCTCCTCACACTTCTTGCAAAAATATTTGAGACCTTAAGTAACCATACTCTAGTCCAGCACCTTACAGATGCTAAACTTCTGACTGACAAACAATATGGATTTAGACAAGCCCGTTCCACAGCAGACATCCTAACTCTAATCTCTGAACATATAAACCATTCACTGGACAAAGCGGGGGAGGGCAGAGTGGTAGCTCTAGATATATCTAAGGCTTTTGACAGGGTATGGCATGAGGGTCTCCTCAAGAAAAATTAGATCATACGGTATCACTGGTAGAATACTTAACATAATTAAATCCTTCTAAGATAAGAGAAAAATCCAGGTTGCCCTCGACGGTCGTACATCTAAACAATATGATATAAATGTAGGAGTTCCCCAGGGGTCTATCCTTGGACCTCTACTGTTCCTGATATTCATAAATGACCTCCCCGACAAAATTTCCTCTGAGATGGGTATATATGCTGATGACACCACACTCTATAACAGGCACAACAGGAAAACAAATGAACACATATCTAAAGAAATGGCAGAAACACTAGAGGATGACTTCAAATCTGTAGTGGAATGGGGACAAAAATGGATGGTCACGTTCAATGCCGCCAAGACTAAACTAGTTTCATTCAATAATTACAAGAAACCTTCTCTACCACCTATAGCAATGGCCAACGACTCTTTATCTGAGAGTACATCTTTCAAACTCCTTGGCCTAACGTTCACAGGAAACATGAGTTGGAACAATTACATTGAAGGCATCGCCAGGGCCGCTGCAAGGAAGGTGGGATCTCTCTACCGTGCTAGAAAACTACTAACACCCGAAAGTATCTTGTACCTCTATAAGGCCACCACTCGCCCATGTATGGAGTATTGCTGTCATATTTGGGCTGGTGCATCTGCTACTAGTCTCTCGCTCCTTGACAAGGTTCAAAAGAGAGTCGCAGATCTGACAGGCCCTGAACTGGCATCTAAGCTTCAGCCTCTGTTCCACCGACGAAACGTTGCATCCCTCTGCCTGTTCTACAAGTATTTTAATGGAGAATTTTTTTTTTTTTTTTTCGTCCCAGTGATCACCACTTATCAAGGCCCGGAAGCCACTCAGGGATAAGGGTTATTGCAAGTACATTATGAATGCTCTGACGAACTGCAAGCACTTGTGCCCCCACGACGTGAACACCCTCGACAAACCCGACAGGCTGCTAAATCCCACTCCCACACAGTAGAGATCCCTAGATGTAAAAGACCTTTCCACTCCAGTAGTTTCTTCCCCAGAACCACTAGACTTTGGAATTCCATTCCAGGTCCCTGCTTCCCCAACTGTACTGACGTGCAGAAGTTCAAGTGCAACGTGAACCGACATCTTGCTGCCCAAATCCCTACATAGTACCCCAGTAGTTGTTGCCCTTGATAAAAGCCCCCTACACCAAAGTGGCAATGTGCCTTGTTTGGGGTGAAAATGTGATAAAAAAAAAAAAAAAAAAACCTATCCTAATTTTCATTAAGACCATTCTTAGATTTTTCACACTCCACCGAGTTAAGAAAAAGATCAGAGTCCCCTCCTTATTCGATTTTGTCAGTCTTTACACTATTGACCACTTCCTTATTTTATTTAAACCAAATTTCCTTTCCGGTCTTATAGCATTGTCCTTTGGAGTATAGGTTACTTTTCCTACGGCCGATATCGGCTGCTTTCATCCAACCACGCTTTTGCTATTTTATCAAAACGTCTTAAGGTTCTTCTTATCCTCTCTCTCTCTCTCTCTCTCTCTCCCTCTCTCTCTCTCTCTCTCTCGTATAGGTGTTGCTAACAACTAAGCCCTTTGTATCCCAGCCATTCAATCATTTCCATTCATTTGTATACACTACGTTTAGAGGATCAAAACAGAAAACCCCTTACTCACTCCAGTGGGCAGTCTCCTAATTACACAAGATACCCTCTATCGTCTATCCAAATATCTATAAATAATATGATATCTTGTTATACTACATTTTATACTTGGGACAATGTTTACAATTGCTTATTACGTCTTGACGATCTTTTTATTTTATTCTCTTTCTTTCTCCTTTTCTCCCTTGAGTGATTCGTGACATAATCGCTCTGTTCGCCATTATATCCTTCTGCCCCTTGCGCTGTGTTGGGAAGCATTCATTTGTGTTTCCCGAAACTGATCGTCGCAACTAGCCTTAGCTTTTATTGCACGGGACAGTCTACCTTCTTAGGCTATGTAGAGGAATATCCTTTCCTCCAAGGTTGGGAACTGCAATCTTCTCTTAAATCCATTGCTCGCGAAACAACAGATTTCCATGCGTTGAACTTCCGTATTTCTGTGCCAAATTGATCTCCACTCAAAAATCAGATAATTCCAAAAAAAAAAAAAAACAATTTTTTTTTTGGCGAATCACTCTCGAAAACCATAAAAATAATTTACCACCACGCAACTGCCACCTTTATTTTATCTCTAATATTTGAATATTTTGCTGACCCATCAGTTTCTCTTACTTTATTCTCTATCTTGTTTCTTTTATTAACTGAATTAATGTACAGCATGAAGCTTCCCAAAACAAATACATGCATATAACAATACATCACAATTTATATCACATATTTCAATTAACATTTTACATGCATTGCAATCAATCAGACATTTCATTTCAAAACTGAAAAAAAAAAAATACACGCAATGCAGACAAGTAACAATTTAAACATTTCAAATCTTTCCAATATCGAGAAAACATTTATCTTTCTGTTCAGGAAACTGTCCTCTGTTTTAAAGCAATAAAGTTCAATAATATATCACTAGTCCAAATCGACAAAAAAAAAGATGTTCATATTCGCGGAGCAATATACAGATAGACAAAATTCAATTGTCTTCTCTCTTTTCCCCTTTCCTTAAAAAAAAAAACTTGAAAGTTCAACTGAAACAAAAAAAAAGACATGTTTGTATAACTCTAAAAAAGCTCGAAAGTTCAAAAAGGAACAAATTTCATTTCTCGAAACAAATCCAGAAACACAACCAAACATACATCCAACGTTTTGACAGTAGCGTTTGCAACTTGTTATGAATTATTTGATTGACAGATTTTTAACCCCCCCCCCCCCAAAAAATGATACAATTTACACTTTTTCTCACCGTGTATGTGTGTATATGTGTGTGTGTTATTTTATTTTATTTTACTTTGTGTCTGCGTGTGTGTTTCTTTTCTATTCTTATTTTTCTAATAATGTGGATAATACGTTTTTTTTCTTTTTTTCTCTCTTTTCTTTGTCTTTGCGTATCTTTTATTCTTTTTACTTCCTAATGTACCGTTAATTTTTTTAAAATATAATTTTCCCTTTTGTAACCTCTTTTAATTCTTGTGTATTTGTTTTTGCTTCTTTTTCTTTCAGTAACAATTTGAATACACCGTTTGCGTGTGTGTATGTGTGTCGATTTCCATTAAAACGAAAAGACAGGACATACACAATTCTTTTTTTCCTCACTTTTCCCTTTTCCCAACAGTTTAAAATAACTCTTTGTTTTTTTAACACAATTTAACACATAAAGTACTGTCTCTTACCTAAAATCGCCATTATTTTCTTTTTGGCTTTGTGTTCTTATCCTCTACAGTTCTTATTTTTCTCCTCCATGTTATTATTATTTTTTTTTCGTTTGTAACCCAGGTTCGAATTGCATCGACAACGAGAAATAGTCAATAAGCACCAAAATGAATACGTTGTATTGTGAGGTGGCGCATAAACGACGTCTATTTAACAGATATCTTTTTAACGTTCAGATGTATACAGTGTGTGACGTCTAGTGGTTAAATTGTTCTTCTACTGTTGTATGTATGTGTTAGTGTTTCACATATAATAAAACAGTTCATTACCATTCAGTTTGTGTAGAGCACAAGCAAATAAAATACCTCTCGATTTAATTGACCGCCAAATGAAAACGATTATTGAATCAAAATATTGACACCATTGTCAACCAAGGAAGAAGTCTATCATGCATAAAAAGAAAGAGATAATATATTATATAAATCTCACCTGTCTGTTTAAATGCATGCATGCATGTATGTATGTATGTATGTATGTATGTATGTATGTATGTATGTATGTATGTATGTATGTATGTATGCCTGCCTGCCTGCCTAAAACTTTCGACAGAGGCGACGGATTTTCACGAGATCGATATCGTTTTGAAACACAGCCCTCCGGACAACAAATATCGAAAAATTGGCCAAAAACATTTCTTCCACCCTCAACTCGGCACTTTTCTACAGGGAGGGGTCGCCTTTTTTCGCCGATATTTTCAAAAGTTATCCTCTCTTTTCGATTGACTAACCTTAATTTATACCTTTGTCACTTCCGGTTTGGCGATGGGTGCAATAGCAAAGACGTCACTTTTTTCACGTTCTTTTCCTCCTTTGCGGTACTGGTTCGAGCCTGCCTACCTACTACCACTTTTTTTTTTTTTTTTGCTCAACACACATCCAAACACTCGGACAACGCCGGGCATCCAGGCTAGTATGTTATATAGCGGAATGAGTGCATATGAACAGCGTCTATTTAACAGATGTCTTTTTAACATTGTTATATATACAGTGTGTGACGTCTAGTGGTTAATATGTTCTTCTATTGTTGTATGTATGTGTTAGTGTTTCACATACACTATCCTCGAGTGTCTAAGGTCTCTCTGTACAGGGTTTGTCAGAAAAATCTGGCATGAAGATACTTTTTCCATAGAAGTAAACCCTGACCAAATATTCAAAATCATATAGTATTCGCTGGCCAAATAAGATCTCCTCGCTATGGCTAACCCATATTAGCTTATACGATGAATGGTGCACCTTCTCCAAGTGATGTTACCTCAAGTAACAGCACGAAACTGGATACTACACCAGACTAGATAAATTCTTGTCCTGGAATTCAGTAAGACCAAGAGACCAAAGTAAAAGATATAATACAATATATGAAAATGGTTAATTGGGGAGAAGAAAAATTATGTTTTTAACTTCTTTATTAACTCAGTGTTTGAGAGATAAAGAACTTTAATGAAACATTCGAATATCTATGTTTTTTTGTTTTTTTTTTTCTTACACAGTGATCACCACTTATCAAGGCCCGGAAGCCACTCAGGGATAAGGGTTATTGCAAGTACATCACGTTAGTGAGGAGATTTTATGAAGTGTTTAATAAGGGGGGCGGTTCATTAGGAATTTGTTAACATTAGACTTGAAGACATCCAAGTTGTAGTCCGGTGGGAAGCAGGCAGACGGAACAGAGTTCCACAGGCGTGCAGTTCTAAGAAAGAAGCTTTGCTCATGAAATCCGCGTTTTGATTTAGGCACATATATAGAGTGGGGGAAATTTTTCACAGTGGATTCAGCTAGACGGGTGATTTTCGTGAAAGTTTGGCGAGGGGGGACCAGGGATTGGAGTTCAGACGAGCACCTGCCATGAAAATAACGATAAAACAAGGATAGGCTCGCAACGTCTCTTCTGTGGGAGAGGGGTTGCAGGGTAGAGAAAAGGGCATCCCCCACTAAACCACGAAGTCTATTTTGTACTCTGTCAAGGCATGATAGGCTGTTTTTTGCAGCTCCTGCCCAGATATGGCAACAGTATTCCATCCTTGGCCGTACTTGGCTTTTATATAGATAGAGAATTGCATCAGTAGTGAGATATCTTCTGGAGCGGTAGAAGGATCCCACCATCTTTCCTGCGACCTTGGCAACAGATTTGATGTACGTGTTCCATTTCAGATCAGGAGTAAAGGTCAAACCCAGAAGCTTGTCAAAACACGGGGCCTCACCCAGACGAGAGCCATCCATCACAATTGATGCCAGCTGGGGATCAGAGCGTTGATGATGTAAGGATAGGAGTTTGGTTTTAGATGCATTAAAGGTAACTAGCCACATCTTCCCCCACTGAACCACGCGCTCGAGATCAGAGGAGAGAGAATCCGAGAGAACTTCATCATTTACAGCCTTTGATGTGTTGCCGTAGATGGTCGTGTCATCAGCATAGATGTCAACGAATGATTTAAGTATGTGTTTAGGGAGGTCATTGATGTAGATCAGGAAGAGAGTTGGGCCAAGGATTGACCCCTGAGGGACTCCAGCATTTATATTGCAGGCCTCCGATTTTTGTCCATCTACCACTACTCTTATGAGCCTATCGGAGAGAAATGATTTAATGATTGAGAAAACATTTCCAGTTATACCGTAGCTGGAAATCTTGTGAAGTAGACCCTTATGCCATACTTTGTCAAAGGCCTTTGATATGTCAAGAGCAATTGCCCTAGAAAGGAAGCCTTTGTCAAGAGATTCACTAATCCTGTGGGATATAACCGTCAGCACATCTGCGGTAGATCTTGCAGAGCGGAAACCATATTGTGTGTCACTAAGAAGGTTGTTTCTGCTGAGGTGGTTGACTATTTCTCTATTTAATATTGATTCCAGTAACTTACTCATAACACAGAGAAGACTTATTGGTCTGTATTGAGAGGGAGATGACTTATCACCTGAATTCTTAAATACAGGGCAAACTGATGAGGTCTTCCAGGGGGTCGGAAAGCACTTCTCCTTAAGGCAGCGCTTAAATAGTTTCGTAAGTATGGGAGCAAGTTCTGGTTGAAGCTTTTTTAACACTATAATTGGGATGCTATCAGGGCCAGTTGCTTTACTGGAATCTAGGTTTTTTATTAGCTTGGCGACCTCATGCACGGATATTTGTATATTACCTAGCTTGTTCTGTGTTATAGGAGGAAATATGGGGAGTTGATGGCCTTCGTCGCATAGGGTAGAATTAGCTGCAAAGTTCTTTGCAAATAGTTTGGCCTTGTCTGACGCTGACGAGATAACCTCTGGTCCATTGATAATGGTTGGGATAGAACGCACACTTCTGTTCAGGATCCTATTTGTTATTTGCCAAAACTGGTGGGAACCAAGCCGCTAGTTTTGGCAAATAACAAATAGGATCCTGAACAGAAGTGTGCGTTCTATCCCAACCATTATCAATGGACCATATATCTCATATAGAGTTCAAGTGTATCTCATGTAGAGTTCAAGTGTTAGCCCCAGGTAGTGGGACCCTTGATTTCTGAGAACTTCGACTGAAGTAAAATAAAACAAAAAGAGTAAAACAGTTCATTAAACTTTTAGTCTGTACAGCGCAAAACCAAAGAACATATCTCTCTTTGTTGTAACATCGTCTCTTCTCAATATTCAAGTTCATCTTTCCTCAAAGAAAACCAAACAATATTTGATATAACTTTATTCTTGATTTCTCATCGAAGCTACAAGACGTTATCATTTTTTACATTATTCTAAAGTGGCGTTTCTCCCAGCTTCCAAAAACGCGGAGACGATATCTTTCGTGTTAACTTGTTCCGTCTGACTTCCAAGCTCGTTACGTTATTAACTTTATGTGACGAAGACAAAAATCGGATGATCTACCTTCATCACGAATTCTATGTTTTAAGATTTTTGTTTGTTTTAACATTCCTACGATCCCATATTTTCACCATATTTCCGCCAGGTGTCGTCAATGTCGTTACCTCTCAAACAAGATGGCGTAGAGTAAATCTTCGATAAACCATGCGATAATATTTGATTTTCTTAAATAAAAAAACTGCTTGATCGATTTACGTGATTTTTGGTATATAACATCTTCATGCAGCGACAAGTAGGTACATTATAAGATTTTTTTTTCAGATTTTTCTTGTAAAAGATTTTTTTCGGCCCTTTTATAGACAAGCACCGAAATCTTATATTAGCCGAAAGAAAGTAAATAATCGATTTCGTGTTTCATGAAGTGATAATAATTAGAAACTGAAAAACTAAAAATTAATTTAAATGTTTCGTATCCCCTCACTCAAAAGGTAAGGCGCCAAATTTTCGTATTAAAATATTTTTTTAATTTGTTATTGCATTTGTTATTAAATTTGTTGTTCTAATATCTGTTTCATTCACAGAATTAGCGGTTAGGGTTAGGTATTATTTAGCTCTTATTTTAATCTGGCTTTACCATTATTATAAAATTTAATGAATGTTTTCATAAGACTTGGAACGGATTAGACGATTTACGTGTAAAACGGCTTTCAGGATACGAAAATTTCAAGGTACAAAAGCCAAGCCGAAAACAATAAATTTCGTATCTAGAGGTTCCATTGTATATTATTTTTCTCTTCTTCATTTTTCGTATCAGTTTCTTTCTCCTCCCCCTTCTTCCTCTAATCTATAGCTTTCTTTTCCTTTCCCTTACCTCTTCTTTTACTGATTATTTTTTACTCACTCTTAGTAAGCCATAGAGCATCGATATACTGGACGATGGAGAGTTATGTTGGAGGATTTATTACATTTTGTTTTTACCTTAACTGAGACAACCGAGTGATCGGAAGATCCTAGTGATGATAGAATGGAAGATGAACATTGCTCAGGGCAAGTTATGAGGAAAAAGTCTAGAAGATTTTCATACTGACCATCAGTATCGGGCACACGGGTGTGTTCGTGAACAATCTGAGTTTGGAGGTCATAAGCAATAGAGAAATCATGACAGAACCTCCTCTCATCATCTGTCTTGTTTGAGTGGGTTAACCATTCCACATTGTGAACATTGAAGTCACCACAGACATGAATGTTGGCAGGATATGGTCTTAAAGATAGCAACTCCGCTGTTATGGGGGTGATAGAGGACAACTATAGACGCAGTGGTGTGAACAAATGCAATTTGAATGCGCCTATAGGGCAATTTAAGGTCTTCTCTGGAAATGTCCCTGCCATATGGCAAGCCATCTAAACTGTAGGCACACATTCCATGGCGATTGGGAGTCAGACTTGGATGTTAATTAGAATATCCTTTAATTACGAACTCATCTAGAGAAATAGTTGGTCCAATGCCAGTTTCGCTTAGGAATAATAAGTCTGGTTTAGTCTCCTGTAGTTGGATTTCAACATCTGGGAGGTTGGAACGTAGACCCCTGATATTGGAGAAGGAGACATGGTAGTGGAGGGTCTACGTTGGAAGTTAGAGTTTTGGGTTTAATCGTGTATTCTTTCTGGAGACTTTTCATGATGGAGTTTTAGGATTTGTGGAATAGATCGACAGACTTGGTTAGAGCAAGGCAGAAAGGGAAAGTCAGGGAGAAGAAGTGAAGAAATATTTTTTGTAGACCATGATAAGGTAAAGCCGTAACAATTACCCACTAATATGGCATCGAGAAAACCCACTAAAAGCTACTGCATGGTCCACCAAAAGGCAATAAAGCAGCACCAGTAATTTGCACTTGCTGATAGGACGGCCTTCTTAGTGGTTAGTTCAAGATTCGGGTCCCTGACTATCAGGTGGATAACGCCAGCCCAATAAAACTTTTACGTCCAGCACCCTTATTAGTGACATGGTTACAAGGATAGAAATAGAAACAGAAAATTTCCGACATCTCAGGCGACTGCTTACGCAAAAAATACAGCTTTTTCTTCTCCTTTTTTGTTAAAAAAAAATCACTCATTCTAAACGAGAACTGAGAGACAAATTAGGAGAAGCGAGAATTATGGGAGCTGGCGACAACACATCCACAATGCATTGTCTACTCTCCATTTAAAAAAAATGATTATAATATTAAGTATTGTATTTAATATAAGTTAAATTGACCTGTTTTGGGAAAAGTATGGCGGTTTCCCTTTCAGTAACTGAAATAAACTGAAACTAACTGAAACTAATAATAATTAAAAATATATTATTTAATATTAAAACTAATAAAGTGAAAGTAACTGAAAAGTATGGTAGGTTTCCCTTTCAGTAACCGAAATAAAAAAAAAAGTTGCAAAGTTAACGTATGTACTGAGAGAGAGAGAGAGAGAGAGAGAGAGAGAGAGAGAGAGAGAGGGAGAGAGAGAGAAAGAGAGAGAGAGAGATGACCGATCCCTGGAATTTTTAAATACGGCAGACTGATAAAGTTTTCCAGCGTCTTGGGAAGCATTTCTCCTTAAGGCAACGTTTTAACAACTTTGTAAGTATGGGAGATATATTTCCAAATTTATGCTAATCAGTAATGCATTTATACTAATATTTATATCTTCTGATGAAAAGAGACTATCTTCGAAAATCCATGGGTTAATGATGTTTTTTTATTATAATTATTTGTTTGACATTTATGATGGGGCAATATTTTAATTTGTACATTTTCATTTTCATCGTCAATTTTACTTGTTTCTTTATTTGCTCTATCTAATATTTTGAGCTTTTCATTATCTTGTTAGTTTCTAATTTGAAGATAATTTTTATTTATATTTTAACAATTATATATGTATATATACATATATATATAAAAATTACAATGAAGAAAATGCGACCATGAAAAGTAATATGGTTAAGCTTAAACATGGAAAAGTAAAGGACTAGTTGTTCAAACTAGAAAAAAAAAGAACAAGATATTCTAGTAAAAAATAAAATAAATTTATAACTTCAAATATTGTAGCATTAACAATTAATAATGTTATAAATTGAATTAAAAACATATCTTGTCCGTTTCTTTTCCAATTTTGACAACTAGTCCTTTACTTTTCCATGTTTAATCTAAACCATATTACTTTTCATGCTCGCATTTTTCTATTGTAATCCATGATTTTGCCAGGCTTCCAATAAATTCACTTATTCTTTATTTAATTTCAGTCTTTTTTTTTTTTTTGCCCCCATAAACACATATATAATAACAATGTACGGCACTCGTCTGCTTTCAATAAAATCTCCCCAATTATCTCCCTTTCATGCTTTCATTCTCTCTGTTTCACTTGTTACTTCACTTTTCGAATTAGTAGGAACAGTAGTCGCTGAAGCGGCGTGGTTGCTACAGAAACCAGTCAGAAAAAGTGCCGCTCATCTCCTTACATATTTTTACGATTTTGAACACCAGAAAATTCATAACTTTTGTTTTAGTGAACGAAAATTGAATTTTTTTTTCACAATATAGCTGAAAAGTTGATCTATAAACTGTAATAATTGTTTGAAATTTGGTCGAAAAATGAGTGAGCGGTGAAGCTTTAAAGCAGTTCTAAACGACTAAAACTGTCACTTAACCATATATTCACAAACACAGTAGACATTGACAATAGAAACCTACAGAACAGATAACACAGGGAAGGACAGCTTCTGGTAGCCGGGTGGGGGTTCTTCAAATACCAACACAGAGGAGACAGTTTACAACTATATGCTGTTTGCGGTGGATGGGAGCTGAGAGCGACAACAGCAAGACAGTTTTTAGAGCTGGCTGCGAAACAGAAATAGAAACGAATGTAACATCGATAGAACGAGAAGACACACACACTCACAAGTCCAACCGTCAAATATCGATGTGAAACATCGACGTTTTTGTTTTTCGTGTTTGTTTGATTTTAATATTTTTACTTTGTGAACCCACGTGTGTCCCCATCGACTGTCGCCAGCCAGAAAATGACGATCCGGCCATAAGAAGAATAATTGAATGAAAAATCCACGATATACGACGT
Source organism: Euprymna scolopes (assembly GCF_053919585.1). NCBI lineage: Eukaryota > Metazoa > Mollusca > Cephalopoda > Sepiida > Sepiolidae > Euprymna > Euprymna scolopes. The sequence continues at coordinate 147,480,135 of NC_136493.1, read as the reverse complement.
TGGGAGTCGGCGATCTGTCGGGGGCCACACACGTGTGGGCACACTTTTCATACATGACGTCATCTTCTATGTCATAAATGACGGTATTACATATATATGCTATGATATCATTGTGAACAAACAAACAAACAGACATGAATACGGATTTATTATAATATATATATATATATATATATATATATATATATATATATATATATATATATATATATATATATATATATATATTCCAACGAGATTCCAACGTGAGAAAAATGTATATTTAAGTGACTAGGGTCAGCAATAATTGTTATGCTTTTATATTGTTTTATTATTGATATTTTCAGTTTTCAAATTAGTGAAATAATTTTTTGTAAATATTTTTTTGCGATATATATGTGTGTGCATGTGTGTGTATGTGTGTGTGTGTGTGTGTGTGTGTGTGTGTGTGTGTGTGTGTGTGTGTGTGTGTTTGTGTGAAGAAATGGTACTTAACAGAGTGAATAAGATGTCTAACGTTAATAACGATCTTTCAAAGCAGTAATTTCTTATTCCATTGTTTTATTTTCATCTATATGTATAAACAGCTTTGGGTTTACGAGAGAAAAAAAAAGAACAAAATATAAAAGACTAACCGTTTCAAATATATTTGCACAACTATATACATTTTTTGTCCGGAGGTCGCGTACGTTTGTTTATCGTTATAACATGAAATAAATTGAATCCTAGCCGAATTTCTCAATTCAGTGTAATTTTGTCTGGAATCGAATTACAATCGTAAAATGTACGGATCTACTTGTCATCATGGAAATCATTAAAGCCAATGCTGCAAACTCGAAATCAGCGAGAAATTCTTCCACGGTCTACAAGAAACCATCGAGGGTTCGTTTGATGTTGGCATTTGTCAGTCTAGAAGACTATAGTGTTACGCCAGTAGAGTTTGTGGTTGGACACCGTTTCCTGTAGTTGAATACCGTAACAGAGCGCGGATGCGCGTATGCAAATGCATGTGAAATGACGTCACCGGTAGAGAAAAAGAAAGACAATAAAAACGACAATCACGTTAGAGACGAAAGTGGCGTCACAGCCGTCACTAGAAGACATAGGTAGTGGGAGAATGAGGAAATAAATGTTGTTACAACACGAAAAAGTGAATTCGAGTTATTCCTTGTCTTGATACCTTTTGCGGTACAGACTGCATGCAACGTGTTGAGTTCCGTGTATAAACGTTTGTGTAACTTTACAATAAACTTAGCTTTGATCTACACTATCAGTTGATGATCGTGCGTTTAGTAGTTTGTAAATATAAACTAAATTTATATTCTCAAGAAAAGCTGGGGTTATGTTGCAAACAGAGATCATGGAATTTACTCTACTTGAAATAAGCTTTCGTGAGAAAGGAAGTTCATAACAATTAGTCCGATATGACGTTAGAAGTACGATCAATCGCCAATCTCTCCCTATATCTATCTAACTATCTATCTCTCTCTCTCTCTCTCTATCTATCTATCTATCTATCTATCTCTCAATCTCTCTATCTCTTTCTCTCTCTTAACTGCCCATTCTTCTCAATCACTTTTCAATCCTATCTTAGTATAGTTCAGCATCCGACCGTCAATCTCATTATCCCTTATCCTCGAGTTTCTTTTGGCCTTGGTAGGTGATAACTCGCTAGTAAAAATCAGAAAGCAATTTGCGACACAAGCGTTACCACAAAATTACTTGAATACACCCCAAATCGCTGCATCGTCCGAAAATTGTATAAGCGGTATGTTTGCAATGTAAAAATTGATAAGCGGCGTGTTTGCAATGTAAAATCTCTACGGAATACGAGCGTTCGCGAGATCCCGCACTTGTCAGAGGCGAAAAGCGTTTGATTATTAAACCAGCCGCTCGACATCACAGCACTGCGAAGTTATCCAAGCGTGTGCATAATACAAAACTTTATACGACAGAAACTCAAGCGAGAATTGAAATGCACGTTGGCGCTTCAACCTGGGAACAATATCTAAACGTGTCAAATTATGTTTACTATGCAGCAAAGAAAGAATGGATGCTGACAAAAAAGTCGCCACTACCTTAACATTTATCAAGATCCGGAGACCACTCGAGGATAAGGGTTAATAAGATTTCATTAGTCATTGGAACAATATCTTAGTAATCGTTAGTATAAATTTTGTAAATTGGATTGGGTTAGGGTTCATCAACAATTTGTTTATATTGAACTTGAAGACGACCATATTGTAGTCAGCTGGAAAGCAGGGAAACGGAAGAGAGTTCCACAAGCGTTCAGTTCTAAAAACGAAGCTTTATTCATGGAATCTATGTTTAGGTTTAGGTACAGATAAAGAGTTGAGAAAACTATTGTTAGTCGTTTCAGTTGGACGAGTGTTTTTTTTTTCGTGATACTCACTAGTAGTCACAGAAGCCATCTTTAAAGATTTCTCTTTGAGAACAACTTGTGGTGTTCTCTAGAGTCTGAGTGACAACAAGTCTTCTCAGATTTTTAATACTCTTCGCCACTTCCGATAACTTTGCAGATGAATTTGCGTTACTACAACAACAGCTTACCATTGATTTCTCGTTGGCAGCGGCCATTGGCTTTCACTGTAATTTGGGTGGCAATAAGCCTCCCAAGGTTCGAGTTCTCTTTGCACGCATTCATCGATGATCTGTCTAGTGCTTTCCCTCCTCGATCTTTCCATTCTCCTTGACCCTCCTCACTTATTTCTGGTGTGGTGTCAGTTTATGGTGACATACCCACACAAAAAGTGGGGTTCGGGCAGGGGCGCCGGGGTTTAACTTAAAATTATACCATTTCAATTATCATGATTCCATGTGATGTTCGTTTGCGTTTTACATCTGTAGCATTTTCTGTATGTCCAATTAGTGTTTGTAGATCATGTGTGTTAGTCTCCGCATTCAAGGGTTTTTCTTAATATTTCAGCCGTTTTCATTATTTTTATCCGTTGTATCATCTCAGTCATCCCTCTGATTCCAATTTCTCCCATTCTTTTTTCAAAGTTTTTCAGTATTGTTCCTAGCGCTCCTATCATTAGTGATGTTATCCTGACTTTCTTCATTTTCCAGATCTCTTTGAGCTTTCTGGCAAGTTGTTGTTGTTGTTATTATTATTATTATTATTATTATTATTATTATTATTATTATTATTGTACAGCGGAGTTAATGCACGCTCGTTTACCTTTTCCTTATATGTTTTAATCACACGAAATACATGAAAAAATATTCATCAGTTTTTTAGGATTGGGTTAAGTTTGAAAATCTTCGATGTTATCTGTTCTAGTTGGCCGTAATTTGCAATTAACTCATCAAGAGATTCATGTCTTATTAACTTTTTATCTATCATTTTCACCCTCTCTCACAGTATGTTGGGTAGCTTCTACTATTTTTCTATACTGTATCTACCACACACACACACACACACACACACACACACACACACACACAAAAAAAAAATCTCCTTCTCTCTTTTTATTTATTAAAAGCCGAAGATACTAGAGAACGCGCAAAATAAAATATTGAAATAGCCCCTTATAAACAAAATGAAATACCACCACAAGCAGTAATACTATTTACCCCCTTAGTAAGATGGGAAAGTAGAAAGAGAAAGAGAAAGAGAAAAAAAGGAAAGAACAGAAAAAGGTTAATTTTGATGTTTTGTCTTTTTTTTTTTAATATTGTCTTTGCAAACTCATTTTTTTTTCAGCTGATCATATGTTTTTTTAGTAAAAGATTTGGAAATGTGCCCGAAGCATTATTCTAACTCAAACAGATAGACAGACAGATAGATAGATAGATAGATAGATAGATAGATAGATAGATAGATAGATAGATAGATAGATAGACAGAAAGCATTCTCTATTGGTTATTTTAAACAGCGACCTTCTAACACGTGCATCCATCTCACTTATTAATGAGTTCTTACTGGCAGTTAATTCATACTTTTGTTTTCTTTCTCCTCTGTTCCTTGCATCAATTTTGAACTCTTCACAAGTTACTACATGTTTGCCTCCTTCGTAAGGTCGCCTCAATGTATAATAACATCCAGCCAAAATTATGCTACCATTTCTAAAAGACATAATCCGGTATAGACCCTATGGTCTATACTATCATTTTGCTAATATATGACAAACAAACATATCTGCGCTACCCCCACCCAAGATGAGGTAATGCCCGGGAATATCGCTCCATGATAACACATATTACACTATACTCACATAAGAGGAGGTAATGCCTGAAAGGATTGTTATGACAACAGGGCTGACCCTCCATTGCCTTTAGTTTTAAAACTATTTTGTGATGTTTTTTTTTTAAATATTATTCTGTTATATTAATTTCTTTAAATTTATAAAACAGTTTGCGACTACTTTAAATTTATGTTGGATCCGAATTCGGGTATTGATACTGCAAAACTGTATCCTTAGTAATGAGTATTTTACCTATTGCTTTTTTGTTAATGTTACTATGAGACAATCTAGCACCCCTCTAACACTAACAATGGTTAGCTAGTCGTGTTGACGAAAATAAATATAGAAAAAAGAAAAGAGTTTGACACAGAGAGAAGAAAGAAATGACCTCCACACGCGTCGTAGCCGGAATTCCCTTCCATACTTACTGACATATGCACACACACACACACACACACACACACACACACACACACACATATATATATATATATATATATATATATATATATATATATATATATTCTTCATTAGACTCTCTTGTAGTTTTGTACCATTCGTACAATGAGCCTAATGTGTTACTCTAATCTTTGTTCATATAATTATTCCACCTCGGATTATTATTTTGCTTATATCGAAATTCACGATATAACAGTGGCGACAAAAGGATTCGAGCAACTTATATATTGTCGATGAAAAAGAATATCGGGCATGGATGGTTGATAATCGAATGAAAAGGGAAAATTAAATAAAACGGAATCGTCAAAGATTAATTAATGGTAGGAAGCAGTTTTATTTAAATAAAACCCCCGGAATACGTTTCTTTTTTTACTAAGTCGTTGGATTGATCTCGCAGTTTTATTTATAGTATAGACTTTTCTTTTCGTTTTCTTTTTATGCTGTATTAAATATCGATATTGATGGAATTTAAAAAAAACAAAAAAAAAAAAAACAGGTGTTCTGCCAAAAACAACAACAGACGCATTCGAAAGAAAAGAATTAATCGATTCAAAAACAAATCGAATTATTGCAAATTCAACACCGAGAGCAAAACCACCAATGCCAAACACCACCAATATAAAAAAAAACAAACAAACAAATTAAAACAATAACAGAAGCAGTAGTTAGGCTTACAAAATCAAATTTTAAAACAAGAAACCTTGCAAAACGTACGGACGGTGTAAATTTTCCAGTTTACTTCAGAAGGCACAAAATAACTTTTTTTGGAAATATGTCAGTTATAGTCTGACGAAGAAAACCTTATATTGTTATTAAAAAAATAAGGTGGCCAGGAAAATGCCAAGCACAAAAATTTTATTCTGCTGAAAAGAACAACAAAAAAAAAAAAACGGAAGATATTTCGTTTAAAGAAACGAATGAAATATTGTCGAAAATATTTGGCGAACATGACAGTTTATTTCACACACATTATAAATACTTCAATGATGTCAAGAAAAAAGACGAGGAATCTATTACATACGTCAGAAAAATAATTTCACAATATGAATTATTCCGGGTCAAGGAAATTAAGGAAGACATGTTTAAATGCCTAATTTTTGTTCATGGTTTAATTGCAGCAAAAGATTTTTTTTAAATGCGTTCGAAAATACTGTCAATCATGGAACAAGATACAGAAATAACATTACAAAAGGTTACAGGTAAAAGTTAAAATTTACTGAATTAAAAAAACATTACAAAAGGTTACAGGTAAAAGTTATAAGTTACTGAATTAAAAAAACGGAACAATATAAGTATAGAAGTAAAAAAATATTGCCAGAATACAAAGATTGAAACAACGAGTCCACAAGGAAAGTAAATACTGTCAGGGATGTGGGTGGTGGGGTCATTTTACAAGTGACTGTTATTTAAAAAAATGGCATGAATGTGGTCGAACACAGCATAAAGCGACAGTATGCAAGAAGAGAAAAGATCAGAAAGCTAAAAAAGTTAAATAAGATTGGATCTAAAAAAGTTAAATAAGATTAGAAATCTAAAAAAGTTAAATAAGATTAGAAAGCTAAAAAAGTTAAATAAGATTTTGGATCTAAAAAAGTTAAATAAGATTGGATCTAAAAAAGTTAAATAAGATTGGATCTAAAAAAGTTAAATAAGATTGGATCTAAAAAAGTTAAATAAGATTGGATCTAAAAAAGTTAAATAAGATTGGAAAGCTAAAAAAGTTAAATAAGATTAGAAAGCTAAAAAAGTTAAATAAGATTGGATCTAAAAAAGTTAAATAAGATTGGATCTAAAAAAGTTAAATAAGATTGGATCTAAAAAAGTTAAATAAGATTGGATCTAAAAAAGTTAAATAAGATTGGATCTAAAAAAGTTAAATAAGATTGGATCTAAAAAAGTTAAATAAGATTGGATCTAAAAAAGTTAAATAAGATTGGATCTAAAAAAGTTAAATAAGATTGGATCTAAAAAAGTTAAATAAGATTAGAAAGCTAAAAAAGTTAAATAAGATTAGAAAGCTAAAAAAAGTTAAATAAGATTGGATCTAAAAAAGTTAAATAAGATTGGATCTAAAAAAGTTAAATAAGATTGGATCTAAAAAAGTTAAATAAGATTGGATCTAAAAAAGTTAAATAAGATTGGATCTAAAAAAGTTAAATAAGATTAGAAAGCTAAAAAAGTTAAATAAGATTAGAAAGCTAAAAAAGTTAAATAAGATTAGAAAGCTAAAAAAGTTAAATAAGATTAGAAAGCTAAAAAAGTTAAATAAGATTAGAAAGCTAAAAAAGTTAAATAAGATTGGATCTAAAAAAGTTAAATAATATTGGATCTAAAAAAGTTAAATAATATTGGATCTAAAAAAGTTAAATAAGATTGGATCTAAAAAAGTTAAATAATATTGGATCTAAAAAAGTTAAATAATATTGGATCTAAAAAAGTTAAATAAGATTGGATCTAAAAAAGTTAAATAAGATTGGATCTAAAAAAGTTAAATAAGATTGGATCTAAAAAAGTTAAATAAGATTAGAAAGCTAAAAAAGTTAAATAAGATTAGAAAGCTAAAAAAGTTAAATAAGATTAGAAAGCTAAAAAAGTTAAATAAGATTAGAAAGCTAAAAAAGTTAAATAAGATTAGAAAGCTAAAAAAGTTAAATAAGATTGGATCTAAAAAAGTTAAATAAGATTGGATCTAAAAAAGTTAAATAATATTGGATCTAAAAAAGTTAAATAAGATTGGATCTAAAAAAGTTAAATAATATTGGATCTAAAAAAGTTAAATAATATTGGATCTAAAAAAGTTAAATAAGATTGGATCTAAAAAAGTTAAATAAGATTGGATCTAAAAAAGTTAAATAAGATTGGATCTAAAAAAGTTAAATAAGATTAGAAAGCTAAAAAAGTTAAATAAGATTAGAAAGCTAAAAAAGTTAAATAAGATTAGAAAGCTAAAAAAGTTAAATAAGATTAGAAAGCTAAAAAAGTTAAATAAGATTAGAAAGCTAAAAAAGTTAAATAAGATTGGATCTAAAAAAGTTAAATAAGATTGGATCTAAAAAAGTTAAATAATATTGGATCTAAAAAAGTTAAATAATATTGGATCTAAAAAAGTTAAATAAGATTGGATCTAAAAAAGTTAAATAAGATTGGATCTAAAAAAGTTAAATAAGATTGGATCTAAAAAAGTTAAATAAGATTGGAAAGCTAAAAAAGTTAAATAAGATTAGAAAGCTAAAAAAGTTAAATAAGATTAGAAAGCTAAAAAAGTTAAATAAGATTAGAAAGCTAAAAAAGTTAAATAAGATTAGAAAGCTAAAAAAGTTAAATAAGATTGGATCTAAAAAAGTTAAATAAGATTGGATCTAAAAAAGTTAAATAAGATTGGATCTAAAAAAGTTAAATAAGATTGGATCTAAAAAAGTTAAATAAGATTGGATCTAAAAAAGTTAAATAAGATTAGAAAGCTAAAAAAGTTAAATAAGATTAGAAAGCTAAAAAAGTTAAATAAGATTGGATCTAAAAAAGTTAAATAAGATTGGATCTAAAAAAGTTAAATAAGATTGGATCTAAAAAAGTTAAATAAGATTGGATCTAAAAAAGTTAAATAAGATTGGATCTAAAAAAGTTAAATAAGATTAGAAAGCTAAAAAAGTTAAATAAGATTAGAAAGCTAAAAAAGTTAAATAAGATTAGAAAGCTAAAAAAGTTAAATAAGATTAGAAAGCTAAAAAAGTTAAATAAGATTAGAAAGCTAAAAAAGTTAAAGTTAAATAAGATTGGATCTAAAAAAGTTAAATAATATTGGATCTAAAAAAGTTAAATAATATTGGATCTAAAAAAGTTAAATAAGATTGGATCTAAAAAAGTTAAATAAGATTGGATCTAAAAAAGTTAAATAATATTGGATCTAAAAAAGTTAAATAAGATTGGATCTAAAAAAGTTAAATAAGATTGGATCTAAAAAAGTTAAATAAGATTGGATCTAAAAAAGTTAAATAAGATTGGAAAGCTAAAAAAGTTAAATAAGATTAGAAAGCTAAAAAAGTTAAATAAGATTAGAAAGCTAAAAAAGTTAAATAAGATTAGAAAGCTAAAAAAGTTAAATAAGATTAGAAAGCTAAAAAAGTTAAATAAGATTGGATCTAAAAAAGTTAAATAAGATTAGAAAGCTAAAAAAGTTAAATAAGATTAGAAAGCTAAAAAAGTTAAATAAGATTGGATCTAAAAAAGTTAAATAAGATTGGATCTAAAAAAGTTAAATAAGATTGGATCTAAAAAAGTTAAATAAGATTGGATCTAAAAAAGTTAAATAAGATTGGATCTAAAAAAGTTAAATAAGATTGGATCTAAAAAAGTTAAATAAGATTGGATCTAAAAAAGTTAAATAAGATTAGAAAGCTAAAAAAGTTAAATAAGATTAGAAAGCTAAAAAAGTTAAATAAGATTAGAAAGCTAAAAAAGTTAAATAAGATTAGAAAGCTAAAAAAGTTAAATAAGATTAGAAAGCTAAAAAAGTTAAATAAGATTAGAAAGCTAAAAAAGTTAAAGTTAAATAAGATTGGATCTAAAAAAGTTAAATAAGATTGGATCTAAAAAAGTTAAATAAGATTGGATCTAAAAAAGTTAAATAAGATTGGATCTAAAAAAGTTAAATAAGATTGGATCTAAAAAAGTTAAATAAGATTGGATCTAAAAAAGTTAAATAAGATTAGAAAGCTAAAAAAGTTAAATAAGATTAGAAAGCTAAAAAAGTTAAATAAGATTAGAAAGCTAAAAAAGTTAAATAAGATTAGAAAGCTAAAAAAGTTAAATAAGATTGGATCTAAAAAAGTTAAATAAGATTGGATCTAAAAAAGTTAAATAAGATTAGAAAGCTAAAAAAGTTAAATAAGATTAGAAAGCTAAAAAAGTTAAATAAGATTAGAAAGCTAAAAAAGTTAAATAAGATTGGATCTAAAAAAGTTAAATAAGATTGGATCTAAAAAAGTTAAATAAGATTGGATCTAAAAAAGTTAAATAAGATTGGATCTAAAAAAGTTAAATAAGATTGGATCTAAAAAAGTTAAATAAGATTGGATCTAAAAAAGTTAAATAAGATTGGATCTAAAAAAGTTAAATAAGATTGGATCTAAAAAAGTTAAATAAGATTGGATCTAAAAAAGTTAAATAAGATTGGATCTAAAAAAGTTAAATAAGATTGGATCTAAAAAAGTTAAATAAGATTAGAAAGCTAAAAAAGTTAAATAAGATTAGAAAGCTAAAAAAGTTAAATAAGATTAGAAAGCTAAAAAAGTTAAATAAGATTGGATCTAAAAAAGTTAAATAAGATTGGATCTAAAAAAGTTAAATAAGATTAGAAAGCTAAAAAAGTTAAATAAGATTAGAAATCTAAAAAGTTAAATAAGATTAGAAAGCTAAAAAAGTTAAATAAGATTGGATCTAAAAAAGTTAAATAAGATTGGATCTAAAAAAGTTAAATAAGATTGGATCTAAAAAAGTTAAATAAGATTGGATCTAAAAAAGTTAAATAAGATTGGATCTAAAAAAGTTAAATAAGATTAGAAAGCTAAAAAAGTTAAATAAGATTAGAAAGCTAAAAAAGTTGAATAAGATTAGAAAGCTAAAAAAGTTAAATAAGATTAGAAGGCTAAAAAAGTTAAATAAGATTAGAAAGCTAAAAAAGTTAAAGTTAAATAAGATTGGATCTAAAAAAAAGTTAAATAAGATTGGATCTAAAAAAGTTAAATAAGATTAGAAAGCTAAAAAAGTTAAATAAGATTGGATCTAAAAAAGTTAAATAAGATTGGATCTAAAAAAGTTAAATAAGATTGGATCTAAAAAAGTTAAATAAGATTGGATCTAAAAAAGTTAAATAAGATTGGATCTAAAAAAGTTAAATAAGATTGGATCTAAAAACGTTAAATAAGATTGGAAAGCTAAAAAAGTTAAATAAGATTAGAAAGCTAAAAAAGTTAAATAAGATTAGAAAGCTAAAAAAGTTAAATAAGATTAGAAAGCTAAAAAAGTTAAAGTTAAATAAGATTAGAAAGCTAAAAAAGTTAAATAAGATTGGATCTAAAAAAGTTAAATAAGATTGGATCTAAAAAAGTTAAATAAGATTGGATCTAAAAAAGTTAAATAAGATTGGATCTAAAAAAGTTAAATAAGATTGGATCTAAAAAAGTTAAATAAGATTGGATCTAAAAAAGTTAAATAAGATTGGATCTAAAAAAGTTAAATAAGATTGGATCTAAAAAAGTTAAATAAGATTGGAAAGCTAAAAAAGTTAAATAAGATTAGAAAGCTAAAAAAGTTAAATAAGATTAGAAAGCTAAAAAAGTTAAATAAGATTAGAAAGCTAAAAAAGTTAAATAAGATTAGAAAGCTAAAAAAGTTAAATAAGATTAGAAGGCTAAAAAAGTTAAATAAGATTAGAAAGCTAAAAAAGTTAAAGTTAAATAAGATTGGATCTAAAAAAAGTTAAATAAGATTGGATCTAAAAAAGTTAAATAAGATTGGATCTAAAAAAGTTTAATAAGATTGGATCTAAAAAAGTTAAATAAGATTGGATCTAAAAAAGTTAAATAAGATTGGATCTAATAAAGTTAAATAAGATTGGATCTAAAAAAGTTAAATAAGATTGGATCTAAAAAAGTTAAATAAGATTGGATCTAAAAAAGTTAAATAAGATTGGATCTAAAAAAGTTAAATAAGATTGGATCTAAAAAAGTTAAATAAGATTGGAAAGCTAAAAAAGTTAAATAAGATTAGAAAGCTAAAAAAGTTAAATAAGATTAGAAAGCTAAAAAAGTTAAATAAGATTAGAAAGCTAAAAAAGTTAAATAAGATTAGAAAGCTAAAAAAGTTAAATAAGATTAGAAAGCTAAAAAAGTTAAATAAGATTGGATCTAAAAAAGTTAAATAAGATTGGATCTAAAAAAGTTAAATAAGATTGGATCTAAAAAAGTTAAATAAGATTGGATCTAAAAAAGTTAAATAAGATTGGATCTAAAAAAGTTAAATAAGATTGAATCTAAAAAAGTTAAATAAGATTGGATCTAAAAAAGTTAAATAAGATTGGATCTAAAAAAGTTAAATAAGATTGGAAAGCTAAAAAAGTTAAATAAGATTAGAAAGCTAAAAAAGTTAAATAAGATTAGAAAGCTAAAAAAGTTAAATAAGATTAGAAAGCTAAAAAAGTTAAATAAGATTAGAAAGCTAAAAAAGTTAAATAAGATTAGAAGGCAAAAAAAGTTAAATAAGATTAGAAAGCTAAAAAAGTTAAAGTTAAATAAGATTGGATCTAAAAACAGTTAAATAAGATTGGATCTAAAAAAGTTAAATAAGATTGGATCTAAAAAAGTTAAATAAGATTGGATCTAAAAAAGTTAAATAAGATTGGATCTAAAAAAGTTAAATAAGATTGGATCTAAAAAAGTTAAATAAGATTGGATCTAAAAAAGTTAAATAAGATTGGATCTAAAAAAGTTAAATAAGATTGGATCTAAAAAAGTTAAATAAGATTGGAAAGCTAAAAAAGTTAAATAAGATTAGAAAGCTAAAAAAGTTAAATAAGATTAGAAAGCTAAAAAAGTTAAATAAGATTAGAAAGCTAAAAAAGTTAAATAAGATTAGAAAGCTAAAAAAGTTAAATAAGATTAGAAAGCTAAAAAAGTTAAAGTTAAATAAGATTGGATCTAAAAAAGTTAAATAAGATTGGATCTAAAAAAGTTAAATAAGATTGGAAAGCTTAAAAAGTTAAATAAGATTAGAAAGCTAAAAAAGTTAAATAAGATTAGAAAGCTAAAAAAGTTAAATAAGATTAGAAAGCTAAAAAAGTTAAATAAGATTAGAAAGCTAAAAAAGTTAAATAAGATTAGAAAGCTAAAAAAGTTAAATAAGATTGGATCTAAAAAAGTTAAATAAGATTGGAAAGCTAAAAAAGTTAAATAAGATTTGAAAGCTAAAAAAGTTAAATAAGATTAGAAAGCTAAAAAAGTTAAATAAGATTAGAAAGCTAAAAAAGTTAAATAAGATTAGAAAGCTAAAAAAGTTAAATAAGATTAGAAAGCTAAAAAAGTTAAAGTTAAATAAGATTGGATCTAAAAAAGTTAAATAAGATTGGATCTAAAAAAGTTAAATAAGATTGGATCTAAAAAAGTTAAATAAGATTGGAAAGCTAAAAAAGTTAAATAAGATTAGAAAGCTAAAAAAGTTAAATAAGATTGGATCTAAAAAAGTTAAATAAGATTGGATCTAAAAAAGTTAAATAAGATTGGATCTAAAAAAGTTAAATAAGATTGGATCTAAAAAAGTTAAATAAGATTGGAAAGCTAAAAAAGTTAAATAAGATTAGAAAGCTAAAAAAGTTAAATAAGATTAGAAAGCTAAAAAAGTTAAATAAGATTAGAAAGCTAAAAAAGTTAAATAAGATTAGAAAGCTAAAAAAGTTAAAGTTAAATAAGATTGGATCTAAAAAAGTTAAATAAGATTGGATCTAAAAAAGTTAAATAAGATTGGATCTAAAAAAGTTAAATAAGATTGGATCTAAAAAAGTTAAATAAGATTGGATCTAAAAAAGTTAAATAAGATTGGAAAGCTAAAAAAGTTAAATAAGATTAGAAAGCTAAAAAAGTTAAATAAGATTGGATCTAAAAAAGTTAAATAAGATTAGAAAGCTAAAAAAGTTAAATAAGATTAGAAAGCTAAAAAAGTTAAATAAGATTAGAAGGCTAAAAAAGTTAAATAAGATTAGAAAGCTAAAAAAGTTAAAGTTAAATAAGATTGGATCTAAAAAAAGTTAAATAAGATTGGATCTAAAAAAGTTAAATAAGATTGGATCTAAAAAAGTTAAATAAGATTGGATCTAAAAAAGTTAAATAAGATTGGATCTAAAAAAGTTAAATAAGATTGGAAAGCTAAAAAAGTTAAATAAGATTAGAAAGCTAAAAAAGTTAAATAAGATTAGAAAGCTAAAAAAGTTAAAGTTAAATAAGATTGGATCTAAAAAAGTTAAATAAGATTGGATCTAAAAAAGTTAAATAAGATTGGATCTAAAAAAGTTAAATAAGATTGGAAAGCTTAAAAAGTTAAATAAGATTAGAAAGCTAAAAAAGTTAAATAAGATTAGAAAGCTAAAAAAGTTAAATAAGATTAGAAAGCTAAAAAAGTTAAATAAGATTAGAAAGCTAAAAAAGTTAAATAAGATTAGAAAGCTAAAAAAGTTAAATAAGATTGGATCTAAAAAAGTTAAATAAGATTGGATCTAAAAAAGTTAAATAAGATTGGATCTAAAAAAGTTAAATAAGATTGGATCTAAAAAAGTTAAATAAGATTGGATCTAAAAAAGTTAAATAAGATTGAATCTAAAAAAGTTAAATAAGATTGGATCTAAAAAAGTTAAATAAGATTGGATCTAAAAAAGTTAAATAAGATTGGAAAGCTAAAAAAGTTAAATAAGATTAGAAAGCTAAAAAAGTTAAATAAGATTAGAAAGCTAAAAAAGTTAAATAAGATTAGAAAGCTAAAAAAGTTAAATAAGATTAGAAAGCTAAAAAAGTTAAATAAGATTAGAAGGCAAAAAAAGTTAAATAAGATTAGAAAGCTAAAAAAGTTAAAGTTAAATAAGATTGGATCTAAAAACAGTTAAATAAGATTGGATCTAAAAAAGTTAAATAAGATTGGATCTAAAAAAGTTAAATAAGATTGGATCTAAAAAAGTTAAATAAGATTGGATCTAAAAAAGTTAAATAAGATTGGATCTAAAAAAGTTAAATAAGATTGGATCTAAAAAAGTTAAATAAGATTGGATCTAAAAAAGTTAAATAAGATTGGATCTAAAAAAGTTAAATAAGATTGGAAAGCTAAAAAAGTTAAATAAGATTAGAAAGCTAAAAAAGTTAAATAAGATTAGAAAGCTAAAAAAGTTAAATAAGATTAGAAAGCTAAAAAAGTTAAATAAGATTAGAAAGCTAAAAAAGTTAAATAAGATTAGAAAGCTAAAAAAGTTAAAGTTAAATAAGATTGGATCTAAAAAAGTTAAATAAGATTGGATCTAAAAAAGTTAAATAAGATTGGATCTAAAAAAGTTAAATAAGATTGGATCTAAAAAAGTTAAATAAGATTGGATCTAAAAAAGTTAAATAAGATTGGATCTAAAAAAGTTAAATAAGATTGGATCTAAAAAAGTTAAATAAGATTGGATCTAAAAAAGTTAAATAAGATTGGATCTAAAAAAGTTAAATAAGATTGGATCTAAAAAAGTTAAATAAGATTGGAAAGCTAAAAAAGTTAAATAAGATTAGAAAGCTAAAAAAGTTAAATAAGATTAGAAAGCTAAAAAAGTTAAATAAGATTAGAAAGCTAAAAAAGTTAAATAAGATTAGAAAGCTAAAAAAGTTAAATAAGATTAGAAAGCTAAAAAAGTTAAAGTTAAATAAGATTGGATCTAAAAAAGTTAAATAAGATTGGATCTAAAAAAGTTAAATAAGATTGGATCTAAAAAAGTTAAATAAGATTGGATCTAAAAAAGTTAAATAAGATTGGAAAGCTAAAAAAGTTAAATAAGATTAGAAAGCTAAAAAAGTTAAATAAGATTGGATCTAAAAAAGTTAAATAAGATTGGATCTAAAAAAGTTAAATAAGATTGGATCTAAAAAAGTTAAATAAGATTGGATCTAAAAAAGTTAAATAAGATTGGAAAGCTAAAAAAGTTAAATAAGATTAGAAAGCTAAAAAAGTTAAATAAGATTAGAAAGCTAAAAAAGTTAAATAAGATTAGAAAGCTAAAAAAGTTAAATAAGATTAGAAAGCTAAAAAAGTTAAAGTTAAATAAGATTGGATCTAAAAAAGTTAAATAAGATTGGATCTAAAAAAGTTAAATAAGATTGGATCTAAAAAAGTTAAATAAGATTGGATCTAAAAAAGTTAAATAAGATTGGATCTAAAAAAGTTAAATAAGATTGGATCTAAAAAAGTTAAATAAGATTGGAAAGCTAAAAAAGTTAAATAAGATTAGAAAGCTAAAAAAGTTAAATAAGATTGGATCTAAAAAAGTTAAATAAGATTGGATCTAAAAAAAGTTAAATAAGATTGGATCTAAAAAAGTTAAATAAGATTGGATCTAAAAAAGTTAAATAAGATTGGAAAGCTAAAAAAGTTAAATAAGATTGGATCTAAAAAAGTTAAATAAGATTGGATCTAAAAAAGTTAAATAAGATTGGATCTAAAAAAGTTAAATAAGATTGGATCTAAAAAAGTTAAATAAGATTGGATCTAAAAAAGTTAAATAAGATTGGAAAGCTAAAAAAGTTAAATAAGATTAGAAAGCTAAAAAAGTTAAATAAGATTAGAAAGCTTAAAAAGTTAAATAAGATTAGAAAGCTAAAAAAGTTAAATAAGATTAGAAAGCTAAAAAAGTTAAATAAGATTAGAAAGCTAAAAAAGTTAAAGTTAAATAAGATTGGATCTAAAAAAGTTAAATAAGATTGGATCTAAAAAAGTTAAATAAGATTGGATCTAAAAAAGTTAAATAAGATTGGATCTAAAAAAGTTAAATAAGATTGGAAAGCTAAAAAAGTTAAATAAGATTAGAAAGCTAAAAAAGTTAAATAAGATTGGATCTAAAAAAGTTAAATAAGATTGGATCTAAAAAAGTTAAATAAGATTGGATCTAAAAAAGTTAAATAAGATTGGATCTAAAAAAGTTAAATAAGATTGGAAAGCTAAAAAAGTTAAATAAGATTAGAAAGCTAAAAAAGTTAAATAAGATTAGAAAGCTAAAAAAGTTAAATAAGATTAGAAAGCTAAAAAAGTTAAATAAGATTAGAAAGCTAAAAAAGTTAAAGTTAAATAAGATTGGATCTAAAAAAGTTAAATAAGATTGGATCTAAAAAAGTTAAATAAGATTGGATCTAAAAAAGTTAAATAAGATTGGATCTAAAAAAGTTAAATAAGATTGGATCTAAAAAAGTTAAATAAGATTGGATCTAAAAAAGTTAAATAAGATTGGAAAGCTAAAAAAGTTAAATAAGATTAGAAAGCTAAAAAAGTTAAATAAGATTGGATCTAAAAAAGTTAAATAAGATTGGAAAGCTAAAAAAGTTAAATAAGATTAGAAAGCTAAAAAAGTTAAATAAGATTGGATCTAAAAAAGTTAAATAAGATTAGAAAGCTAAAAAAGTTAAATAAGATTAGAAAGCTAAAAAAGTTAAAGTTAAATAAGATTGGATCTAAAAAAGTTAAATAAGATTGGATCTAAAAAAGTTAAATAAGATTGGATCTAAAAAAGTTAAATAAGATTGGAAAGCTAAAAAAGTTAAATAAGATTAGAAAGCTAAAAAAGTTAAATAAGATTAGAAAGCTAAAAAAGTTAAATAAGATTAGAAAGCTAAAAAAGTTAAATAAGATTAGAAAGCTAAAAAAGTTAAAGTTAAATAAGATTGGATCTAAAAAAGTTAAATAAGATTGGATCTAAAAAAGTTAAATAAGATTGGATCTAAAAAAGTTAAATAAGATTGGATCTAAAAAAGTTAAATAAGATTGGATCTAAAAAAGTTAAATAAGATTGGAAAGCTAAAAAAGTTAAATAAGATTAGAAAGCTAAAAAAGTTAAATAAGATTGGATCTAAAAAAGTTAAATAAGATTGGATCTAAAAAAGTTAAATAAGATTGGATCTAAAAAAGTTAAATAAGATTGGATCTAAAAAAGTTAAATAAGATTGGAAAGCTAAAAAAGTTAAATAAGATTAGAAAGCTAAAAAAGTTAAATAAGATTAGAAAGCTAAAAAAGTTAAAGTTAAATAAGATTGGATCTAAAAAAGTTAAATAAGATTGGATCTAAAAAAGTTAAATAAGATTGGAAAGCTAAAAAAGTTAAATAAGATTAGAAAGCTAAAAAAGTTAAATAAGATTAGAAAGCTAAAAAAGTTAAATAAGATTAGAAAGCTAAAAAAGTTAAATAAGATTAGAAAGCTAAAAAAGTTAAATAAGATTAGAAAGCTAAAAAAGTTAAATAAGATTGGATCTAAAAAAGTTAAATAAGATTGGATCTAAAAAAGTTAAATAAGATTGGATCTAAAAAAGTTAAATAAGATTGGATCTAAAAAAGTTAAATAAGATTGGATCTAAAAAAGTTAAATAAGATTGGATCTAAAAAAGTTAAATAAGATTGGATCTAAAAAAGTTAAATAAGATTGGATCTAAAAAAGTTAAATAAGATTGGATCTAAAAAAGTTAAATAAGATTGGAAAGCTAAAAAAGTTAAATAAGATTAGAAAGCTAAAAAAGTTAAATAAGATTAGAAAGCTAAAAAAGTTAAAGTTAAATAAGATTGGATCTAAAAAAGTTAAATAAGATTGGATCTAAAAAAGTTAAATAAGATTGGATCTAAAAAAGTTAAATAAGATTGGATCTAAAAAAGTTAAATAAGATTGGAAAGCTAAAAAAGTTAAATAAGATTAGAAAGCTAAAAAAGTTAAATAAGATTGGATCTAAAAAAGTTAAATAAGATTGGATCTAAAAAAGTTAAATAAGATTGGATCTAAAAAAGTTAAATAAGATTGGATCTAAAAAAGTTAAATAAGATTGGAAAGCTAAAAAAGTTAAATAAGATTAGAAAGCTAAAAAAGTTAAATAAGATTAGAAAGCTAAAAAAGTTAAAGTTAAATAAGATTGGATCTAAAAAAGTTAAATAAGATTGGATCTAAAAAAGTTAAATAAGATTGGATCTAAAAAAGTTAAATAAGATTGGATCTAAAAAAGTTAAATAAGATTGGATCTAAAAAAGTTAAATAAGATTGGAAAGCTAAAAAAGTTAAATAAGATTAGAAAGCTAAAAAAGTTAAATAAGATTAGAAAGCTAAAAAAGTTAAATAAGATTAGAAAGCTAAAAAAGTTAAATAAGATTAGAAAGCTAAAAAAGTTAAAGTTAAATAAGATTGGATCTAAAAAAGTTAAATAAGATTGGATCTAAAAAAGTTAAATAAGATTGGATCTAAAAAAGTTAAATAAGATTGGATCTAAAAAAGTTAAATAAGATTGGATCTAAAAAAGTTAAATAAGATTGGATCTAAAAAAGTTAAATAAGATTGGAAAGCTAAAAAAGTTAAATAAGATTAGAAAGCTAAAAAAGTTAAATAAGATTGGATCTAAAAAAGTTAAATAAGATTGGATCTAAAAAAGTTAAATAAGATTGGATCTAAAAAAGTTAAATAAGATTGGATCTAAAAAAGTTAAATAAGATTGGAAAGCTAAAAAAGTTAAATAAGATTAGAAAGCTAAAAAAGTTAAATAAGATTAGAAAGCTAAAAAAGTTAAAGTTAAATAAGATTGGATCTAAAAAAGTTAAATAAGATTGGATCTAAAAAAGTTAAATAAGATTGGATCTAAAAAAGTTAAATAAGATTGGAAAGCTAAAAAAGTTAAATAAGATTAGAAAGCTAAAAAAGTTAAATAAGATTGGAAAGCTAAAAAAGTTAAATAAGATTAGAAAGCTAAAAAAGTTAAATAAGATTAGAAAGCTAAAAAAGTTAAATAAGATTAGAAAGCTAAAAAAGTTAAATAAGATTAGAAAGCTAAAAAAGTTAAAGTTAAATAAGATTGGATCTAAAAAAGTTAAATAAGATTGGATCTAAAAAAGTTAAATAAGATTGGATCTAAAAAAGTTAAATAAGATTGGATCTAAAAAAGTTAAATAAGATTGGATCTAAAAAAGTTAAATAAGATTGGAAAGCTAAAAAAGTTAAATAAGATTAGAAAGCTAAAAAAGTTAAATAAGATTGGATCTAAAAAAGTTAAATAAGATTGGATCTAAAAAAGTTAAATAAGATTGGATCTAAAAAAGTTAAATAAGATTGGATCTAAAAAAGTTAAATAAGATTGGATCTAAAAAAGTTAAATAAGATTGGAAAGCTAAAAAAGTTAAATAAGATTAGAAAGCTAAAAAAGTTAAATAAGATTAGAAAGCTAAAAAAGTTAAATAAGATTAGAAAGCTAAAAAAGTTAAATAAGATTAGAAAGCTAAAAAAGTTAAAGTTAAATAAGATTGGATCTAAAAAAGTTAAATAAGATTGGATCTAAAAAAGTTAAATAAGATTGGATCTAAAAAAGTTAAATAAGATTGGATCTAAAAAAGTTAAATAAGATTGGATCTAAAAAAGTTAAATAAGATTGGATCTAAAAAAGTTAAATAAGATTAGAAAGCTAAAAAAGTTAAATAAGATTAGAAAGCTAAAAAAGTTAAATAAGATTGGATCTAAAAAAGTTAAATAAGATTGGATCTAAAAAAGTTAAATAAGATTAGAAAGCTAAAAAAGTTAAATAAGATTAGAAAGCTAAAAAAGTTAAATAAGATTAGAAAGCTAAAAAAGTTAAATAAGATTAGAAATCTAAAAAGTTAAATAAGATTAGAAAGCTAAAAAAGTTAAATAAGATTGGATCTAAAAAAGTTAAATAATATTGGATCTAAAAAAGTTAAATAAGATTGGATCGAAAAAAGTTAAATAAGATTGGATCTAAAAAAGTTAAATAAGATTGGATCTAAAAAAGTTAAATAAGATTAGAAAGCTAAAAAAGTTAAATAAGATTAGAAAGCTAAAAAAGTTAAATAAGATTAGAAAGCTAAAAAAGTTAAATAAGATTAGAAAGCTAAAAAAGTTAAAGTTAAATAAGATTGGATCTAAAAAAGTTAAATAAGATTGGATCTAAAAAAGTTAAATAAGATTGGATCTAAAAAAGTTAAATAAGATTGGATCTAAAAAAGTTAAATAAGATTGGATCTAAAAAAGTTAAATAAGATTAGAAAGCTAAAAAAGTTAAATAAGATTAGAAAGCTAAAAAAGTTAAATAAGATTGGATCTAAAAAAGTTAAATAAGATTGGATCTAAAAAAGTTAAATAAGATTAGAAAGCTAAAAAAGTTAAATAAGATTAGAAAGCTAAAAAAGTTAAATAAGATTAGAAAGCTAAAAAAGTTAAATAAGATTAGAAATCTAAAAAGTTAAATAAGATTAGAAAGCTAAAAAAGTTAAATAAGATTGGATCTAAAAAAGTTAAATAATATTGGATCTAAAAAAGTTAAATAAGATTGGATCGAAAAAAGTTAAATAAGATTGGATCTAAAAAAGTTAAATAAGATTGGATCTAAAAAAGTTAAATAAGATTAGAAAGCTAAAAAAGTTAAATAAGATTAGAAAGCTAAAAAAGTTAAATAAGATTAGAAAGCTAAAAAAGTTAAATAAGATTAGAAAGCTAAAAAAGTTAAAGTTAAATAAGATTGGATCTAAAAAAGTTAAATAAGATTGGATCTAAAAAAGTTAAATAAGATTGGATCTAAAAAAGTTAAATAAGATTGGATCTAAAAAAATGATCCAAAGAATTTCGAAAAAAAAGATATAAACATCAAAATAAATGTCCGAACGGTAAGCTGCCTTCTTGATACAGGAAATGACGTATCCCGAATTGATGAAGTAGCGTGGGAAAAAGTGGGCGATCGAAACTACAAAACATTGATAAAATTGCCAGAGGTGTTTCTGGAAATATTTTAAAATTCATAAGGGAATTTTACGCAAATGCGTCATTTGATTCAAGGCTAAAATCTGTCATATCCGGAAAAAAATCAAACCTATTTAGCATCGAAGGGATAGTAGTGTTTAATTCATGAGAGAAACCGATAAGTGTGTTTTGTGGAAACATAAATCTGTCAACGATAGAGAAATCTAGATCGCCAGAAAAATTGGTTAGATTTAAAAAATGAATTTACGAGTTTATTTTCTGTCGGATTGGGTTGTTCATTTACCAAACAGATCCAAATGACTATTTTAAAAAAAAAACATAGCTATCTGCTTCCAAGACTATTCTCGAAAATTAATCTAGTCGAGGCATATTTGCAGATCAAAGTCAAGGAGGAACGTGAAAAATATCTGACGATTAACTCACGTAAAGTATTATTTTCCTTAAAACGTTTGGCTTTCGGTTTGAGAGTAGTGCCGAATCTATTTCAACAAATTATGGATACGATGCTAGCTTATCTGGATTTTGCGATGGCATACGTAGGATAATACGCTGATGAAAAGGAAAACGTGGAAGAACACAAAATTCATATTCGAGAAGTATTCAAAAGAATAGAGGATTACGGTTTTTAAGTCGGCTTTGAAAAATGTGACTTCGGCATGAACAAAATTGATCATAAAGGAGGAAAACCTAATCCAAAGAGAACAGAAACTAAGAACATGCCCAGATGGATAATGTAACAAAATTACGCCCATTCCTGTGTTTAGCAAATTACTATTGTCTGCATATTCAAAAAAAAAAAAAAAATGCACGAATTAAGAGCACCGTTAAATTAATTAATAAGAAAAGGTAAAAAAAAAATGGTACTAGTCAAAAGAATGCGAAGAAGCATTTAAAGAAATAAAACAGCGTTTATTATCAGATATAACTTTAGCGCATTACGATCCGAAAAAGGAATTGTAGCAACAGATGTAAGCGAATATGGTGTAGTAGCTGTGCTTTTATACAGATTTGAAGATGGATCAACTAAATGTTTCAATGTTCTTACTACCGGTGATTAGGAATTATAGTCAGATCGAAAGAGAAGGTTTGACAATTGTGTATGACACTAAAAGAATTTGGCGGCTTTATTCATGGTAGACAATTCGTTTTACAAACGGATCACAAACCACTATTGTTAATTTTTTGTTTATAAAAAGACGTGCGAAATCACTGCAAATAGATTACAGAGATGGATTATTATTTCGCTTACCTACAATTTCAAAATGCAACATTTGCCACCGAATAAACTCACTCATGCAATAGATTTGTTTAGATTGATTCCAAAAAACTTGAATTGCTGAAAGAAACGGTTATAGCAGTACTGAAAGAGCAAAAAAAAAAAAAAAAACTGGCGGATGAACTAATTAACACCGTTAAAGAACAACCAGTGACACCGAGAAAGATTTTTTAAAAAAGCAGCGAAAATTGATGAATGTATTAAACATTGTACAGAAACAAGTATGCTTGAATGAAAAGAAAAAAGGATCAAGGGTGTTTCCATTTTCCGTATGCGACGAAATGCTGATATATGCAAACAGAGTCGTAATATCGCGAGTCTTACAAAAGAGAATTTTGACAGAATTTCATATGGGCCATCCTGAATCTTTTGAATGAAGTCATTTACGAGAGGTTACACTTTATTGGCTTAGAATGAACCAGGATATTGAAAATCTGATAAAACAATGCAAAGGCTGTCAAGCTCCACCACTCAACTCTGGTCAAAACATAAGAAGATTAAAATATTGGAAGCACTTTATATAAAAACTAAACAACCAAAAATAAATTATGTACATTTTGCAAACAGTAGTAACATTTTTAAGTGCCTTGGTACATGACCATTCAGTATATGTACATATGTATACACACATATGGTTACGTGTGTGTATATATAATATATATATATATATATGTATATATATATATATATATATATAAATACAATTAAATTTTATATATATATATATAAAATTACAATTAAATTTTATATATATATATATATATAAATACAATTATATATATATATATATATATATATATATATATATATATAAATTACAATTAAATTTTACAAAATGATCCAAGATGGTAAAACTAAAGTATATTATAAATATTAAAGAATTAATATTTATAAAGTAACCTCAACAAGATGTAAAAGGTCAATAAAACCAAATAGGAGATAGGGCTTACAATAAGAGCAAATAGTTAATAAAACATGTCAAAAACACTTAGAAAAAGAGATAAAAACATATTTAATTTGAGAAGGAAACATTAAATAAGTGGATATTCCTTAATCCGCGGAGTTTCGAAGAAATACTTTCCTTCTCATCAGAGGGTAGGAATTCGCAAAATACGGGATCGAATTTTGCTTGCGAAAGTATTTGATGAAACTACAAGCAAGTCAAAGATCTTACTTGATAACAAAAAGTGAAGCAGAGGAAATATGGTGAAAAAAAAGTGATTTCACGCGAATGGATAGTCTGGTGAAAGGTAAAGTATCCAATGACGATAAAATCCAAAAATGCAAATCCAAGAAAGTTAAATTTCCATTCGCACAAGTAAAATCCAAGGGAATCGCATAATTGGAAGATGGTCCAAAATAATCCAAAAAGCAGAAATCCGTGGAATAATTCACAAATGGGTACAAGGAAATGGGGAAAGAATTACAATAATATTATTTAAAGAAAGATAAGATATGCGTTAAACTCGACTACCGGGGCAAGGACTATCCAATTATTTAATGTTTCCTTTTACAAATTAAATATGTTTTACTCTTTTTCAAAGTATTTTTAACATGTTTTATTAACTATTTGCTCTTATGTGTATATATATAGTAATGTAAAGTTATAAATAATAATTTTTTAAAAACTGTAAATTCTATACCATATTGTAAATCACTTTTAAAAACATTTTACATTTATTTTAGCTACATCCTAACGCATAAGAAAGGAGAAAAAATTTAAAAAATCGTATATATAGCTTACACACGGCACGTTTCACTAGTTCAAGAAATTTAAATATAATTTTAACTGAAGCATATAAAAGCATCCAGATTTTAAACAAACAATCAAAACTGCCTGAAGACGACTGATGAAACTCAGTCGAAAGTACTTGTAAAAGAGGAAAAAATGGACCAAGACGACTATGGAACTTTCTTACACAGATTCAACCGAGAAACAAGAAAAACAATTAGAAAAATTTAAAAACTACAAAGAAGGCTTATTAAGCAAGAACACTCCGTACTATTTAACAATACTTGTCTGTATATATATATATATATATATATATATATATATATATATATATATATATATATATATATATATATATATATATATAATCTGTCCAACTGTCTACCATGAAAATCATCCCTGCAATATCTTTATATATACCATTTGACAAATAGCAATTCCTCTTCTCAGAAGAGTTCGTTTAATAAGACACCCTTTTTTGTTTTAGAAAAGTTCAACTATGACAGATTTGGGGATTCGATATAAAAATTCTCGAGTTCGACAAGATACATCTGAACTAGTTTGGAGGTTATATTGAACAAAACAGTGTGAAAGATGAGAATAGTTTTTCCGAATAATCGAAATAAACAAAAATTGTACAACCACTCCTTAAAATTTCAACTATAAATAGGAGATAATCCCATCAAACTTCATTAAAGTTACCTCCCCTTGTCAACCCAAAAGTTTTACACACATACGAAACCACGGCGATAAAAAACAACTCCAAGAATACGAAACCATTTTCTTTCCTGCTAAAATTGGCGACCAGCACGCCTGACGAAGGTCGATGGCTACACCGACTGAAACGTTGCACAAATAACACTCAAGTTGAGAACAATAGTCCTATCAAAACAAGTAATACAAACCGTCAAACCTCATCTAAAAAATTTCAGAACTGTAATATTTATTCTATTTAAACATTCCAAATAACATGTCAAGGAGGACGAAGGACGGAGAGTGCCGGCTGTACCAGTACAATAAAAGTAGAGAAAGTCTCATGATGTCTCTTCTGTGGGAAAGAGGTTGCAGGAGAAAGAAAAGGGTATCCCCCCCACTCGGCTACGAAGTCTATTAAGAACCCTGTTAAGAAAGGATAATGTCTTTCTAGCAGCCCCTGCTCGGCAACAGTACTCCATCCTTGGGCGTACTTGGCTCTTGTACAGATAGAGAATTGCATCAGCAGTGAGATATCTACTGGAGCGGTAAAATGGTCCCATCATTTTTCTAGCAACCTTGGCAACAGATTTGATGTACATGTTTCTATTTCAGATCAGAAGAAATATCAGGCCCAGAAACTTGTAAAAACATGGAGCCTACCCAAGACAAAAGCGATTCATTTCAATTTATACCAGATGAGGATTAGAGTGTTGATGATGTAAAGATAGAAGCTTGGTTTTAGATGCATTAAAATTAACCACCCACCTTTTTCCCGCGTGCTCAAGATTAAAGAAGAGATAATCTGAGAGAACTTGGTCATTTACAGCCTTTGAAGTGTTGCCACAAATGATAGTGTTGTCAGAATAAATGTCTACGAATGATCTTAGGGTGTGATTTGGGAAGCATTGATGTAGATCAGGTAGAGAGTCAGGTCCAGTTCGACCGTTTGAACTATTTTTAATTTCCTTTAGATAACATTGCAAAACTATATTAATAAACGAAATATTGCAGCAGAAACGATTAAAGAACAGCCAGTGACACCGAGAAAGATTTTTTAAAAAAGCAGCGAAAATTGATGAATATATTAAACATTGTACAGAAACAAGTATGCTTGAATGAAAAGAAAAAAAGATCAATTAATGGTATGGCGACCATAGTAATTTCTGTTACACGAGCAGAAATAAGAAATGTTGTTTTGACTCGCGAATATTTTTGGTTCGCAAACGCAGCCAAAAACTGAAGTTCGTGACTTGAGGTATTGATGAATATGTGTGCTATGTGAGATTTCAAATTAAACTCGTTGGTAAACAGGTGATCCGTTCAAGAGATTTTTGTCTGCTCACTGGTCGAAATGAAATGACATGAACAAATTCCGCGCGGTATTTACTCTTAGTTCATTTAAAACTTTTAAGTAATCGTCGAGAAGATGTATAAATAAACCAAATGGTGTATGTCAAACTTAAGTTATATATACATATATACATATAACTTAAGTGTGTGTGTGTGTGTGCGCGCGCGCGTTAAGTCTGAGATAATACTAATGCAAACAAAAAGATTAATTGGTATGAAAAGAGGTCAACACGAAACAAACAAAAGGAAATCGATATATATATATATTGTTTTTAAAATATAATTATCCACTGACACGTGTATCGTCGTCTACGACTAATCAGAATGGCTGGATCTAGCGAGATTCGAAATCGGGAATCCACGGTAATGAGCCTAAACACTTAACCCGCTCGTCCATCTCGCACTACCGTTTCTGTTTTTGCGATACGTTTTGAATTAATTTAATTATTTACGAAAGTGCATTTTTACCTAAATGCGAGTTGGGAGTAATTTTCATTTAACAAATTTGGTACCCCCATATATATTGTTTTTAAAATATAATTATCGACTGACACGTGTTTCGTCGTCTACGACTCGTCAGAGTGGATATATATATATATATATATATATATATATATATATATATATATATATATATATAGTAAGTTATTTTCCATATATATTTTTATAACTTACTACCGAGCTCTACTTAGGTATTGAGCACTGTTGAAATAAATACTGAAAATTTACGCTTGAAATTATATCTTCGTATATTAATTTATGTGATTAAACGAAGTAGTCATATATATATATATATATATATATATATATATATATATATATATATATATATATATATATATATATATATATATAGGGTGACCCAAGAAAAAACAAAAGCTAAATGGAGGCTATCTAGAATATATGCTGTAGAACGGAGAAAAAAGGCCAAAGACCCTAGTATTTACATGTGATGTTTTGAATATAATAAACTAGTTATGACCAAAATTTCATTTCATTCGGACAAAACACTAAGAAACGGGGCCAAATTAGAGTTGGGGCCCGTTTTTTGGGGTCATCCTATATATATATATATATATATATATATATATATATATATATATATATATATATATATATTAGATAACTGTGACTCATAAGTGAGTATGCAGAATTAATGTTTAAAAGTGCAAGTAAGTATACAGAATTAATGTATAAACGCACAAAAATTGAATACGCGCATGCGCGAAAGCAAACGTGCCGACGAGTGAAAACAATACGCAATTCCGCACGCGCGTAAAAATTGAATGTACGTGCCCACGAAACCAACAAACAATACGAAATATATTGGATAATAAAAGTCTTAACATCATTTCCCTTAAATTAAATGAAAAATCTTTCATACAAGAAGGGTGTAATCCGTTGACAAAAAAAAAAGCAAGAAAAAATAGAAGAGAGAGTGTGCATTGTACGTTTGTTGTGTGTGTGTGTGTGTGTCTCTCTCTCTCTCTCTCTCTCTCTCTCTCTCTCTCTCTCTCTCTCTCTCTGTGTGTGTGTGTGTGTGTGTGTGTGTGTGTGTGTCTATGTCTATGTGCGTGTGAGTTTACAGCCTTAAAAATATGAGGAAATAATAATTAACTGATTAATTAATATTTAATGGTGAGACCATTTCAAAGCCAATTTTATAAAAAAAAATGCCACACGTTTTGAAATGTTTCTACGTATTTTTAAAACGTTTGAAACTTATGACCCCACCCTCACTCCATTTCTTCTTTCTGCCCCCACCCCCGCCAACAAACTTGGAAAAATGCTTACGATTACATGTCTCGCTACGTCGCCAAGAAGTGGGGTCTCATTTTACATTTAATTTATATATAAAAAAAAAGTGATCTCCATGGTAAAATGTTAAATTTAAATTTTTTTTTAATTCCTTCTTTTATATTATCTTTAAATATCATTGAAATAGATTTTCATTTCTTTTTTTCTGTGTTAAGGCGTAAAAAACAATTTTTTTTTTAAATGTAAATTGATCAAGTAGTTTGCTTACATTAGAAAAAAATATTTGATTTGTTTTTGTTTGAAATCAATTCCAACTTGAAATGAAAAATACAAATAAAATAATCGTAAATAAATAATTTTGGACACGAAAAACGTAGTTTTTTTAAAAAATCAAGATCTAGTTTTAATCACGCACAACTTGGGCCAAGAACATATTTTTAAATTTTAAATTGAGAAAATTGTCCATCTCGCACGACCGTTTCTGTTTTTGCGATACGTTTTGAATCAATTTAAATATTTACGAAAGTGCATTTTTACCTAAATGCGAGTTGGGAGTAATTTTCCTTTAACCAATTTGGTACCTCCATATATATTGTTTTTAAAATATAATTATCGACTGACACGTGTTTCGTCGTCTACGACTCGTCAGAGTGGATATATATATATATATATATATATATATATATATATATATATAGTAAGTTATTTTCCATATATATTTTTATAACTTACTACCGAGCTCTACTTAGGTATTGAGCACTGTTGAAATAAATACTGAAAATTTACGCTTGAAATTATATCTTCGTATATTAATGTATGTGATTAAACGAAGTAGTCTATATATATATATATATATATATATATATATATATATATATATATAGGGTGACCCAAGAAAAAACAAAAGCTAAATGGAGGCCGTCTAGAACATATGCTGTAGAACGGAGAGAAAAAGGCCAAAGACCCTAGTGTTTTGATGTGATGTTTTGAATATAATAAACTAGTTATGACCAAAATTTCATTTCATTCGGACAAAGCACTAAGAAACGGGGCCAAATTAGAGTTGGGGCCCGTTTTTTGGGGTCATCCTTACAATTTTCTCAATTTTCGTCTTTTTTCAACTATTTCTACTTATTATTGGACACTAAGCTAAATTATACAAAAAATGAAAAAAAAACAATCTTTAAATATTTGGAAGAGGGTTCAGTTTCACATACAACATTATAGTAAATCAGAACGGATTTACAACCCCGATTTGACGTTGGATCCTTTAGCCCCCCCCTCCCTATGCACACCACAGGAGACTTTTGATGAAATGAAAGAAACTTATAGTGATAATGCCCCATCATATGACCTTGTAAAACGCTGGCATCGTGAATTCAAACATGGCCGGAAGTTTGTGGAAACAGCTCCCAGACCTGGTTGCCCCCTTCTGCCATTGATGAGGCATCTTTCCGTCAAGTTGAGGCTGCCATTTTGGAAGATCGGCGCATTACTATTCGCCAAATAGCCCAAGATGTCAAGATTAGTACAGGGTCTGTGGAAACTATCATTCATGACCGTTTGCATATGCATAAGGTGTCTGCCAGGTGGATTCCCAGGTTGCTCACACCATTCCAGAAGCAAGAACGCGTCGAGTGCTCGATGATGAATTTGGAGATGTGCCAAGAACATGAGTCAAAGTTTTTCAAAAGACTGATTACACAGGATGAAACCTGAGTCCATCACTATGATTCAGAGACCAGTCAATGCAGTGGAAGTACTTGGACTCACCACCTCCAAAGAAGGCAAGGGTGCAGCCCTCCGCTGGCAAGGTCATGCTCACAGTCTTCAGGAACCAGGACGGAGTAGTGATGACAGATTTCCTGGCAAAGGGTACCACAATTACAGGAGCCTAGTGTGCTTCACTTTTGAGGAAATTAAGGGAAGCTATAAAAATCAAGAGGCGGGGCAAGATCAGCAAAGGTACCCTCCTTCTGCAGGACAACGTTCCGGTCCACAACTCGCATGTCGCCAGATCAGAAGCACAGGCGTGTGGTTATGAAATCCTTCCCCATCCTCCCTACTCTCCTGGCCTTGCACCTTCTTACTTTCACCTCTTCCTAGCCATGAAGTTGTTTTTGAAAGGAAAGCGTTTCCCAGATGATGCAGCCTTGATTTCTGAAGTCACGTCGTGATTGGAGGACCAACCTGGGGTGTTCTACAAAAACGGTCTCCAGAGCTGCATCAAATGATGAGAGAAATGCATAACTCTGGGTGATTCCTATGTAGAGAAAGACTAATAACTGTGCCAAGTTTCGTTGCTCTACTTCAATGGGAAGTGGGTCAGGGGCATTACTTATTGCACGCCCCTCGTGTTATAGTTATAAAAACTTGATATAGGACAAAAATATACATGTACATGTCAAATGTTAAAATTTCAATGGATGATTTAAGGGAAATAGATAAATATTTAGAGTATGTATAGAAATTGCTTGAAAGTAATTGATATAGTCAAATGGTGCTAATAAAGATGTAGTAGTAATGAAATTAGCCAATATCAAATTTTGTGTGGATTTAAGTGAAAAGATACATTTTTAATTTTAGCACTTGACATGTATGTTATATCCCATATCAAGTCTCCCTCAAACTTTTTAATGATGTGTACTCTTCCGACAAAATTAAGATTATTTGTATGTGTTGTGTTGATGTCCTTGCCTCAAACATTTATAGAAATACTATCACCTTTAATACGACTTAAACCAAAACAAATAAAATGGAATTAATAATCAGCCTAAAGTTAAACTTCAATTTTAACTTTTCATTCTAATTGAAATCAATAGTTTTCTCTACTATATTAAAGCACTCGTAACCATAACTTTTAAATCGCCAACTCTCAACTCTAACTAGTTTCAACTTCTCACAACCATCAAGTACATTATAAATTTAAACCGTAAAGAATATGCAACGTTTTATAGCATAAACTTAAAGACTAACTCTGAAATGGTTTTATTTATATCTACTCCAAATGAATAAAAACATACATGTGCACACACACATACAAACACACACACACACACACACACACACACACACACACACACATATATATATATATATATATATATATATATATATATATATATATATATATATATATATATATATATGACAATTAAGCTACATAGAATATTCCGCGTTTCATCCACACTAGGATTCATCAGGATGAAACGCGGATTATTCTGTGTAGCTTAATTGCCATATATATTTTATAACTTACTAACTAGCTCTACCTACGCATTGAGCACTGTTGAAGTAAATACTTAAAGTTTACGCATAAATTTATACTTTCGTATATTAATTTATGTGATTAAATGAAGTAGTCATATATATATATGTGTGTGTGTGTGTGTGTGTGTGTGTGTGTGTGTGTGTGTGTGTGTGTGTACATATACATGTATATGTACAAGTAGATACCTCCAGATCAATTGTCTAGACTTATTTTATAGCTTGACTTATTTTATCTTTTGCCGGTTACACCTCATCTTCTAATTTTTTAATCAATTATTCCTTACGTTTTGATTTTTTAATTTTGCTCTAAACACTTTCTTCCCACTATCGTTAAAATTATTGATCAATATAATTATAATCAAAAACTATCACTATCAATTATTATAAATATCACAGTCACCAACATGTTTATCCCCATTACTTTCTATTTTTAATTACCATTATAACAATTAGAATAGATGATTATATATAAACATGGAGATAAATTAATTATATACATTTTGAGAGTTTCTTCCTCTTATTATTAATGCACAATTTTCAAAGCTTCGCCGTAGTAAATTAAGAAAAAAAAACTGTGATGGGAGATGGGGGTGAAGGGGAGTTGACGGGGATGGGGACGAATGATATGGGGAAAGACATGCCTTCGAATCACCATCAATAAATCATTTATAGTTTCCCCTATTCATTCGTCCTCTTTCCCTTCTTTCTTTTTCTTTTTTCTTTTCTCCCTTGCGTCTTTTCCTTTTCTTCCTTATCTCTGTACCTCTTCACTGATGTGTGGCGGAATGATAGTGATGGGGCTGGGATATACAAAAGGGCAATTTAAGTCGTACATTTTCTGATCACATAAAAATTCTTTTTGCATCTTCTGATTTTTATCTTTTTGCAATTGGTACTTAAGGTTAATTGTTAACCCTTGCTTTGCGAAATAAAAGCAACAGCATTTTATTTCTTTCAATAAAACTTGACTAAATTGATTTTCTCTTCGGGTCTGGTTTTCACTTGACATTTTTTTATGTTTTGCCTCCCTTTTGCTTGTTGTCACTTTGTCTTTATTCACGAGACTTTGCTTTACCTTTTTCCCTCATTTTTAAAAATATTTGTTACGCCAAAAAACGTATTTTGGTAATGCCAACTACAAAATACGTCACTCAATATATTTATGTTGTGGACAGGAAGCGTCACTAAGGAAGACACGCACACGGATATGTTTTAAAACAAGGTATTTGTATTGACAACAAAACAGATTATACAGAGAACAAGAGTCGTAGTGCTTAACGGCAATATGACAAAGTACACACACACACCACCAAGAATCGATACTTCTCAGTCTATTTATACAGTTTGGAAGAGTTCATATCTTGTGTATGGTTGAACCCCCGCAACAATTTATTAGCTTGTATATCTGTTAAATAAAACTAATAATAATAAATTTTCGTCGTCGGCATGCATTCGTGTCTGAATCTCATAGTTCCCAAGTCCAATACAGAAAAGAAAACTTTATGAGTTTCGTAAGAATTTTAGTCATTATTAGGATAAGTAAATTAAAAAAATAAATAAATGTTGAATAAAAATGGAACCTAGTTTAGAATAAATGTCTGTAGAATAAATTTATCTGTGTATAATTTTTTTTTATTATTATTAATCTGTCGTCGCATTTATAATTACGGTTAATTTAGTTGCAACAAAATAAATTGATGTAATTGATTCTGTTACTGTTGGTGTTTCTGTTAGTTTGTTTAGGAGTGCTTAATTTGTTGGTTTTGTAAAGAAAATTGTTTTTAATTAGTGTTTGTTTAATCTCGGCAAGTGCTATATGCAATATAGCGTTAATAGAGAAATTACGTTTGACGCGATCAATGAGATTTTTTATATCTTTGGTGTTTATTTACATCTGAAATTAAGTCAAAACCAAATTTTGTTACTTTTTCTTTCTTTTTTTTTTTTTTTTTTTTCAATAACTTTGTGTCTGACTTAAAAATATACGACATGATCGCGTTGACACATTGATTCTCGTAAAATCACCGACGTCAAGTGGAACCTGGCCAGTACGAGATGAGTGAACATTTGTGAATGCTAAACGCTATTTATCATGACTGTGATACAAATGTGGTTGTGAACCGCTTGCGAATTTGACATTTCCTGTAAACTTACTCCTACGGAGAAAGTCGGCATAACCCGACCAAAGCTAATACCACATCGGGTATTAAAAACCTGATACGTTTTGTATTATTATTTTATTTTTGAAAATCCACAGATAGCTGTTTCGTCACCAGCAACTCTGGTCAGTTGTATTAGTGGTATTGAGAGTAGGAGAAATTATCACGTTTATGTATTTTCTTTATTTACATTACCGTTAATCTAAGTGACTATCGTTATATCGCCTACTAGGGAGCTCAACCCATAAGTAGGGAATATGAATGAGTTCATGAATAAATCGTTAAAGAAATATATATTTCCTTTCTATAAGTTGTGTGCCTCTCTTCCTTTGTCTCTCTCTCTCTCTCTCTCTCTATATATATATATATATATATATATATATATATATATGTCTAGTCATCCACATACAGTACTGTTTCGCTGTTTCACAGCTCATCAGTGCGGCTAGACAGGCAATTACCTCAAGCCAGGATTGAAACCCGACCGCCTGTACGACAGTCAAGGCTCCTAACCATTACGCTAATCGGCGGCTGCTGTGCGAGTCGTGAATAAACGATGTTTTGACATCGTCCGAAATACCTAAGCTCGATTTGTTTACACAAAGAGCATCGCTTTATACGCTAACGTAATTCGTGTATCACTTCTCAATATGCTATATATGTATGTATGTACATGTGTGTGTGCGTGCGTGCGTGCGTGTGTGTGTATGTGTAAAATCACTATCAATAACTTCCCTCACTCTCTATGCCTAAACCTAAACGTGGATTCTATGAACAAAGCTTCTTTCCTAAAACAGTCCGCCAATGGAACTCTATTCCGCTGGTCTGCTTTCCAACTGATTACAATATTGTTGTCTTCAAGTCCACCGTAAACAAGTTCTTGTTGAACTGTCCTCATAAATAATCTGATTATACCAAATTTCCACCAAAAACGATTATTACGCTACTGTCCCAATGACTATTGTACACATATTAACCCTTATCCTCGAGTGGTCCTACGACTTGATATGTAGTGACCCTTTGTAAAGAGAGAGAGAGAGAGAGAGAGAGAGAGAGAGAGAGAAGGGGAGGGACAAACAGACAGGCAGATGGAGTGGAAGCACACAACTGATAGCAAGGATATAGAAAGTCTTAGAAAGTGTTCGATCTGCCATATAGGGAGTACACTTTCACAATATTGCTTAACTAGCAGGACCCATTAACCGGCGTTGCCTGGTGAAAGCATGATACAAATCCAGAACAGAATCGTTAAAGGACCTCCCTTGAAACAAATTAAACTACGGTTGTTGTTGTTGGTGGTGGTGGTGGCCACTGCCGTCCCTGGACATTAGTGGACACTGGCGGTCGTGGCCCAAATGAAATAATCTGGCTTCCACTGTCGGGCATTGTTTGCCACTGGCAGATAGTGAAAGCCACTGTCTGTGATTGTCAGCACTGTTGGTTACTGGCGTTTAATGTTGGTTTGGGGCGAAACCTGCAGGCACTGGTTATTTTTAAAGAAAACATTTAATAACTCTTCAGATTGAGTGAAAGCAAAGGTAGATAACTGACTTCTCAAGACCGCCATCGTTTTTCTTCTCGGTATAATGTACACATATTTTTTCTAAAAGTAGCTTTAGCACATCTTCTAAATAATAATATACTGCATAGAAAATGAAAGTGTTAAAAAAATATATTACAAATAAGTGTTTTCGTATCCAATAGAATGTACGTTGTAACCTACGTGCATAATGTTTTGTGTATTAACTTATTTGAAAGTGTTTAATCAGGTCTAAAAAGAAATTGTCGACATGATAAGTCACAGCTTTGGAGCCTAGATAAGTGTCAAGAATATAAAAACAAATTTAATCGTCAATAGGACTAAAAAATGCAAACAGAAAAAAAACAAATATAGTGTCATTAAAGTTTTGATAATCGATCAAAAATTTAAAATTAAATATTAGTACCCGTAAAAGAAAATTTTAGAGTCGTTTCTGGGTGGGTGGGGGGTCGTATCGTGTCAGTATTTTGTGCATATTTATATTCCCAAACCAATGTTGTGTTTACATTTTGAGAGTGTTCCGTCCGAGCAAGGAAAGGGCAGATTATGTTTGATTACATTTTATGTTAGTTCCGTGTGTGCAAGGAAAGATTTAGCAATGCGTGTTAAAATGCCAATAATTCTCAAATCTTTTGTTAGAGCTCACCGTAGCAACATTTTTAGGGTTCCTGTATTCAATGTTAATAATTTTGAGCGACTATCAAGACTTCAAAGAGACTATATATGCTTTTTAGCAGAATTGCATCCTGTGTAGAAGTTGATTTAATTTTATATGATTATCGAGTGAAAAAAGACGTATATTTTATTTTTACTCATGTTAAGATGCTGAATTTTTCCAAATAATTTCTCATTATTTATGGAATATTGGGATAATTTTAAGGTTACCTGTAGTTACATTTCTAGACGGCCAAAAATTGGAAGAAGAAGGGGAAAAAAAGACGGAAAGAGGGTATTTTTTTACGACCTAACCCAGCGTAGTATAAACACCCTAACCTCCTCATGTTAAGAATGGCTTTTGGAATAAACACCCCCAACATCGGAAGCCGTTCTTAACATGCAGAGGTTAGGAGTATTTATTCCGAAAGCTGTTCTTAACATGGGGAGATCAAGGGTATTTGTACTACGCTGGGTTTAGTCTTAAAAAATACCCTATTGAAGTCCTTTTAAACGTAATTGTTAAAAAAAAAGCAGATTATCATTTTTTTAAATGTCAAACGACGCTGAGTAACGTCGTAAAAAAAAAAAAAAACTTTCCATACACAAAACAAAACAAAAAAATATATTTGTTCACTAATGGAAAGAAACAAAACTTTTATTTTTAAAAAATCAGAAAAAAACAGTTGGCAATAAAAAAATAAATAAAAATAGTAAAAGTTATAAATTAATAGGGTAGATTGTTTTTTGTTTTTTTGTTTTTTTTTTCATTGATTTCCGTTCGCTCGGTATAACCGACGGTTTTCGAAGTTTTTGAGATTCACGAACAAACGAGATTTAAACTGCAGAAGTAACAGTTAATGTGTATAATTTGAAGTGTAAAGGGGAAAATAAGCAAACATTAATCATTAAACACCGACTGATATAATATTGGTGAACAACTAAAGAAAGAAAGAAAGGAAGAAGATACATTTACTATTATATACTATACGTATTTTTGTGTATGCTTTAGTCTTAGAGAAGTTAAATTATTAATCATTAGTTACGTAAAATGGGCGAAAGGTTCGTTTGTAGTTGTTATATGTTGGAAATTAAGTGTCTATCGTTTGAATGATCTAATTCCGGAATAAGAGAATTAGCGGACAACCAATCAGAGGCAGCGAACTTTCCCGAAGGAGACTTTACAATTTTCTTTATTCTAATACGGGGAAGTTAATGGTATATGTGTGTGCATGGACTAGTTACGGGCGGTGTAACCATAGAATATGCGGAGCGTGTATACTTCCTCTTGGTGTCGGCTGGTGGCGATGGTAGGACTAAATGTTTAGAGGGAAAAATAGTCATTGTATATTCTAGAGATGTTGCGATTGTGATGGTATTGCTCCTAGGATGTAATGTAGTATTTTATTATCACGATTAAAGGTGTTTGAAAGTTACATATGATAGTGGCTTATAGCGTAGTACTGAATTTGTACGCGGCATCTGTTGTTGCAAACCTACGATACTTTTGTCCAGAGGGGAATTTCTGAAGTCATTTTATTATATATGGAGATAAGGCATTTTGTCTGTGTGTAAGTGTGTGTGTGCGTGAGTTCGTTCTCTAATGACTCCAAAACAGTCAGGCTAATTTTTAAATTTCAGTGTCTGGGAGTATTCTTGAAAAGGTTCTGTGTCGGAATACCTCCGATAAGTATTGAAAAACGGTAATCGAAAAAATTTGATAAAGAAGGAAGTCCGATTTTAACCAAAGTTAACAACGTATGCGAAAAGTTCTATCACTGCTCTGAATAGAAACATTCATTTTGAACGCCCACCCTTTGTTATGAAAGTTATCCCTGTTGATTTTATGAAAATATTTTATCTAATAACTTGAATAAAATTTTTAAACTAAAAGTCAAGTATCATAGTTCAATTGTACTCTAAACAGAAACAATCATTTCAAAGGGCATTTTTTTTTTTATTAAAGAGCCTTTTTTATATACACCGAGTCTTTCTACTTGTGCGATGATAAAACTTCTCAAATGCACGTGTGATATTAGGCTGTATAAAAGTGTTAACTTGGGTAACAATCGAACTGTCCTTTCTAAGAACATTTTTTTTTAATTTTTTTTTTTTATTACATTTTCACCCCAAACAAGGCAAATTGCCACTTTGGTGTAGGGGGCTACTATCAGACGCAACAACTACTGAGGTACTATGTAGGGATTTGGGCAGCAAGATGTTGGTTCACGTTACACTTGAACTTCTGCACGTCAGTACTGTTGGGGAAGCGCTTTTAGTGGTTTCCGTAAATTCTCTCTTAGCTGTCGCTATTTCTTTCTTAACCTTATTTTTAGCTTCTATATACTTCAGTCTGTTTGAACTGGACTTATGTCGGTTAAACCTACGGTATGCATGCTGCTTTTGAGCAATGGCAGTTGTGCAAGTCGACGTAAACCATTGGGGAGAGTGGGGCTTACTATAAAATTTCCGCATGGGAACATGCGCTTCGATAGCAGTTTTTAACCAGTCAGTGGTCTCATTTGCACACTGTTCAGCAGGGAGAGAAAAAATATTTCTCCATGGGGCATCTCTGATTAGTTCCCTGGTGGCTTCCCAGTCAGCCTTTTTATAATATCTCGTTGTTTTGAGCACTGGCTCTTCAGTTTTGGCTCTAGGGTTTAGGGCGATTTCAACCATTATCACTGCATGATTAGCGTTCCCAAGTGGGCTGTGGGCCTTCGTTATGCAGTCATCGGGAACTGTGGTCAAAAACAGATCTAGAAGTGATGCGTGTTGTCCTTCCTGGTCAGGGAAACGGGTTGGAAACGTAACAATTAGTGAAGTTATGAGTTGTGCTGCCGGCTGCATCTGTGTAAGTAGAGAATCCAAGCCAGTTTTTGTGGTGGACATTAAAGTCACCAAATACATGTATTTGTATGCTAGTGTCGTGGGACAGTGCCGTGTCTATGCTGTCAGAGACTTTGTTTATTATGGTGCAGTCCTGAGTCGAGGGAGAGCGGTAGAGAAAATAATAGTAGCTAATATTGTGTTGCATGTTTAGTCTAAAGCACATAAAGGCTTGATCATCTGATTCTAGGTTTGTTTCTCTAGTCAAGGGAAGGGTATTACGAATGTAAACTCCAAGTCCGTGCATGTGTCTGTCAGAGTTCTTACGGCAGAGTGGGAGATATCCAGGCATGTTAAAGTGGTTAGAGGGGATGGAGGAGTGTAGGTTAGTCTCACTTAGTGCTAAGATATCCGGGGTATTTGTTATGAGAAATGCTTCAACATCAGCTAAATTAGTTTTAAGCCCACGGATATTTGTGAATGCGAGCCTCAAGGGAGGAGGCAAGTTGAATTTGTTTGACCCTAAGCCTGGTTTAAGCTTATTTTTAGATTGTACTGTCGTCATATTTTTTTTAAAAGAGTTTCGGTTTAGGTAAGGGGGAGCTAAACAAGAGGTTATGCAGAGCATCAGACATGCATCACAAGTAGACCATCAGCTGACCTTTCTCCAATTAGGATTGTGGCCTCAGGAAAGCCCACCGGGGATGAGTGCAGGGTCCCTTTCCATGCGCGTCATGGCACTACAAACAACCCGATATTATTCAACTGTTGATGGAGCAGCCGCTCTAAGCGCTGCCAAAGAGTTAGGGCACCTGTACTACCAGTCGGGAACAGCAGCCAGGAACTGTCAATCCGGTACCCTCAACCCATAAGAAGAAGGTCAACCCAATCTAATTGCTCAGGCATATCTCACACTCAAGCACTCCCAAATGTTCAGTTTTAGGGGTGGGGCGTGCTGGGAATGGGGAAAAACGGCATTCGTTGCCCTAGTCAAGAAACAAGATCTACCGCTGGGTGTTTCTGTCGAATCACTGAGATAGTGTCTAATCCAGGTATTTCTGCGACCCTGCGTGGTTAGTTAGTGTTACTGGGTTAGTTTGTGGGGGTTATATCTCTGCTGAATAGTTACACTTCTCCAAGTGATTTAGGGACATTGCTATTTAAATGTTAATGGACAAAGGGGGTGAGTGGAGTTCATGCAGTGTAAGCATCTATGATTGTAAGAAGGCTTGTTAGGGAGGAGATAATGTGGTTTTAGTCTTTTATTTATTTTATTTATGTTAGCTTAGATCTAGGATAACGTTACAGTATGAGTAGGTATTAAGAATTGAGCTACGAGTTGTGCCCGAACATATTAAGTGCATTCGTGTGAAACTTTAAAAAAGACATCGGTCATGCCGTTTTGGAGTCCATAAGTAACGGACTCTCTCACACACACACACACACACACACACACACACACACACACACACACACACATATATATAGAGAGAGAGAGTAAAGTGTAGTATCTGTTCTGATGCTGCACTCAAGTGAATTTGTCCTTCGTCAATGAAGGAGGAAACTCTTCTATACTAAGGTAATTTTATTTTTGCTACTTTTAAGCGTGCCCCTTTCGGGGAGCTGTTTTAACCCCTCATTAAAAACGGCCTTGTGTCACATTTTGCTTTCGTGGGGAAGCAAATAAATGCCTACGAAAAGATAAACTATAAATACCTGAAAAGCTTCCCTGTTAGAAATTTCAAAAGAATTCCATGTAACAAACTCACGACAAAAACATGGAAAATAGAAACAAAAAATTACTATAAAATGATTTTACTTGAGGAAAATGGAAAAATGTCAAGCCAATTTTTGTTCGACGTCGGATAATATTTCTAATTAATGTGAACAAGTGATTGGTTGTGTTCAGGTTTACACCCTCGGATCTGCATAACGAATGACACCGAAGTCACGACAAATGTCATGGACGTAATGGCGATTATTATTGCTGCAACAATAACGACAACGAGTAAGAACTGCTTGCGGCAAACAATGATAAAAAAGAAAAAACAAAAAAATAAAAAAACAATGCATACAAAACATAGAAACACTAAAGGGGTATGCGTTTACGTGTCAGTGTGGCGAGGATCGCATGCACCTGCAATTCTGACAGGAAATCATTAAGCAAGAATATACAATGACTTTTTATTTCGGACAGAAACCAAGATTTAATAGCGGAACAGGATTGTGTGTGTGTGTGTGTGTGTGTGTGTGTGTGTGTGTGTGTGTGTGTGTGTGTGTGTGTGTGTGTGTGCGTGCGTGTGTGCGAATGTGCATGCGTGTGTGTGTGCGAATGTACGTGCGTGTGTGCGTGCGTGTGCGTTTGTGTGTGTGCGTGAGTGTGGATGTGTGTGCGAGTGTGTGCATGTGCGCATGCGTGTGTATGTGTGCGCACGCGCGCGTGTGCGGTGGATATATATTAACCTTCCGCCAACTGCCGCATTGAACAAAGTTTCTTTCTGAGAATTGCCCATCTGTGGAATACAATACCGCAGATCTGTTTCCCATCTGATTACAACCTGGTATTTTTTTCACGTCCAGTGTAAATAGATGCTTGTTGAGCTGTCGTCTTAAATAGTCATCCTGCCCAATCATGACCATCATTACAAATCATCATGGTGTTGTATCACCGTCCACCTGCCACGCAGTTGACCCTTAACTCCGAGTTGTCTTTGGGCCTTGGTGAGTGCTAATTCTTTAAAAATAAAAAATTCAAATATTCCAGTAATTTGAATCCGGAGGACGGAAGGTCGTCGGCAAGAGTAGTAAATAATCAGAAGATATATATATATATATATATATATATATATATATATATATATATATATATATATATATATATATATATTACTTGTTGAACCTGTTTATTTACTACTCTTGCCGACGGAGGACGGAAGGTCGTCGGCAAGAGTAGTAAATAAACAAGCTCAACAAGTAATATATATATATATATATATATATATATATATATATAAATATATATATATATATATATATATATATATATATTTATATATATATATATATATTTATATATATATATATATATATATATATATATATATATATTACTATCTTCTGATTATTATATATATATATATATATATATATATATATATGTGTGTGTGTGTATATATAATCATTAAAAAAAAAAGCAAAAAATACTTAAAAAGAGGAGATTACCAAAAAGGAAAAAAAGGGGAGATAATTATTGTTACTTATTTTTATCTACGGAAAGAAATGTTAAAACTTACAAAACTAACATTTGTGAAAAAAATGTGATTAACGAAAAAAAAAAAAAACAGAGAGGAGTGGGGAGAAAGATGAAGAAAGAGAGATGAAGAAAGAGAGAGGGTAGACAAACAAGGCAAAGGTGACGACGGAGAGGGAGAAAGAAGAGGAATAAGATATATGAAAAAGGAAGGGGAAAGCTATAACGGAATTGAGAGAGAAAACCAGAAAAATAAAGAATCTACAGAAATAAGAATTGTAAAAATGTCAGAAGAATAACAAAACTAAATCATCCAGTTTGTTTTCTTTAGAAAGTTAATTTATTCAAGTGATTGTGCAAACGGAATGACTTGCCGTTGTTTGCTGCACGTTGGTAAAAAGCTGAAATAAAGCGCCGAGAAGAATCTGCGCCAAACAGTTGGTTATTTAAGCACACAACTCTTTTAATGTTATTAATTAATTCGATAATTTTAAAAAAAATAATAAATATATTATATCTTTAAATATCGGTACTTGTACAGTTTAGTCAAGACATTAAAAAATGAAAATATCGAAAAAAAAAGTTTAAATTGTACGTATCCGTTATGGAACGAAGTTCTCCGAAAAAAACATTTCACTTAATTTCATCAAGTAGTTTTTTTTTGTTTTTTTTTACAGCGAAAAAACAACTTGTTATGATACCGAGCAAAATGTTCGATTTTTAGGAAGAAAAGCTAGTATTAAAGATGGGGAGGAGTGCCAGCGCTTTAACTGGAGTTATCTCCCTTTGGCATTTCTAAAATTCAAACAAATTTTTTTTAATCCAAGATGGCTGCCTTTAACGCGCTCTCATCAAAACGCGTTTTTCCGCTGTAAAAAAAACAACAAAAAACAAACTACTTGATGAAATTAAGTGAATTAAATTTCAAACAAGTAAAATATTTGTTTATTTTTGTAATATTGCATTGTAATTTGGATTTCAAGCGTGCCTGTTGCGTATTTTATTTTATTCAAATTAAATCAATGCTTCTATAACGGAACTCGCACTCCTGACATGTTTACAACCATCATAAACTGTATATATGCATATTATGTATAATTTACATAAAGACTCCCCCTATTAGTATATATAGCCCTAAACATTCGACCCTCTCGTCATTAACCATCCCTCTTGAGAAAGCCCACACAAGACGGGCGAAGCGTCGAGCCTCTAGATCTCTCCGTCGCCATTTTAATTTCTGTTAAACTTCTTTATATCAGTACAATGTAGAAAGTAAGTAGCAGGAAGATTAGGATTTTAGTGCCTGTCGGGTTTGTTGGGATTATTTACGTCGAGGCGTACAAATGCTTGGAGTTCGTCGGAACACATTGCATTACAAAACTTGTAAATCGGGCACAGGAATGCAGTATTTTGACGATAAGACAGAGGTTGGAGTTTGGTTGATAATGATAG
Organism: Euprymna scolopes; assembly: GCF_053919585.1. Classification (NCBI taxonomy): domain Eukaryota; kingdom Metazoa; phylum Mollusca; class Cephalopoda; order Sepiida; family Sepiolidae; genus Euprymna; species Euprymna scolopes. Next base: position 147,437,015 of record NC_136493.1, on the reverse strand, counting down.
TTGGCGACTCTTTTTTTTTAAACTTTTTGTAAAAGCGAGAGACTAGTGGCAGATGCACCTGCTCAGATGTGACAACAATACTCCATGGATGGATGACTGGTTTCGGAGTTAACTTTGGAATGGAAATCCTTCCATCGAATAAAATAAGGAATTCCAAAGTCTATTTTATTCGATGGAAGGATTTCCATTGTAAATATATTGTTTAAAAAAATGGTTCTCCGTTTTTAATCTTAGTGTTCGCCGTTGATTATCTTTTCACTTTCATAATTGATATTTTGTCGATTTTTTTTTCCTGAAAGCAAAATAAATTAATACGGATTATTTATAACTTTAACGCTCCTACAAGCATTTACCGCAAGCTTGCTTTATTATTATTATTTTTTTCATTTTTATTTTTTATTTTTTATTTTTTTGAGCGATAAAAGCAAGATTGGCGTGTGATAATAATTGGAATGGAAATTATAAACTACAGTTTTGCTTGGTTTTGTCGTTGCTGTAAACGATTCGAAGCAATCAGCGAACGACGCACTTTTTGATCCACACTTAATATAGACAAATTAGAAATACTGGATTAGATTTATGTAAGAACATCAAACGGCATTTTATAGATAAGCCAGAATTGCAATCAATGGAAAATAGGTCTCAGATACGAAACGAAGTTTTAAAATGTAAACTTTGAATTAGTAAAAACGCACTTCTATTCCTATTATTTCTAATCCTATTTGTTAAAGCAAAGACATGAATTTGTGTTTTACACACCATAACCTTGAACAAGGTATATCAACACTTGGATGTAAGGGGCAACTATTTCGTATCATGCCTAGGAAAGATTAACAAGATGTTGGTTTACGCTACATTTAAACTTCTGCATATCAGTACAGTCAGGGAAGCATGAAGCAGGGAAGGAATTTCAAAGTCTAGCTGTTCGAGGGAAGAAGCTATCAGAGTAGAAAGCTTTCTGGCATTTAGGGACCTCAACAGTGAAGGGGTGCGATTTTGTTGTTAAGCGGGTTTGTCAGGGATATGTACGTCGAGGGGGCACAAGTGCAATGAGTTCATCGGAGCACATTCCATTTTAATTATTTATCGCTTAATCTGCAGTTAAAAACCGATTTTTTCATTCACTTCAGGCGACTCTTTAACCTGTTATTATACTATAGCTGTTTTGATCACTCAAAATACATGTTAAAATATTTCTCATTTTTTACATAAAATTAGGGTTAAAAAAGAAAAACGAAAACAAAACAATTCGAATTTTAATTATTAACGACAATTCGCCCATACATGCGTTTGTGGTACAACATTTAGGCTGAAACATCTACCACTACTCTTTCATTCTTAGATAGGATCCAAATAGAGTTTGAAATCTAATAGGACCCACACTATTAACTAAGCTCCAACCCTGTCCCATCACCACAATGTCGCATTCCTGTGTCTGTTTTACAAATATTTCAATGGAATGTGCTCTGATGAACTCATAGTAATTGTACCCCCTCGACGTACATATCCCCGACAAACTGCTTAGCAACAAAATCACACCCCTTCACTAATGAGGTCCCGAAATGCCAAAAAGCTTTCTACTCTAATAATTTCTTCTCTCGATCAAATAGACTTTGGAATTCCCTATTTTATTCAATGGAAGGATTTCTATTCCAAGTTTTTTTTTTTTTTTTTTTTTTTCATGGAAGTCACCACTTACCAAGGCCCGGATGCAACTCGGGGATAAGGGTTATTGCGTGTGCAGTAATCAATGGGATAACATCGTAGTAATCGTTAGTAATGGAGATTTTATAAAGTGTCTTACTTAAGGGGGTGATTCATCAGGGATTTGTTTATGTTGGACTTGAAGACATCTAAGTTGTAGTCAGGTGAAAAACAGGCAAACGGAAAAGAGTTCAACAGGCGTGCACTTCTAAGAAAGAAACTTTGCTCATGGAATCTGCGTTTTGATTTAGGCAAAGATAAAGAGTGGGGAAAATTATTGACAGTGGTTTCAGCTAGACGGGTGTTTATCGTGAAAGATTGGCGAAGGGGGACCAGAGATTGGAGCTCAGATGAGTACTTCCCATGGAAATATCGATAAAATAAAGACAGGCTTGCAACGTCTCTTCTGTGGGAGAGAGGTTGGAGGGAAGAGAAAGGGCATCCCCCACTCGGCTACGAAGTCTATTTTGCACTCTGTCAAAGCAGTATAGACTGTTTTTAGCAGCTCTTGCCCAGATATGGCAGCAGTATTCGATCCTTGGACGTACTTGGCTTTTATATAGATAGAGAATTGCATCAGCAGTGAGATATCTACTGGAGCGGTAGAAGGACACCACCATTTTTCCAGCGACCTTGGCAACAAATTTTATGTATGTGTTCCATTTCAGATCAGGAGTAAAGGTTAATCCCTGAAGCTTGTCAAAACATGGTCTCTCCAAGACGAAAGCCATCCATTTCAATTGATGCCAGATGAAAATCAGAGCATTGATGATGTAAAGATAGAAGTTTAGTTTTAGATACATTAAAAGTAACCAGCCACCTCTTCTCCCATTGTACCACGCGCTCAAGATCAGAGCAGAGAGAATCAGAGAGAACTTTGTCATTTACGCTTTGATGTGTTGCCATTGTCACATCTGCGCAGGTGCATCCGCCACTAGTCTCTCGCTTTTAGAAAAAGTAAAAAAAAAAAAAAAAAAAAAGTCGCCAACTATCATTATCAAAAAAAACTCCAACCTCTGTCCTATCGTCAAAATACTGCATTCCTGTGCTCGATTTACAAGTTTTGTAATGGAATGGCATTTATACGCCTTGGCTTAAATAATCCCGACTAACCCGACAGGCACTAAAATCCTAACCTTACACTGTAGAGATCCCTAGATGGCGGAAAGCCTTTCCCTCAAATATGTTCTTCCCTCGAACTGCAAGACTTTGGAATTCCCTTCCGGATCCCTGCTTCCTTAACTGTACTGACATGCAGACGTTAAAGTGTGAACAGAAATCTCGCTACCTCACTCCCTACATAGTATACATGCAAATTTGGTTCCAAATAGTAGCCCCTTACGTCAAAGTGACAGTGTGTTTTGTTTGAGGATGAATTAATAGTAAAAACCACAGTGAATTCCTAGAAGAAAACAGAAATTGTGATTAAAAATGCAATGTAAGCTCTTTGGTCATATATAAAATATCATTCCTTTAATCAAGTATTTTTATTAGTAACGCTGTTAGGAAACTATATTTTTAAAATAACTTCTTTTGTAATAGACAACGCAATGGAACACTAACGCGATTGGTAAAAGAATGGGCTTAGCATTGGCGCGAAAAAATAGTCATCTCTTTAACAGTCCGAGAAATCCAACATTTGGAGTCTCTGACTAGATGCAAGATTTCCGGTCACTCAGCAGAAATCTTTTCTGACTGCTGCCAGACATTGTCGTTCTGGAAAGATGCTAACAATGACGATGATTGAGTACAAATTGTGTAGAAGAAATTTCAGATTGAAATAAAAAAAAAATCACTCTTTGAAATACGCATTTGGCTTTGTTTATTCAAATTGTCACTTCATTTACAGGAATTTGTGAATAATAGTCAAAGTTTATCAATTCGCTCATTGCGGTTCTTATTATTTTGGTGTAAAACGTTTAAAAATATCAAATTAATGTCTTAGAGGAAATTCCATTCTGTTTTTAATCACAGTTGCACTCGTATGATGACAAAGACACGCGAACTAGTTAATATTGTTACTTTGTCAGGACCATTTGGCTTAATGGTAAGAGGATTCGCCCCTAATGGGCAGGGGTATTTAATTCCCTACCACTGCAAGAACTTAGACATCAGGGTCGGAAAGTGGGATTGAGAAATCAGCGCCCCCAATGAGGGGCAGTTTGACCTGCCAAAAGTGCCTGGCCAGCTCCATTGACATTCCTCGATAAGAGTGCCTCAGGCGATTAGCAATAAACTAACCTTCTCAAAGAGAGAAGGCCAAGCCTGGGAGGGTGAACCTCCTAGAAGTGCACAAAACTGCCATTAACAGGGACCAGATCATTACAGGAATACTCTAATTCAGTTGATTTTGGGGGCCCGAGGATAAAAATACCTAATGGGCAGGGGGACCAGAGTTCAATCCTTAGATAATTATCTTGTCCGGCTCATTTGTCATATGTGTGTGTGTGCGTGTGTGCGTGCGTGCGTGTGTGTGTGTGTGTGTGCGCGTGTGTGTGTGTGTGTGTGTGTGTGTGTGTGTGTGTGTGTGTGTGTGTGTGTGTGTGTGTGTGTGTGTGTGTGTGTGTCCATCAAGGTCCAAAGGCTAATCGATTAATGAGAGTTAAGGTAAGAGCGTTCTGTAACGGGCCGGGAAATCAAAATTCAATCAAAAGTCGACTATATCAAAAAGTTAAAAAAAAAAAAAAAAAATGGTACTTGATGCCCGTTTACTAAAGACGGATTAGTATATGGTGAGGATCAAGATTAAGTGGAGTAATCGTGAGAACCCCTCTTTCAATTCGGTGTAGTAGCTAATTAAAAGGGAGCCTTCGGGTTTCCCTCTATTATGGTTGATTCCTTTACTTTTTTATTTAAATTATTTCAGAAAATTATCACCGACTCCAGTAAAAGAACACCATTTCATGATTGCCTGGCCTGATAGAAGGATGGCCATGGGCGGGACCGATTCCAGCCCAAGAGCCGCCATCGCATCCATGTAACGTTGACTAATCCTAATTTTACAATTTGCTGGCCACTTTCTGCCAGTACTTGTGACTGATTTATTTGCTGCCTTTTCTGAAAGAAGGTTTAAATCAAATGTTGACACTGACAGAGGAGCGCAACAGAGTTGGGGTCGGGGACCGAAGAATACGAGCGAAGTGTCATGCTAGATGTGAATGGTGGGGAATGTAGGTGGGGGGAACGGCGAGAAGAGTCAGACGACAAGAAGCGCGAAAAAGGAATGAGACGAGGGTGGGAGGAGGTTGGGCACGGAAAGAATGCGTGTGTGTGTGTGTGTGTGTGTGTGTGTGTGTGTGTGTGTGTGTGTGTGTGTGTGTGTGAACGAGGTACAACAAGAAATCGAGAAGGGTTAGAGGTAGAAAAATGTTGTAGGTCTTTCTCGATAGTCAGAAAATAATGAAAAAGTCGAACGGATAAGAAAAAAAGTCAAACAACGAAAAGCAGAAATTTGAGAGTGAAAGAAAAATACAAACAAAAAATAAATGGCTGAACAGTTTTTGTGGTTAGAGATTAAAAAAAAAAAAGCAAAGGAAAAACAAATGTTAAGAAAATAAAAAAAATAAAATAAGAATGTTAAGTTTTTTGTTGTTTGTTTTTTTTTTATTTATTTTTTTTTTTCTCAGTTTGGAGAGGAGGATTTCCAGAATGGAATATTTTATTTCGTATTCCACTTTCTTAAAGAAAGCTATAAAAGAAAGTACACGTTTAGTTGGAAGAAAACAGCTTGGATATAACACACTCACACACGCACTCATTCTATCTCTGTCTCTGTCTCTATCTCTTTCTCTGTCTGTCTGTCTGTCTGTCTGTCTGCTCTCTCTCTCTCTCTCTCTCACACACACACACACAGAAACACACACACACACACAGAAACACCACACACACGCACACACACACAGAAACACACACACGCACACACACACACACAGAAACACACACACCACACACACACGCAGAAACACACACACACGCACACACACACACACACACACACACACACACACACACACACACATATATATATATATTATTATATATATAAAGTACTTCAAATAATTACGAATTTTTAAAATCTTATAACCATGGTTGCAGGTTCTTTGCGATTTTCAGATTGTTTAATGCATGAATTTGGGAAAACTCAACGTGAAAAAGCTAATATTCACAACCACTATATATATATATATATATATATATATATATATATATATATATATATATATATATATATATATACTAGACTACCCGTGACCCGTTGGGTCAGTATATTATATAAGCTATGGAATTCATGTATGAGCGTGACACGTGTGACGTAAAGAAAATAGGTTTTTTTTTTTGACATAACAGAAAAATTTCTATGAAAGTATATTGAAATGAAAAAAAGAATATAAATAGATTTCTATGAGTCGTTCTGTTTATTATAATTGAGTATTTTTGAAGAAAAAAAATACAGTTACTGAATTATAAGTGGTTGGCCATACTTATAGGTAAATGTGCACTGAACACATTCCATAATACTTATTACAGTTAAATTCAAATTTTTATATATTTGCTTTTTTTTTTTTTTTTTTTTTACATCGTTCATTTCTGTATTACGTTTAAGTTATTTTAAACCCCACTCTTCGCATGTTAAATAATAATTTCGAAATAATAACGTTAATATTTCAGTGCGCAGGTCATGCGCGCATGCACAACCGGATGTCGTAAACCGGGAAATGGGTTACATACATCGTTACAAGATCATTTGAGTTATATATATATATATATATATATATATATATATATATATATATATATATATATATATATATATATATATATATATATATATATATATATATATATATATATATATATATATATATATATATATATTTGAAGGAAATAGCATCTAAAATATTATTACAACCGGATACGATATATAAGGACTATTTTATGCAATGGTATGACTATATTCTGGGTATAATCGACACTAAATTATATAAGCCACCAGTGAACAATATAAAAAAGAAACCTAAAAATGTGTGTGTAGTTTTGTATGAAAATAAAGGTTTTGATGATGTAAATTTACCTAAAATATTTAATAAACAAAAAACTATACAATTACTATCAAATGAGTTACAGACAAAAGATCAAAAACCAATAGTTACATATAAACTAGGGCCAACAATACGCAATAAGGTTTTCAGTTATAAAAAAACGGTAGAACATATTAATATAAATGATAATATTATAAATATTCCAGAATAGGAATGTAATTCCTCTCCTTTCTGTAATAATGAGATAAAACATGTAATTACAGGAGATTTAAAGATAGTAAATAATCCTAAATTAAGAAAACTACTTAGTAAGGGTCCAAATTATAGAGAACCTAAATGCCTAAATTACACTAAATGCTTTAAAGAAGTAACTAAAGCACTAGAAGGTTTTATTATGTCTATGGTAAAGAAATATAAATTAGCACAGTTTACGTTTGATGCATGGAAAAACAGTATACTTGAATGCGTAAATGAAAAGGTTAAACATATAAAACAATTTAAACACCCTAGAAAAACCAATCCTCTTTTAAAAAATTCAGAAATACGGGAGGAACTTAAAATACTTCAAGAAAAGTTGTAATAGTTCCGATTGATAAAGCGGCAAACAATATAGCTTTTATATGTAAAAAATATTTATATACAACGTTTATTGATAGAAGTAGGACTTATAGGAAACGTTTCGGATACTTATAAAGTAAGTAATAGTAATTTAGATAGCATTATTTTGAATAATAGTATTATTAGTGAAAAAGTAGGATTAAAGTTAGAAGACAAACACAGATACCTAAAATGCATAAAAATCCAGTTGGTGCTAGATTTATTGTAGGTTCAAAGACGTGCATTACTAAACCTTTAAGTAAAGCTATATCTAAAATATTTAAATTAATTATAAATCAAATAAATAATTTTCACCTGAAAAGTAAATTCTATAGTAATATAAATCTATTGTGGGTAGTAAATAATTCCCAACCAGTGAAAGAAAAATTAGATAAAATAAATTCCAGAATAAAAGCAAAATCTATAGCTACTTATGATTTTAGTACGCTATATACTAAAATTCCGCACGAAAAACTTATAAAAGAATTAAATGATACTGTAGATTTAGCTTTTGAAGGTGGAAAAGGTAAATATATAGACTTTTCAAACTCTAAAGCTTTCTGGTGTAAAAATAAAAATATCAAAACTAGTGTTTCTAAAGGCATTTTAAAAATACTTTTAAGTCATCTTATTAAAGAATGCTATTTTCAAATAGGAAATAAAATATTACTCCAAACGATAGGTATCCCAATGGGATTGGATCCTGCACCATTTAGGGCAAATTTGTATTTACATAGACTCGAGTATATATATATATATATATATATATATATATATATATATATATATATATATATATATATATATATATATATGTCATCACTATTAAAAACAGATATATCTAAAACATATAACTTTCGTGGATGTAGGAGATTTATAGATGACCTTATATGTATAAACGATAATGATGAATTCAAAAAAAATAAACATCTTATATATCCAAACGAATTAAAATTGAATTGTGAACATAGAGGACAACAGGTTACATTTCTGGATTTAGATATAAAAATTGAGGATGGTATTTTTCTTTATAAAATATTTGATAAAAGAAACGCTTTCCCCTTTAAAATAGTACGTATGCCCCATAAAGATAGCACCTACCCTGTTTTTATGTTTTATGGAACCATTATGTCAGAGTTTTTGAGAATAGCTCGCGTTACTTTAAAACTAACAGACTTTATACCATCAGTTTCTAGTTTAGTAATAAGGATGATAAAACAAGGTGGGGATAAAAATAAAATATTTAAACAGTTAAATAAAGCATTTGTTCGTTATCCTGATGCTTTTGAATCGTTTAAGATAAACCAGACTATATTAATAAAGCAAATTCAAAACTATATTAGCAATGTATAAAATGTATTTATAATTACATATAATAAATTTATATTAAAAAAAATGTATATATGTAAAAATATTTTTAACCTTTATACATCTAATTTTAAATAAGAATGTAAATATACTAAATACTAATCATAGTGGGGGTGATAAGTAGTTAAATGGATTAATCCTAATCTTATAAATACAAGATTGATAAATTAAAAAATGCATTCATTTTAAATGTGGAAATTAATGAATCGCACATTCATTTTTATAGTATGAAAAGGTTAGTAATTGCAATTAAGAATAGGAAATTGGATCAAATGTTTGTAACATGTCTTCTTCCTAAGATTAAGGGTGGTGGTGTTTGATCAACACTGCTGGGGAGCCATGATGTAATATACTGTTTTATTTTTAAATCCCCGAAACAGTGTTTCATGGTAAACAACTGATGATCCCTTGAAAAATAAATTATTGGTATTATAGTAAGTTCGAGAGCGAGTTGATTCAGTGCTTGCAGGTGATTAAATGAATTACTGACTAGATGGTTTTCTAAAGAATGATAAAAAATATTTTTTGTATAGTTTTAAAGGTTAAAAACTTCAAAGACTATATATATATATATATATATATATATATATATATATATATATATATATATATATATATATATATATATATATATATTCTGAATATCTCCGAACGTTTTTTTTGTTTGTTTTTCTTCTTTTATTTTTTTTTTATTTTGTTTTTTGTTTGTTTTTCGCGGTTCAGAACTGAATTCTTGCTACGCAAAGTATCCTATAGAAAATGTTTTATGCTATTACAATTTGGATGTGAAGAAATTCAATTCTGGACGAGAAAACAAAATAAGGAACGTTTGGAGATCATATTTACTTTGTTTCCCCACGGGGAAAAAAACTTAGACACCAGGATTATTTTTTTAACGAGGATAAAGAACGTGTGGGGATAGCCAGATAATTTGATCATTAATTTATATATAATCATGAGACAGTTTGTCAAATATATATATATATATATATATATATATATATATATATATATATATATATATATATATATATATATTGGCGCCAAAAAGAAAGTCTGCACAAAACCGCAAATTTGATTGTAATTGTTTATTAAACAACTTATATCTCATTTGATTCGCCTTTTATTTCTCTGTAATTTTATTTGTTTACATTAGACATTTACTTGAACTATCCTAGTGTTCGCGTGAATTTGAAAAATTAATTTCAAATCGAGAAAGCAAAAAGAAACTTCGCAGCAACAAATGAGCTGAAAAACAGTTTAAATTATTTACCTTTTAGGCAACAAAGCATCTCTAATCGTAATTGTTGTTGTTCCGGGTCATATAACATTTAGTCCATTTGTCTCGACTTTCTCTTAGTGATCGTCAGGAGCTCATTAATTTCCACCTTTCTGGTTCATCCAATCGAGAAATCGGCCGCAGATTGAAATGTGATGAGAAAACGTATGATTGTGCAAAAATATAAAAACACCGACAGAATTCGTGATGCCCCTAAATCTGGTCGTCCTAGAGTTACATCTTACAGGAAAGACAATGCTATCAAGATCCGCAGACTCAGAAACAGATTTGAAATGGCTCCCCAAATCCAACAACAGTGTAATCTTGTTAAAGAGTGCGGCAATACTACCCTAAGGTAGAAAATTCTCAGTCAACATATTCATGTACTTGGTCGAATTAATTTGACCTTGCAAGCGAACTATAGTCTCTGGAGCATTGGCACTAATAACACCCCACACCAAAACTGAACTTCTGCAGCCTTGAAACTATGCACCTAGGATTAAATTCTTCGTCCTTCCTTCAAAGGACGTACTGCCCACCATCACTACCTAGCTTATTAAACTTGCTTTGGTCGCTAAAAATCACTTTCGGCCAATATAAAGAGTTCCTGACAAACCCACGCTAGTGTCGGTCGTAATTTACCCGAACTTGAAATCGAATTGCCAACCAAACTTCACCCTATATCCAAAATTTCATGTGTTTAGACCCAAAATTAACGGAGGAGTTTGGTAGAATCTGCTAAGGTCAACTCTTTCAACTTTGATCTCTTTCCAGCCAGATTTTCGCCCAAAAACTTATTAAAAAGCTTGCTACATGTCTGAATATCCTTCATGTAAAATTTCAAATATTTAGGCCCAAAATTGGCTTAATAGCTTGCTAGAGACCACAACGATAACATCTTTTAAATTTTGACAAATTTTCAGAAAAAAAAAACGATTACAAAGCTTGCCCTATGTTTGAATACACTTTATGTAAAATTTCAAATGTTTAGACCAAAAATTGTCTGAGTAATTTGGTAGAGACCGCAGAGGTCAATTTTTTATAAATTTGACCTCAATTATGACCGCTTAACATTTATTGTTTTGGGCTCAAATCAAATTATTAAGTTAGATGTATGTCCAAGGAACCTATATCTAAAATTTGAAGTGTTTAGACCCAAAATTGGCGTAGGAGTTGGGTAGAGTTCTTAAAGGTCAAATCGTTGAACTTTGACTCTTTAACAGCCAAATTTCTGACGGAAAATAGATGATAAAGATTTTCACAAATCTCAATATTCCTTATGTCAAATTCGAGTTTGTAGACCAAAAATTGACAGTTATTCGGTAGTGAAATGTACACAGACAGACAGACAGACAC
>NC_136493.1:147360672-147420672 GCF_053919585.1 Euprymna scolopes | reverse complement strand
TAAAAGAATTTAGGGTAAAAGTTCCAAATATTCCCAATAATATCAGAAATCGCAATAAGGAATTTATTCATCCCAACAACTTATGTGAAAGAGCATTCTACCAGCTTTTCATTCTTAAAAGCAAATACCGAAATCAATCAAATGTGGAAGACGATTTGAGGTGTGTCATATCGACAACGGAGCCCAGGATAGAATTGCTAAAAAAATGTAATTGCAATCGTCTCATTAAGGTTTATAAGCATGTTTTACATAACAGTGGAAATTAATTTTAAAAAACCCTCTTTTCGATGCCCATACGTTCAAAGAACATCCCATTAATGCTGGTGTGTCCAAGGAATCGATTTAGTATCACTATTATTCCTGATATTCACAAACGCCATTTTTGAAAGGTTGGGAACCACTGCATTAGACCAGTGAAGTATTGGCGTCAGTCCTTAATACATAAACAGCATTTGATGAGGTCTGGCATAAAAGGCTTCTTATAAAAAGTAAACCAAACGCTATTAGTGGACGAACATTTAATATAGTAAAGGTTTTCTTAGCTAAGACCTCCAGTCAATAGTGGAATGGGGTCGTAAATGGATGATAGCATTTCATGCCACGAAGACTAAGCCCCTTTCCTGTAATAATTAGAAGAAGCCTTCTCAATCACCGATAGTCATAACTAATGACATCATACCTGAGATCTCTTCCTTAAAACTCTTTAATACTCACGCCTGTCAGTATCCTGTGTTTCTACAAGACCACCATTCATCTATGCATGGAGTATTGTTGCCACATCTGGGCTGGTGCATCTGCCACGAGTCTTTATTAGACAGTGTTTAAAAAATAGATTCTCCAATCTAATAGGTTCAGCTCTGTTAACTAAGCCCCAACTCCTGTCCCATCGCCGCAATGCTTCATCTCTGTGCTTGTTTTACAAGTACTTTAATGAAAAGTGATCCGATGAACTTGTAACACTTGTGTCCCCTAGACATAAATACACCCGACGAAACCGGCAAGTAACAAAATCCCACCCCATTTACTGTATGCTACAATGTTCTAATAACTTATTCCTTCGAACTGTAGGCCTTTAGAATTCCCTTCCTGTTCCCCGCTTCTCTGATTTTACTAAAATGCATAAATTTAAATGCAATGTGAACCTACATTTCGCTGCTCAACTCCCTACTTTGGATATTCTGTAGGTATGGTCCAAAATTCACAGTAGTTCCTTATGTCTCAGTAGCAATGAACTTTGTTTGAGGTGAGTAGGAGTTAAAAAAAAAACTATTGTACAAAGTAATCCAAGAGTGCTCAATTTCCTAGATAGAGCGGGTGTATTTAAGCGCATCATTGTCCGGAAGAAAGACTCTCCTTGTTTTATGTTTATTATGTTGTATACCAGACAAAGTACACGGTGTTGCGAGTTAAATAGAAAAAATACGATATCATAAATGATAAGGAGTATAAGTCAGTCAATCCAAAATGCTCAATATCCTGGATAGAGCTGATATGTTTAAAGGCGGTGTCGCGCGCGAAAAGCAACATGACTGTGTTACTGTTTTACATCTATTCGGTTTTGCTCAGGATATGAAGTGATAGTGCTCAATATTCCAAGAATAGCAGGTATGTTCAGATGCAAATTCATTTCTTCTCTCCTGTCTCTTTCTTCGATCCTGGGCAATGCCGGTTACTTCTGATAGGAAATAAATTAAAAAATATAACATACATTATTCGCTTTGTACTTTTATAATCTCGTATGGTTTTATTTTTATTTACATTTTCTTTACAAGTAATGATATAATTCCTAGTAGAGAAAAATTGGAGATCTTCAAAAAATGCGTCTGCCTCGTTCTTTTACTAACGACTACATCAATTTCACTACCCTTGTTCATTCCCCAGGTTATTTTTATTACGTCACTTCCTGCTTGCTAAGTGACGTTATCTAAATTTTAAATCCTTGGTTTATTTTCTTACTTTACTTTCTGTTTGCTGCGTCACTTTTATTTGTGCGTCATTTCTTTAACCACTTCAATGTAACTTTATGTACACGTTAACTTGATTTTAAGACCATCACTTCCATTCTTACGTCACTACATGTTTGCTATGTCAGTTCCTGACTTAATAACTCAACTTTTAAAGCACAACTTTTTTTTATATCACTTCCTTTTTCACATGACATTCTTGACACGTTAACTCAATTCATTTCTCATCAACAAGTGGAAGTTTTAGTCTTACGTAATCTAAATTTGTTTAATTGTCATACGTCATTAATGTGCTCTTTTTAAACTGAGTCACGTCACGTATTTCTGTCACTTCGCAAATAGACAATTAAATAAAATAAATAAATAGGAAATCTGACCGACTGTTCTTTCTTTTTTAACACAAGTCGTTTATTACCGTTTTTTTTTTTCTTTCTCTTCGTCTCCACACCAGCTTAAAAAGCTTTAAAAGTTTCTCTTTGCCACTGTGGGGTCACACGTCCATCTCCCCTGGTGAGCGATTTTCTTTCTGCTCCACTACAACGTAAACTTTACACGTCTATCTTTTTCAACCACAATTTTTCTTCTCCCGGACACCGCGTGTTGATAGGACACCACGTGTTAATACACGTGGTGTCCTATTTTTTTCTTTTTCTTGTAGCGCCAGCTCGAGCACACTTCCTAATTTGCATATGTGCATTTTTCGGCTGCTGCTGCAAATATCCTCACAAGCCAGCTATCTACTGCTGATATTTTCCAACACCCTTATTTTAAGAAAATCTTAAGCAGAATTACAAATATGGAGTTAAGTAGAAAAAAAAATTACCTACAATGAATATAAACTACCATAATGGAATTTAGACAAATATTATTGATACTATTAAATATATATTAATTTCTGCCGAATATTCAAAACCAAGCTTCTATCTTTGCATCATCAACGTTATAATCCCCATTTGGCATCAACTGAAATGAATGGCTCTCATCTTGGGGAGGCTCCATGTTTTGACTAGCTTCTGGGTTTGATCTTTACTCTTGATCTAAAATGAAATACATACATCAAATCCGTTGCCAAAATCACTGAAAAAATAGTGGGATCATCCTATCGAACCAGTATTTGCCTGCTGATGCAATACAATACCTATACCTGAACAAGAGCTTTCTCACAGAAGAGACGTTGCGAGCCTATCTCTGTTTTATCGTTATTTTCATGGCAAGTGTTCGTCTGAGCTCCAATCTATGGTCCCCCTTCGCCAAACATTCACGAGAAACACTCGTTTTGCTGTAAACACTATCAATAATTTCCCCCACTCTTTATCTGTGCCTAAACCTAAACGTAGATTCCATAAACAAAGCTTCTTTCTCGGAATTGCACACCTGTGGAACTCTCTTCCGTTTACCTGCTTTACAGCTAACTACAAGATGGCCGCCTTCAAGTCCAATGTAAACAAGTTCTTGATGAGCCGTTCCCCTTAAGTTATCCAATTTACCAAATTTACACTTCTAACGATTACTATGATATTGTCCTTTTGACCACTGTATACTCTTTAACTCTTATCCTCGAGTGGCCTCTATGCCTTGATAAGTGGTGATTCCTTTGTAAAAAAATCTTCTTGCTAGATTTGTCGGATATTATGACGAACAATCATATATGGCACTATAAAAAGGAGGTAATTCCTGGGAGGTTAGACTCGTGATATAAAACAGACACTATACTATCCGCAAAAAAGGGGGTAAAGCCTAGGAGGATGGTTTTCTGACAACATACTACCTACTCCCACACACAAGGATTAAATGCGTAGGAGGTTGTTATCATAACGAAAGAACTTCTACTACACTAACTCTCCACTCTACACGTAGGAGGAGGTGATGTCTGGATGGATGGTCCCTTAATATTTTTACGAGGGGCGTGCAATAAGTAATGTCCCTGACCCATTTCCAATTGTCTATTATAGCTGAAATTTTGCATGTGCAATGATTTATATCTCTACGGGTTATGTGGCAAATTACAGCTCTGAACTAATTGTGGTTTCTGTTTTACAGGTGTTTGAACTGAGTCAGGTGTGGAATAGAGCCTGTTGAATGTCGAGCAATGATCCGGTTTTTGTATTTGAAAGGACGCACACCACATAAGACTTTTGATGAAATGAAAGAAACTTATGGTGATAATGCCCCATCATATGACCATGTAAAACGCTGGCATTGTGAATTCAAACATGGTCGGAAGTATGTAGAAACAGCTCCCAGACCTGGTCGCCCCCCCCCTTCTGCCATTGATGAGGCATTTGTCCGTCAAGTTGAGGTTGCCATTTTGGAAGATTGGCGCATTACTATTCGCCAAATAGCCCAAGATGTCAAGATTAGTACAGGGTCTGTGGAAACTATCATTCATGACCATTTGCATATGCATAAGGTGTCTGCTAGATGGATTCCCAGGTTGCTCACACCATTCCAGAAGCGAGAACGCGTCGAGTTCTCAAGGATAAATTTGGAGATGTGCCAAGAAGATGAGTCAAAGTTTTTCAAAAGACTTATTATACAGGATGAAACCTGGGTCCATCACTATGATCCAGAGACCAAAGCCCAGTCAATGCAGTGGAAGCACTTGGACTCACCACCTCCAAAGAAGGCAAGGGTGCAGCCCTCCGCTGGCAAGGTCATGCTCACAGTCTTCTGGGACCAGAACGGAGTAGTAATGACAGATTTCCTGGCAAAGGGTACTACAATTACAGAAGCCTAGTATGCTTCACTTTTGAGGAAATTAAGGGAAGCTATCAAAACATTGATTTCTGAAGTCACGTCGTGGCTGAAGGACCAACCTGGGGTGTTCTACAAAAACGGTCTCCAGAGCTGCATCAAACGATGGGAGAAATGCATAACTCTGGGTGGTTCCTATGTAGAAAAAGACTAATAACTGTGCCAAGTTTTGTTGCTCTACTGCTATGGGAAGTGGGTCAGGGGCATTACTTATTGCACGCCCCTCGTACTAGCAAATATCTGTTCCCTCTGATCGCTTATTTTTGCTAGCGTGTCATGGCGATCGAACTAATATTATATTCCCCTCCTTCAAATAGGGAGGTAACGTCTGGGTGTATTTTATCATGACAGAACAGATACTGCACTACCATCCATAAGAGAAGGTCATTTTGGGGAGGTGATCTCATTACAACGGAACCAATATTGCACTTACTTATCCCCTGAATTGAACTTTGAAAGACAGTATATTAGTTATAAATTGTATCGTAAACTTAATTGCATATTAACTGCCTAACATTTACGGCGAATTTGAACTGGAACAAATACAGTGAGGACATTGCGAAGGCTGCTGCAAAGAAGATGGGTTCCATCTATCGAGCTAGAGGACTACTTACACATGAAAATAGCCTGTATCTCTACAAGGCCAATATTCGCCCATGCATGGGGTATTGTTGCCACATCTGGGCTGGTGCATCTAGCCTTTTCCACTCCGATAGGTCCCATTTTATCAACTAAGCTCCAATCCCTGTCCTATTGTCGCAATATTGAATCTCTGTTCCTGTTTTACAAATATTTTAATCGAATGTGCTCTGATGAACTCGTTGCACTTGTTCCCCTTCAACGTACATATCCCCGAAAAACCTGCTTGGCAAAAAAGTCTCACCCCATGATTGTTGAAATCCCTAAATGCCAGAAAGTATTCTATTCTATTTTCCCTTCGAACAGCTAAACTTTGGAATTCCCTTCCTGATACATGCTTTCCTGACTCTATCGATATGCAGAAGTTTAAATGTAACGTAAACAAACATCTTGTTAATCTTTCCTAGGCATGGTACCAAACAGTAGCCTATCACGTCCAAGTGGCGATGTGCCTTTTCAAGGGTGAACGTGAATAAAAATACAAATAAACGGATAATATGATGGTATTAATAAATGTTATAATATAGTTTCAGCTTCAGATAGGTAGATATAAAAATTGAGATTAGTAATAGATAATTGGTCATTTAAATATTGTAGTAAACTATATATTGCCCCAATTATTTGGTCGAACAAATGTATATTTGCTAGTAAAATTAATTAAATAGGTTAATAATTCTACTTAAAGCAATAAAGAAAATAAGGCCCCTCCCAAATAGTTCGCACTTCCCTTTACTTTCTTTTCTTTTCATTTTTCTTTCTTTTCTTTTCTTTTTTTTTTTTTTTTGTTCAAAACGCTCACTGAAGATGATCATCATAAGAATCGCTTCTGTTAGCTCTTCTTTATATTGTCCACGGTATCAAATTCATGCCCGATTCAAGAGATATCGGCCTAGAGCAGAGGGCAAAAATCACAGAGAACTAAATCTTACCTTTTTGGCAGTCATAACATATCGCTTTCAAGATGCCTGTTGCCAAAGTAAAACCTGGACTAATGAAAATCGATCTTTGTCTCGATATCTGGATTTCACTTTCAAAATGCGGATATGGCAGTTAAAATACACCCCCAAAAGTGAAGAGATATCAGTCGTATGTTTGCAATGATATCCGATTGCCATCTGAGTAACTCTATAAAGCGTATGTGTCCACATAGCCTATGCCAAGTGATATCTTCCTAATTCGCTGTAAAACTATACCATTATGCAATCCCATCTCTTCCGGTGAAAAAATATTCAATAAAAATAAACTTAAACTCCCCCACTGTTGTTACGAACACTTAGAAATGATCATTACAACACACACACACACACACACACACACACACACACACACACACACACACACACACACAACTAAATGAGAACAGTAAAGAAAAGAAAAATAACAAAATGTGTAAAATAACAATATATAATCAATATAGTAACAATAAAAAATAAAACTAAAAAGAACAAAATTATGAACACGAGATCTCATAATAACCTAAACCCTAATAGTAATCACCCAAATAAATTTTTTTGTTGTTTACAAAGGAGTCACCAGTTATAAAGGCCTTAATGCAACTCGAGGTTAAGGGTTGAAGGGTGTACAGTAGTCAATGGGACAATACCGTAATAATCGTTAGTAATGGAAATTTGGTAAATTGGATTACTTAAGAGGACGATTTATCAAGAAGTTGTTTACGTTGGACTTGAAGAAGACCATATTGTAGTCAGATGGGAAGCAGGAAACGAAAGAGTGTTTTACAGGCGTGCAGTTCTAAGAAGGAATCTTTGTTCGTGGAATCTACGTTTAGGTTTAGGCACAGATGAAGAGTGGGAGAAATTTTTGATAGTGTTTTCAGAGGACGAGTGTTTTTCGTGAAAGTTTGGCAAGGCAGGGGACCATAGATGTGAGCTCTGACAAGCACTTGTCATAAAAATAACGATAAAGTAGAAATAGGCTCGCAACGTCTCTTCTGTCGGAAAGAGGTTGCAGGGAAGAGAAAAGGTCATCCCCAACTAGGCTATGAAGTCTATTTTGAACTCTGTAAAGGCATGATAGACTCTTTCTAGCAGCTCCTGTCCAGATGTGGCAACAGTACTCCATACGTGGACGTACTTGGCTCTTATATAACAATGTTGTTGTTGTTGCTGTTGTTGTTGTTGATGATGATGATGATGATGATGATGATGATGACATTTGCTATGAAAAATAAAGAGGAAAAGCCGCCCCTCCTCTTATAATTACATATAAAAACTCATATGTATATATAATTTTTAATCTTCAGTAATTTCTTTCTACCTTAAATAACAAAGAAAGAGAAGCACAAAATAACTATCTCAAATTACTCAGTAAAATATAAAATTGTTTTATTTGACTAATCAACGTTTCACCTTTTCGTGTATTCATTCCATTATATAACGACATTTTAATGGGGAATTCATTTTCATTTATTTCCTTATGCAAAATCAAATCCCTTTGACTAGCTCATCTTTCTAAATTATATATATATAAATAAATTCTTTTTTTAAATATCTTGATTAAGCTTTTAAAATTTATCTATCGTCTGTGTGTTTGTGTGTCTGCTAAAAAATGGAAATGGTGTTATTTGCATCGAACAGGCACGAACCTGGTTTCGTTAGAAAGAGTGATCTCTTGGAAGCATAAGATTGAAAAATCAGAAAAAAAATCATCAATTATTTTATGTATAAATGTCGTTTTGCTTGAAGGAGTCAGTTAAAAATTTAGGTTCCGACGCTGTTTGTAAATCACTCTTGCGCGAACGGTCATTTCGTTCTTTCGTTTTAAAATGATAAATTTGCAGCGTCATAACATCTGTGTCATCGTAGTCCCATCAATAACGTGTTTGATTACGAACTTAAGTTGTGCGAGCTCTCGCCGCGCACACAGTATTTTTTTAAATTATTTTTTGCTAACAAAATTTTGGTTTCGGTTTCGCTTCTTTTTTTTTTTTTTTTACGACCAGGCAACGCCGGATGCCCCTATTCCCCGCTAGTTAATAATAAAGGCAAAAAGCACCAAAATTAACCATTTCAAATTACTCAGTAAAATATAAATTTGTTTTATTTGAACACTCGACTTTCTATTTAATCATTTCATTATAGAAACAGTTTCTGATGGGAAACTCTTTTTCATTTTTTAGTTTTATTCTTTATTCAAAAATCAAATTGCTCGACTTTGAATATAAAATGACTTTCTTTTAGTAAAATAATAACATGTGATTATGTTCATACATAATTCATTTACACAATCTTTTTTTTTTTTTTTTCGTTTTTTCTTCAAATTAACAAAATCTGAAATGAAAGGCGTGTCTTAAATTTTCGGTAAAAATAAAAACTACGATTTCATTAATTTCTGCCCCCGAGAGGAGGGTAGTTTTTGCTAATTTACAATATACAAGAGTCGTTTTTTCTTTTAAATTAAAAAGTTAAAGAGCTACAAACACAGGAGTGACACCATTAAAACGAGCGATCTTTTTTGCTCCAGAATTTAATTTTCTACATAGTCAACACCATTCTCAATGCACTTTTGTCAGGAATCCAATCTTCTGCTTCTGACGCACATCCACAAGAGGAGGTTTTGTTTAGAGTCTCACACCGTTAATATCTGCAACTTTCGAGTCAGTCATCATAACAATAACATTTGCAATCCCCTCTGATCCATTTAGGCGGAATAAAAAAAGGCGGCATGACTTTTAAAAACTCGTATAATTTATTATATTATTCATATTCAACAGATTTCCATATTAAACTGCTAACTATTCACCATGAAATCCCAAAGTACATTTTTGTGAACAACCTTACAACTTCTGTTGACTTGTGGGGGTCCACATGGACTCCAGTTGGGAATCTCTGATCTACACGCTCCACTTTTTCTCTATAATGACCCATCCATTTGACACGCACTTATCGCAACGCCACAGGATGCGGCCAGTCGTGCTGATCAACTCAACGTTGGACAAAAACAAATGTTGATAAAACACACTCTGCTTATGTAAGCAATGCTAAATCCACACGCTCGAGAATAGAGTTAATGAATGTTCACTACTCCTTCCCTTTTTGGCATTTGGATTATAAAATCAATTGAATCTATAAATGCCTGGTAAACATTCCGTATTGAATAGACGTTCATATTCCAAGCGCAGTTAAACCATTCCTAACGTGTACAGTGGATTGTTGGAAGAAAATGTATGATAGTCAGTCTTAGCAGTCGACTCGACCATCAAATTTAAATATCGAATTGTAGATATGCAAAATCATTGCCTGCTAGTCATTTGTATATCAGCGACAAAACGAATGTCAAGTTCGAATCCAGTTCGTTTCATAGAAACACTTTTAATTAGAGATGTTGGCAAACTTCCCATAAGTACTCGATATGTTTCAAGAAAGATTTCTAACTAGAAAGATATCAGTGAAAACAATTGCCAACAAAATTATCTGATTATTTAAAATGAACGAATGATCAACATCAACAATAACAACAACAACAACAGCAACAATAGAAGCAATAGCAAAAACAACAACAATAGTAAAAACAACAACAATAGTAAAAACAACAACAACAGTAAAAACAACAACAATAGTAAAAACAACAACAATAGCATTAGCGGCAATAATAACAACAACAATAACAACAACAGCGACTATAACAATTGTGACAACAACAAAAATAATAGAAATAACAACAGCAACAACAACAATAGCAAGAACAGCAGCGAAACAACAATATCAGCAAAAATAGCAACAACAATAATAGAACACAACAGCAACAATAACAACAGCAGCAACAGTAACAACAACAGCAGCAACAACAACAAAAATGACAACAAAGACAGCAACAACGAAAACAACAACAAAATCAAAAACATCAACAACAACAGACACAACAACACCAGACACAACAACAACAGCCTAAGAAACAACGACAACAATATCAACAACAACAGTAGCAACAAGAGTTTCGACAACAACAATAGTAACGACATCAACAACAACAGCAACACAATGACAACAACCGCAACACAATGACAACAACAGCATTAACAATAGTAACAACAACAAGAATAGCAAATACGGTAATAACAACAGCAACAACAATAGCAACAATAGCAAAAAACAACAATAGCAACAACAGCGACAATAACAATTGCGACAACAACAACAGTAACAACAACAATAGAAAAAGCAGCAGCAAACAACAAGAGCAACAAGAGTAACAGCAATAGCAACAACAGCAGCAACAACAGCAACAGTAGCAACAATAGTAGCAACAATTGCAACAACAGCTACAACAAGATCACCACAACAGCAACAATAGCAACAGCAATAGCAACAACAATAGTAACAACAGCAACAACAACAATTGCAACAACAGCAACAACAATAGTAATAGCAACAACACGAACAACACGAACAAGAGCAGCGACAAAGCGCTTTAAAAACAAGACATTTTTTAAACCTGTTCACAACAGATTTTATTTTAATTTAGTTTAACTTTTAAGGGAAATGGCGGCAGGTATGTGTATGATCACATGGAATGACGATCTGACTATGCCAAATTCGAATCCCACGTGTTTTATAGTATCGCTTTTGCTTAGGGATATTGGCAACCTTCACGTTGTCCTTCCCGATGGCAACAGTAGTATCAAGTCGGCCAAAGAAAATTTGATTCATACGAATTTACTTTTTAACACGTTTTTCTCAGACCTCATCATCATAGTCATGACGGTTAGCAATAAATGATATTATTAAAAAAAAATGTTGATAATTCCTTAACTTCTGTGTTGTTCAATTTATTTACTCGAGGGAAAGGCAATATCAGAAAGAATTACAAACTCGATCCATACAAAATTAATTTTTATTGAAAATGTGTTAAAACAAAGTAAGATGCTGGCAAAGAATGAAAATTCAAAAAGTTCTGAAATGAATGAAAGGTCAAAGAGAACGTTCTGGATGAAAGAAGAATCGTTTTTGGCGTAAGGAGATACTGAGTATACATGCTGATTTCAACTGTCGACGCGCGTGTTTGCGTGTTACAATATGTGTGAATGTAAGTGGCATGTAGATATGTGTAGAATTGTTAAAGCATGTTTGCAAACCCCACTGGGTTGAGACCACGTGAGACACAATTAAAGATGGCGGTGACAGCGCATGGGGACATAAATGGTGAAACAAAACCGAAAGTAGAAAGAAAAGAACAAAAGACTCCTGGGTAACGCCGAATAGGTTCAGCTAGTTTAATACAAATTTGGTTCTTACATTTCAAGTAAGACGATAACTATCATAAACAGTTTATTGTTTTGTGAAATAATGTATGGAATGCCTCGCTCCCAGACAGGGTCCAAAAGAGAGTCGCCAACCTAATAGGTCCCCAACTGTCATCTAAACTTCAGCACCTGTCCCACCAACGAAATGTTGCACCCCTCTGCCTGTTTTACAAGTATTTTAATGGTGGATGCTTTGACGAACTACAAGCCCTTGTACCCTCTCGACGAAAATACCTCCAACAAACCCGACAAGCAGCAAAGTCCCACCCTACACAGTTGAGATCCATAGATGTAAGAAAGCCTTTTACTCTAATAGCTTCTTCCCCAACAGAACTGCAGGACTTTGGAATTCTCTTCCGGTTTCCTGCTTCCCCAACTGTACTGACATGCAGAAGTTCAAGTGTAATGTGAACAGACATGTTGCTGCTAAACTCCCTACATAGTACCCCTGCAACTTAGGTCCCTGATAGTAGCCCCCTACATCAAAGTGGCAACATGCCTTGCTTGGGGTGAAAATGTAATAAAAAAAGGTAAAAACTGCACGAGTAGAATTATAGGGAAAATGACACATAAAAATATATAGATTAAAATTTATTAAAATCTTCAAAGATTTTAATTAATTCCTTTTTGTTTCGGTAGTTTTCTTCCAAGGGCTACATACAATCCAGCCTAGATCTTTTAGGACCGAAAGGCAAATAGCACACACCTTATGAGAGACTATTACGCGCAACTAAAAACAGCGGCAGCATATATGCACTGCTAAATGAACTTTAATGAAGGAAAAGCATGAAAAATGTCGCGGTTTCAAAATTGTTGGGTCGATTGTCCCCAGACGACCGGCCCCGCAACAAAAGGTTAATAAAATAAAAAAAGAAAGTTCATTTATTTCTCATGATAATCGAAGGAATTTCTCGTGTCATATTTAATCAGAGAAGTGGAAAAAGAAGATGGTCCGCGTCAAATTTAATAGCTGTAAATCGCCTACAATTTGTCAAACTTATATTAAGTCACTCAAGCATTCATTCATTTTCTGCTATATGTGGGTGTGGTACGTGAGTGTGCTGGAAATTTTTAAAGCCCTATTTCTGAACCAGCGGTGCGTCCATGAAGTGTCGCTCGGAGTACTTTTTTTTTGTCTTGACAAAGTACAAAATCGATTTTGAAATCTAGTGGAGGTGTAGAGTGAGGGTGGATGTGGTAGTGATGATATTTTTTTTCTCAACACAAGCTGTTCACACAGAAGGCACGAAGCCAGCCTTTTTATTTTATTGCATCGTTAAGTTTATGGTAAATGTTCGACTGAACTCCAATCCCTGATTTCTCTCTGTAAAACATTCACCGCAATTACAGCAAAGAACTTTCCTTTGTCTTTCTCTCTCCCCCTCTTTCTCTCTTTATCTTTCTCAATCTTTCTTTCTCTATCTTTTCCTCTCTTTCTCTCCTTCAACCTCTTTTGCTCTCCTCTCTCTCTCTCTCTCTCTCTCTCTCTCTCTCTCTCTCTCTCTCAATTTTTGCGTGTTTTATCAGAATTCAAAATGTTTTTCCCACAGTATGTATCGAAAAAATCAGATTAAAAATTTTCTGGATGAAAAAAGCCACACTGGCACCTGAAGTGTCTATCTTGTGTAGGTCGCCATGGTGCACAGGCGGACATCGGTGGTATGGTGTCCAGTATTCCCAAAGATAAGACGGATAAGTTGCGATAACGCCTGAAATGGCTTGACAGAATCGGCGGTTTCTGCTGCTGGTGAACTAAAACGGCTGGAATGGGTCTGTCATGACCGATATAGAATTGAAGCTGACCGAATTTAAGAATTTAATCCAAAGAGCGAGAGAGAAAGAAAGAGAAGAGATAAGGAGATAGAGATGGGGGATACCATACTTTTCCTCTAAAGCAAATATTCATTTTTCGATGGCATCTTACATCCAATTCTTTCCAACACTTCTCCTTTTTTCTTATCGTTTTTCTCTTCTTTTTCTTTCTTAGTTTTTTTCTTTTTTTGCCCCCTTCGCTATCTTTCTCCCTCTCTCCCCTCCATCTCTCTTTCCTCTCCTCCCGCCGTCCATCTCTCTCTCTCTCTCTCTCTCTCTCTCTCTCTCTCTCTCTCTCTCTATATATATATATATATATATATATATATATATATATATATATATATATATATATATATATATATATATATAGTAGCGAGGAGATCTGCCGTTTTCCGGGATTGAATGATAATGAATGAATGTTCCACACTTACAAGACTTTTATTGTCATCGAAATCGGCGTAATTCAACAAACAAGACACACGCAAAAATGTCTTTTAACTAACATAAATCATTGGCTGTGAAAATAGTTATATAATCTCTTAGATTTTGAAAATTCTATAACAAATTGCTCGCTAGGTTAGCGTGTTGGATAGCATCGTCCTAGCGAGTATAAAATTCCTACTTGTGAAACTTCGGATTGTGTTTTAGCTAGTTGTGATGACCACATCTTTTGTTCGAGACTTCACAAGATTTCCAGCTACGGTATAACTGGAAATGTTTCTCAATCATTAAATCATTTCTCTCCGATAGGCTCATAAGAGTAGTGGTAGATGGACAAAAATTGGAGGCCTGCAAAATAAATGCTGGAGTCCCTCAGGGGTCAATCCTAGGCCCAACTCTCTTTCTGATCTACATCAATGACCTCCCTAAACACATACTTAAATCATTCGTTGACATCTATGCTGATGACACGACCATCTACGGCAACACATCAAAGGCTGTAAATGACAAAGTTCTCTCTGATTCTCTCTCCTCTGATCTCGAGCGCGTGGTTCAGTGGGGGAAGATGTGGCTGGTTACCTTTAATGCATCCAAAACCAAACTCCTATCCTTACATCATCAACGCTCTGATCCCCATCTGGTATCAATTGTGATGGATGGCTCTCGTCTGGGTGAGGCCCCGTGTTTTGACAAGCTTCTGGGTTTGACCTTTACTCCTGATCTGAAATGGAACACGTACATCAAGTCTGTTGCCAAGGTCGCTGGAAAGATAGTGGAATCCTTCTACCGCTCCAGAAGGTATCTCACTGCTGATGCAATTCTCTATCTATATAAAAGCCAAGTACGTCCAAGGATGGAATACTGTTACCATATCTGGGCAGGAGATGCTAAAAACAGCCTATCCTGCCTTGACAGAGTACAAAATAGACTTCATGGCTTAGTGGGGGATGCATTTTTCTCTACCCTGCAACCTCTCTCCCACAGAAGAGACATTGCAAGCCTATCCTTGTTTTATCGTTATTTCCATGGCAGGTGCTCGTCTGAACTCCAATCTCTGGTCCCCCCTCGCCAATCTTTCATGAAAAACACCCGTCTATCTGAATCCACTGTGAAAATTTTCCCCCACTCTATATCTGTGCCTAAATCAAAACGCGGATTCCATGAACAAAGCTTCTTTCTTAGAACTGCACGCCTGTGAAACTCTGTTCCGTCTGCCTGCTTCCCACCGGACTACAACTTGGATGTGTTCAAGTCCAACGTTAACAAATTCCTAATGAACCGCCCCCTTAAGTAATCACTTCATCAAATCTCCACACTAACGTAATGTACTTGCAATAACCCTTATCCCTGAGTGGCTTCCGGGCCTTGATAAGTGGTGATCACTGTGTAAAAAAAAAAAAAAAAAAAAAAGGTTAATTCCATATTCAGATTTACCCGCGGTTTGCTTGATCTGTGTGAATTAATAGACTTTCTTGTGCGTGGCGTGGTTGCTCGGGTAGCAGAGTACTCGGGTTTCGAATCCTAAGTTCGGATATGTCGAACTGATTAGCAAAAATTAAATGCGAAACTCGAGTCTTGGACTTTCACTTTGTTGGTTGTCATGACTCTTGTCAACTGCTACGTTGTTTGGCTATATATATATATATATATATATATATATATATATATATATATATATATATATATATATAAAGCTGAACGTCTGTGTGTGTGCGTGTGTGTGTGTTCACGAATAGACTACTATATGGTTGACTATTTTAAAAAACAGATTGCATATAATGATAGAAGGTGTATTGAATATCAGGAATGGGTATGTTTGATCTGGCAGAACGGTGGTTCATAAAAAATGTGGGGTCTGTATTCGCGCCTGGCCTCCAAAGTATGGAAATAAAAAATGAAAAAAAAATGTTTACAAGAGTTTTTTGATATAGATGTACATAAGAATACTTTGATAAGTATGTTTCAACTTAAATAGGGATAGTATAATAAAATTGTTGGGTCTGCGTTCGCGCCTGTACTCCGTGGAAATATGGCACAAACTTTAACAAAGACTTTTCATATCTTTTTGCGTAAGTATACTTTGATAATTATGTTTCAGTTTGAAGAAATATGGTATAATAAAATTATTGGGTGTTCGTTCGCGCCTGACCTCCTTAGAATGTAAATATGTCACAAAGTTTAACAAGGTTTTTTAAAAGGGGTGAGGGTCCACAATAATACCTTAACTTTAATCTTAATTAACGTTAGCTTTTATTTATTTTTTGAAGTTGAATCATATTGTGTCGAATAAATTCACGTTATTAAAGTGGAAGGCAAAAAAAGAAAAGTCGGAACTTTAGACAATTCTTCACACAAATTTTGCATAACTCTGTTTTTTTTCCTTCTCCACTTGCACGTGGCACTCTTTCGAAAATAGATAAATAGATAAATAATAAAAAAAATAAGAACGTTACTTGTTATCGTGTCAAAAGAAGGAAAAAATCCTGTTCACGTGATTACGTGTCTTTTTAAAACATTTACATAACCTTTTTATTTTTATTTATATATCTGTTTAAGCTTTTTTTGTCAGTGTACTAGTAGGAATTCAGTTGATTACAACCCTTTCTACGTGTTCTTTACATTACAATAGTACAACCCTGAATCCGACAGCGCAATACTACACCGTTCAATACTGTAAAACTGAAACGAAGCTGTTCTGCTTGAAAAGGGCGCCATTTTCTTCTAATTCATATTTA
This sequence comes from Euprymna scolopes, assembly GCF_053919585.1. Lineage (NCBI taxonomy): Eukaryota > Metazoa > Mollusca > Cephalopoda > Sepiida > Sepiolidae > Euprymna > Euprymna scolopes. Next base: position 147,404,062 of record NC_136493.1, on the reverse strand, counting down.
TATCGATTCGAATATCGAATAATTTCAGCGAACCTAAATTAAAACGAAATTTGAGGCGATAACTACTTAAATGAATTTTATATAAACTACACAAATCGAATATTCCTCAAGCATAAAATAAAGGAAAACATTAAAATATGTTTTTAAATATTCCTTACGTTGACGCAACTCTCTTAAATTGTTAACACAGAATGCTCAGGTACCCCTCCTTCAAATTGAAAACGGAGCTCTCCATTTCAAAGTCGCTGCCATTTTGATTTTTTTTTTTTTTAAACCGGTTCGTAAATTTAAATTTTTTTTTTTTTTTTTTTTTTTACAAACAACTTAAAAATACAAACCAATGAACTTTTTTTATCTAAAAGTAACTTTTATTGACTATGGTAACATTTATTTCTTGTATATTTATATTATTATATATATAACATTTTCTCTTTGTAAGGAAACATTTTGTTGGTCACTCTTGGCTACGAATGGAAAGAAAGTGGATATAAAAAATATATTTTCGCGAAAATTATCTTTACTTTCATCATATTTTGCTTAGGGTAAAATTTTTGAGTATCAAAACCTATCTCTTTACAACCCCCTCCTTTTCATAACCTATCATACTTTCAACAATCACAGTCTATTTCCTGTAGGCTGTTTTTGAACCCAGTCAACGACGGGTACTTCTGCTAGTATATATATATATATATATATATATATATATATATATATATATATATATATATATATGTGTGTGTGTGTGTGTGTATGTATATATATATATATATATATATATATATATATATATATAAAAGAGAAAAGAAATTAAAACTGTAAGTTTAAATTTACAATCAAATTTATTGTTCGACTGAATACTCCAAACAAAAATTTACAAAGTTATTATTCCGCAGAGTTTCAAAGAATAGTATTCTTGCTATTCTTCTCATCAGAGGACAGAAAGAAATCAGCAAATTATATTTGTAGCGATGCTAGAATTTGCTGGTTACGGCAATAAATGAAACGCAATTTATTATAGTCATAAATTGCAAAGATGTACATGTCTTTTAAAAACAGCGAGTGAAAAAAATAATAAAAACACACCGGGCATAAAGTTGCATGAAGACTCTTTCAAATGAAATCCGAAAAGTGAAAATAATTCCTTAAAAAGAATCAAATCCAAATTTAAATCCAGTTTAATACAATTAGTCCGGTTGGAAAATTTTTAACGTAGCTGAAATTTTAGGAATTGTTTTTTGCGGATAGTACAATAGTCCAAAGATAGGTTAATCCCCAGTTATAGTTTACCATTGCTTATGCGTTTCCTTTGATTTCACTGTATATATATATATATATATATATATATATATATATATATATATATATGTGTGTGTGTGTGTGTGTGTGTGTGTGTGTGTGTGTGTGTGTGTGTTCGCGAGCGAGCGCATGCGTGCGTGCGTGTGTGTGTGTGTGTGTGTGTGTGTGTGTGTGTGTGTGTGTGTGAATGTATGTGCGTGTGTGTGTGTATACTAGTAAGGAAACGTGAGGTTGTCTAAGATTCGATTAGGATCAACGAATTTTTCTACACCATACTTTTATTGTCATCGGCATCGGTAAAATGTCTCATTTTTTAATCAAATCGATTTATTGCCTGCTCTAGTCCATTTTGGTGCACCTGAATGAAGCTTCACATGTCTCTCCACAGTGTCTTAGTCCACAACACATTGCAGTCTCCATTGCACTGTAGAGAACTTACGGTTTATATCATAAAATAATTTTGTCTAATGGTTTGAATTAAAGTTTAGAACGAAATAATGTAGTATTATATTCAGTCCAAAACTTAAAAATTAATTTCTAATTTTCTTATAAAAAAATCTGTTGATTTTATAAAATTAAAATTTGTCAAATGCGCTTGTGGTGTTAGGTTTTATAAGGATGTTAACTTTGTCAATATCAGATCCTTTCTTCTTTATTGAGATTTTTTTGATGAACGATTATCGATTACCGATACTTATCGAAAGTATTATGATACAAAACCTACGAAAACTTCCAGACACATCAAGTACGTTTGTGTAATTTTTTTAAAAATCGGTCGAGCCATTTCGTAGTCCATAGGTAACTATTCTCTCTCTCTCTCTCTCTCTCTCTCTCTCACACACACACACACACACACACACACACACGCATACACTCACACACATACACATACAAAGCGCATTTTCCATATAAGTAGATATATGCATATGTACACACACACACACACACACACACACACACACACACACACACGTATATATACTAGACTATTTAGCCCGATAAAAATAGGTAAAAGTTATAGCCGTTGATTTAGAACGAGTGCTTGTGGTAATATGATGATTGAATATCAACTTATAACAAATGTTCATAAAAATTTTCTACTAAATTGGACCAAAGGTTTCTGGAAAATGTGGAAGGAAGAGACGGACAAACTTAGAGAAATACATACATACATACATACATACATACATACATATTGCTGATAAAAATATTTCATAAGTAAAATAACAATAATAAAAAATAAACTTAATACTATTTGTTTATATCCAAATAAAATACTGGCGATTTTCTAAGTCGAAAGATTTTCAAGGTGAAGACGCTGATAAACCGTAATAGTGTTTCAAAAGTCAACAAGAAATTTATATATATATATATATATATATATATATATATATATATATATATATATATATATATATATATGCAACCGTGTCTGTCTGTCTGTCTGTGTGTGAGAGAGTTTGTTCTTTATAGACTCCGAAACGACTGAACGGATTTTCTTTAAAATTTACAGAACTTTAGTGTATAAGTCTGGGAGTTATGTTAGTTAAGTTTTGTCTCAGAATACCCCCGATAATTACCGATAATCGATAATCGAAACCGTTATTTTAATTTATCTATCATTGGTAAAGCCATTTTTCCATGTCGTCTTCCACATGCACACACACACATACACACGCACACACACACACACACACACATATATATATATATATATATATATATATATATATATATATAAAAGTGAACGTGTCTGTGTATCTGTCTGTCTGTCTGTGCACATTTCCCTACGCAATAACTCTGTCAATTTAAAGTCTACAGACTCGACATTTGATATACAGGGTACTGAGATTTGATATACAGGGTACTGAGATTTGGCTGTTAAGGGGTCAAAGTTCAACAATTTGATCTTTGAGAACTCTACCAAACTCCTCTGACAATTTTGGGTCTAAGCACTTGAAATTTTAGATATAGGTTCCTTGGACATGAATCTAACTTAATAATTTGATTTGAGCTCAAAATAATAAATGTTAAGGGGTCATAATAGGGTTCAAAGTTTTAAAAAATTGACCTCTGCGGTCTCTACCATATTACTCAAACAATTTCTGGTCTAAACATTTGAAATTTTACATAAAGGGTATTCAGAGATAGGGCAACCTTTTCATTGGTTTGGGTCGAAAATATTTCGTTACCAATTTATAAATGTATGTATGTATGTATGTTTGCATGTCTTCCTAACACTTTCAATAGATGCGGCGGATTTTCTCAAGATCAGTATCGTTTGTAAGTCGACCTTTCAGGCGACAAATATCGAAAAGTTTGTTAAAAACATTAATATCTTTACCTTAAATTGGGCATATTTCTACAGGGGGGGGATTTTTTCGCCGATATTTTTGAAAGTCATCCTCTCCTTTCGATTGTCTAGCCTTAATTTTAAAAAATATCACTTCCGATTTGGCGGTGGTCGTAACGGCATAGACGTTAGGTTCCCCCCCACCCCCGTTCTTTTTCTCCTTTGCGGTACGGGTTCGAGTCTGCCTTCCTACTACCACTTCTTTTTTTTTTTTTTGCTCAACATACACATCCAAACACCCGGGCAACGTTGCCTGGGCTGAAATTCTAGTATATATATATATATATATATATATATATATATATATATATATATATATATATATATATATATTCACTTGTCATCCCGTTTTTTAAAAGATGGAAGCGCCCGATCGTCGAAGACAAGATGCAAGCTAGCAAGCAAGGTTCACGTAGTTATATAATAATGTATTGTATATTTTTTTATATAAAAATTATTGGCTACACGTGCATGTATATTTCTGCTGCAACTCCGTTAGAGAAGCAGCCTTTTCAGGCCAGCTTTTTTTTTCCATTATGATGCAAAAAAAAGTGTATGCGTGCACTCGTATTTAGCTAATAATGTTTGTATAAATAAATATACAATAATTATACTCTGCATTTGAATACCCGTTTTCAGAAAAGACCCGGTAAGCTCTGGACTCATTAATCCCCAAATGGAGACACGGTACAACTGGACTATATTTTTATGAATAAGAAGTGGATCAATAGCTGTCATAACTATGAAGCTTTCAGCAGTTTCTATGGTGTGTCTACTGATCATAGGATGGTAACCTCTAAGTTGAAGTTAAGTCTACGAGCGAACAAAACTAAAAAATCATCTAGACAGCCTTAAAACTGGTCAATGTTGTCACATGACAATCAGATCAGAGATTCATAATCGAACTGCGAAACAGATTTGATGCTTTAAAAGCATAAGAGTAGGAACAAACTGCTAATACCGCCTAGGAAAACTTTGTCTGATCCCAAGATTTGGCGAAAAGTACCGTGGGAAAATGACAAAATAATATCAAAACGAGAAGAGTAAAAAAACATAAAAAGCAACATAAATACCCCACTCGACAGAATACAAAACTAAGGAAGCAGGCGCTTCAAGAGCTTAGTATGATGTACCTATCAGAACAACAGAAGTATGTTCAAGAACAAATAGAACGAATCCAGAATGCAGCAGATAACAAACAATCGCATTTGGCTTGGCAAGTAGTAAATGAGATATCTGGGCGCAAACTCCCTGCCAAAGCTAAGTTAAAGGCAAACACTCCGGAAAATGCATGTTCGAAATGGAAAGCACATTTTGAAAAGCTACTTGGAAACAAACCAGAAGTGACAGACCAACCAATTCAGCCGATTGTTGTACAGGAACTCGATATTGAGAAGGGTGGTTTTATAATGGAGGAACTTCTAACTGTACTAAAGAAGACCAAGAATCGTAAAGCTACAGGCTTAGATAACATACCTCCTGAAGTATGGAAGACAAGTGGCTTCAATGACATGCTTCTTGATTCATACAATGCTGTATATGATCAAAAAGTTATTCATATATGTAGGGAAGGATGCATACTTCCCTTTCCCATGAAGGGTGACGTAAACATTCCAAGCAACTACAGAGGAATAACACTCACCAGAATTGCAGCAAAAATCTACAATGTCATGCTTCTCAACCATACCGAACCAAAGCTCGAAGAAGTGCTCAGGAAGAACCAGAATAGATTTAGAAAGAATCGCTCTACTACTAATCAAATACTTACTGTCAGGAGGCTAATCGAAGGAGTCAAAGCCAAAAACATTGAAGTAGTCATGATCTCTCCAAAGCATTCGACTCTGTACACAGAGAAAAATGGCCAGCATATTAAAAGCATATGGCATTCCAAACGAAGTCATTAATGCTATCATTATGCTAAATGAGCACACTCGAGCAATGGTCAGGTCGCCAGATGGGGACACTGAATTTTTCGACATCTGCACCGGGGTTCTACAAGGAGATACTCTTGCCCCTTTTCTTTTCCTTGTCTGTCTTGACTTTGTACTTCACACCGCTGTTCATATACACAACACGCTAGGCCTCACCCTAAATGAATCCAGAAACAGACGTCATAAATCAACACACATAACTGATGCAGATTACGCAGACGATATTTCTTTGTTCGCGAATAACACTGCTGATGACAAACTGTTACGCAAGCTAGAAAAGTCTGCAAATGACATTAGTCTTCACATTAATGCGAATAAGACAACGTTTATGACTTTCAATGTGGAAAGAGAGATCAGGGCTTTGGTTGGAACAACACTGAAAGAAATCGCTGAGTTTACGTATATAGGTAGCAACATAGTTTCCACAGAGAGAGAGAGATATCGAAATTCGCATCTCAAAATCACAGAAGGCAGTTCTTCAGGGCAGTGGTAAAGTCTGTCGTTGTATACGGTGCTACAACCTGGACATTCACCAAAGAATTGAAAAGAAAACTAGACGCCACATACACCCGTATGTTTCGAATAGTATTAAATATATCTTGGCAAAATCATCCCACAAAGCAGCAACTTTATAGCAACCTACCTGCCATATCTAATACCATCAGGGAAAGACGCCTACAATTTGCCGGTCACTGTCTGAGGAGCAAGCATGAATTGGTGAGTGATGTATTGCTATGGACTCCACAATACGGGCGCGAAAGCAAAGGACGACCTAGATCCACGTACATCCAGCAAATAGCACACGACGCCAACTGTGAACCTGAAGATCTGAGGCAACTGATGGAAGACAGGAAACTCTGGAGAGGAAGAGTCACATTGGACCGGGCAAGGAACCCGTCTTCATGATGATACTCTGCATCTAGGAAACGTCAACAATACCATCATTATATATAAAGTCGTATTCCTGACTGTTTGTTTGTCCACAATTTGATTAATATCTACAAAATGTCCATTACTTTCCTAATTAATTTTCATCCTGAAAACTTGCTTGCATAAACTTTATTTCATTTATTTACTACTATATATATATATATATATATATATATATATATATATATATATAGTATGATTCTTGCAAAATATACGCGCAAGATGTAACCTCATTTACATATTACATTAAGGAAAATCGATTTTACTAAATAGCTGTATGTTAGTTACCTTTTATAGCGAGAGAATTGTTTAAAGTGTTCGATTTAAGATTGTTATTTAAAGTTGATTTATATTGATAATATATTTAACTTATTTTGAATGATTATTACTGACATCGATTTGTTTAGAAACCGTTTTCGCGTTATATCCCCTGGACGCCACCTATTGGATCGAATACAATATTTCCCTTGGAAAGCTCTTAAAATTACGGCAAATTATATTAGAAAGTGCCTTTACGAAAAAAAAAAACAAAAAAAACAAAAAAAAAACAAAAAAAAAACAGTAAAGTGCTTTTACAAGGAAAAAAAGCCAATGAGAAGTGCCCTGACAAAAAAAAACAAACAAAAAACCCAAGCCAGTAAAAGAAATTCTACTTTTCTAAAACTTTTCTCAAGTCACGCACACGTTTTAAAAGCTTATTTTGCAAAGCTATTGCATCATAAGCACTCGTGACAGTGTGAGCAAAATGGTGTGTCCGTAAGGTTTTGATTTTGTCGCGTTTCACGTTCGAGCCTGGACACCGCGGTACTTTTTTTTCTTTTGCCGGTCACACGGGCACTCCCTGCTATTTTGATTGAAAAAAAAAATTTAATTAATTTATTTTTTATTTTATTATTTATTTATTTTTTTGGAGGGGAAGGTTTTTTCTAGCGCAGTAGCAACAAAAAGTGCACAATATCCGGATAATAGCTTCTTATCTTCGTATTCCTTTTACCAAAATATCTGGTGGAGAGAGTGTCACGTACTTCTTCTTTTCGGTGATTACATTCTACTATTTTTATCCGCGTTTTTTTTTGTTTTTTTTTGTCATTTTTGAAGTTGTTGTTGCTCACGATGAAAGTGGTCAATATCCTTAGTATAGCAGGTGTGTTCCAAACAAAAATTCATGTTAACCCGGGCAACCCCGGGTATCGATGCTAGTATGTACATATATATATATATATATATATATATATATATATATATATATATATATATATATATATTCCCAAAACTTCTAGCCTTATACAGGGGAGACTAAAACTTGTTGCTATGGTTTCAAATGGTCTGAATGACAGCATGGGGGACTTGATTCCAAATATTGCTCATATATTATATCTCCCATGTTTTGGAAATAGGATACAATTATGAATATCTCCAGTATCAAATAATCTTTATACACTACAAAATTTAAGTCATGTCTGAAAACCAACATATGATAAATATTTGGAATCAAGTCTCCCCTTGATATTATTTTATATTATTTGAAACCATAGCAGCAAGATATGAAGAAATTATAGTTTCAAAAGTGGGAGATCACTTTTCTATATTAATTTAACGTAAAATGAACCCCCACGTCTGTTATATTTTTAGGGGTGGTACTTATTTAGTAATTGTGGCATGGTAGACCAATACAAAACCTACCTTAAAATACTTGTTTTCTATGGGTTTGTAGCGTGCTGAAAATGAATATTGCATTTAAATTTTCTGCAAATACGTATTTCACCGAGTATTAAGCAATGTAATTATTTAATTTATAAATGATGGCCATTGTTATTCGCACAACCGCGTACATTTTTACTTAATACTCAGAAAATACTTACTCGCGGAAATTAGTTTTCAGCTAATCCGAAAATCTATAAAAAAGCAAATTTTTTAAGGTAGGTTTTGTGTTGGTTTACCAGGACACATTAAACACCACTTCTAAGAAAAATAACAGACCTCTCCAAAAAACGATGCCATAAAATGGGTGCTCATTTTACGTTGATTTAATATAGAAAAGTGATCTCCCACTTTTTAAAACTATAATTTCTTTATATTTTGCAAACTACTCATTTCTTGGAATTTTAAATGTTATTTTCGGTTTCAGCACCCTCGAAAACGTATTATAGTGGTAACTTTAAAGTTTTTTTGAGAGTGAAAAGATACTGCACCTTTATCGAAACATTTTATGGCTGTAAAAGTTGCCAAATATAGGCTCTGGATGATGGATAATACTCAATGTGCGACCTTAAGGGCAAATCTCTCATAGCTCACGACACAATTCAGGTCATTACCTTTGTAACGAGCCTTCTTTTGTTAAATTTTGATCAATAGTCGCTGAGATTTGGATCTTATAAAATTGACAAAAACGACTTTAAATTTTTATATGTTAAGTAAATTCATATTATAATATAAATGTATATATGTTAATTAAATTTATATTATGATATCGTGTATATAACTTAGTAAATTTATATTATAATATAAATGTATATATATTAGTGAATTTATATTATAATATAAATGTATATATGTTAAGTAAATTTATATTATAATATAAATGTATATATGTTAAGTAAATTTATATTATAATATAAATGTATATATGTTAGTAAATTTATATTATAATATAAATATATATATATGTTAAGTAATTTTATATTATAATATAAATGTATATATGTTAGTAAATTTATATTATAATATAAATATATATATGTTAAGTAAATTTCTATTATAATATAAATGTATATATGTTAGTAAATTTATATTATAATATAAATGTATATATGTTAATTAAATTTATATTATAATATAAATGTATATATGTTAGTAAATTTATATTATAATATAAATGTATATATGTTAAGTAAATTTATATTATAATATGAATGTATATATGTTAAGTAAATTCATTAACATGCCTGGATATCTCCCACTCTGCCGTAAGGACTCTTACAGACATATGCACGGACTTGGAGTTTACATTCGTAATACCCTTCCCTTGACTAGAGAAACAAACCTAGAAACGGATGATCAAGCCTTTATGTGCTTTAGACTAATCATGCAACACAACATTAGCTACTTTTACTTTCTCTACCGCTCTCCCTCGACCCAAGACTGCACCATAATAAACAAAGTATCTGACAGCATAGACACAGCACTCTCCTTCGACACTAGCGCCCAAGTACATGTATTTGGTGACTTTAATGTTCATCATAAAAACTGGCTTGGATTCTCTACTTACACAGATGCAGCAGGCAATGCAACTCATAGCTTCTCTGTATCTCACTCCCTATCGCAAATTGTTACTTTTCCAACCCGCTTCCCTGATCAGGAAGAACAACACGCATCACTATTAGATCTGTTTTTAACCACAGTTCCTGATGACTGTGTAACGAAAGCCGACAGCCCACTTGGGAATGCTAATCATGCGGTGATAATGGTTGAAATCGCCCTAAACTCTAGACCCAAAACTGAAGGGCCAGTGCTCAAAACAACGAGATATTATAAGAAGGCTGACTGGGAAGCCATCAGAGATCTTATCAGAGACGCCCCATGGGGAAATATTTTTTCTTTTCCTGCTGAACGGTGTGCAACCGAGACCACTGAATGGTTCAAAACTGCAATCGAAACGCATGTTCCCATGCGGAAATTCTATAGCAAGCCCCACTCTCCCCAATGGTTTACTTCGACTTGCGCAACTGCCATTACCCAAAGGCAGCATGCATTCCGCAGGTTTAACCGACATAAGTCCAGTTAAAACAGACAGACGTACATACAAGCTAGAAGTAACGTTAAGAAAGAAAAGCGACAGCTTAGAGGGAATTTACTGAAACCACTAAAAAACGCATCGAAGCACAAAAACTAGGAACTCGTGACTTCTGGAAAATCTACAACAGTGTAGTAAATAATGGGCAATCAACAATTCCTCCACTAACCAACAATCACGAGGTTCTTTGCTCAGCAACCGAGAAGGCTAACATGCTTGCCAGTCGGTTTGCCTCAAACTCCACACTGGACCCTCTAAACCACCCCTTACCTCAATTTCCTATGCGGACAGAAGCCACGCTTGACGATCTAATAATCACCCCTGCTCAGGTGCATGCTATCATAAAAAACCTTGACACTTCAAAAGCATGTGGACCCGACCTCATCCCAGCTATGCTATTAAAAAAGTGCTCAGCCGAAGTAGCTCCAGTTCTCTCCAAACTCTACAACAAATGCCTTAATGAATCTTGCTTTCCGGGCTGTTGGAAAACTGCTTCTGTGGTACCAGTATTCAAGAATTCTCGCGAAAGAACTGACCCATTAAATTATCGCCCTATTAGCCTCCTCCCACTTTTTGCCAAAATATTTGAGACCTTAATTAACTATGCTCTAGTCCATCACCTTACAGCTGCTAAACTTCTGACCGACCAACAATATGGATTTAGACAAGCCCGTTCCACGGCAGACATCCTCACTGTAATCTCTGAACTCATATACCATTCACTGGACAAAGCGGGAGAGGGCAGAGCGGTAACTCTAGATATATCCAAGGCTTTTGACAGGGTATGGCGTGAGGGTCTCCTCAGGAAGATTAGATCATACGGTATCACTGGTAGAATACTTAACATAATTAAATCCTTCTTAGATAAGAGAAAAATCCAGGTTGTCCTCGACGGTCGTACATCTAAACAATATGATATAAATGCGGGAGTGCCCCAGGGATCTATCCTTGGACCTCTGCTGTTCCTGATATTCATAAATGACCTCCCCGACAAAATTGCCTCTGAGATGGGTATATATGCTGATGACACCACACTCTATAGCAGGCACGACAGGAAAACAAATGAACATATATCTAAAGTAATGGCAAAAACACTAGAGGATGACCTCCAATCAGTAGTGGAATGGGGACAAAAATGGATGGTCACGTTCAATGCCGCCAAGACAAAACTGGTTTCATTCAATAATTACAAGAAACCTTCTCTACCACCTATAGCAATGGCCAACGACTCTTTATCTGAGAGTACGTCTCTCAAGCTCCTTGGCCTAACGTTCACAGGAAACATGAGCTGGAACAATTACATCGAGAGCATTGCCAGGGCCGCTGCGAGGAAGGTGGGCTCTCTCTACCGTGCTAGAAAACTTCTAACACCCGAAAGTATCCTGTACCTCTACAAGGCCACTATTCGCCCATGTATGGAGTATTGCTGTCATATTTGGGCTGGTGCATCGGCTACTAGTCTCTCGCTCCTTGACAGGGTTCAAAAGAGAGTCGCAAATCTGATAGGCCCTAAACTGGCATCTAAGCTTCAGCCTCTGTCCCATCGTCGAAACGTTGCATCCCTCTGCCTGTTCTACAAGTATTATAATGGTGAATGCTCTGATGAACTACAAGCACTTGTGCCCCCACGACGTAAACACCCTCGAGAGACCCGACAAGCTGCAAAATCCCACCCCACACTGTAGAGATCCCTAGATGTAAAAGATCTTTCTACTCCAGTAGTTTCTTCCCCAGAACGGCTAGACTTTGGAATTCCATTCCAGGTCACTGCTTCCCCAACTGTACTGACATGCATAAGTTCAAGTGCAACGTGAACCAACATCTCGCTGCCCAAATCCCTACATAGTACCCCAGTAGATGTTTCCCCTGATAGTAGCCCCCTACACCAAAGTGGCAATGTGCCTTGTTTGGGGTGAAAATGTAATAAAAAAAAATAAAAATAAAAATAAAAAAATAAATGTATATATGTTAGTAAATTTATATTATAATATAAATATATATATGTTAAGTAAATTTATATTATGATATAAATGTATATATGTTAAGTAAATTCATATTATAATATAAATGTATATATGTTAGTAAATTTATATTATAATATATACAAAATTCCGAAGAAAAATTCAAAATGTTCATTTAAAATAATATAAAAGTAGAGTTATGAATATTCATAATATAAAATATTAATACATTTAACAAAAAAAAAAAATGTAACGTCGCACAAACAAACAAAAATAAATAAATCCGATTCGGCTTTTTTCTGTTTCAGCATTTCTTACCGTTACTTTTCAAACAATACCTGCTTCTTGTTTTTGTTTACTGTTCATTTCGTCTGCCATAAGATTGATAAAACCCTGCCGTCTCGACACTAACTTCAAAGTCATTTCTCGCCTACGACTTTATACGTCCATCTTCATCGGCGCGCAGTTTGATTCTCTCCGACCACGTGCTGTCCTTTTTTTCTGCGACGCAATCTCAAGCACACTCGTTAATTCCCATATGTGCTCAAACGGTCGCCGTTACTGCTGCTAATACGATTGCATAGGTGGGGTCTTTTAGAGAGACAGAGACACACATTACTTAGAAGATGGGAGTTTATACACAAAGTTCATTATAAAGATGCTGAGTGGGAACAAGTTCATAAAAGATGAGAGGACACAAAGTTCATATTAACGATTATTTCACATTTGGTAGAATGACGACACGAAGACGGCAGGTACAAAATATGATGTGTTCTTTTATTACATTCGACCGGTCGCAATGGTGATGACATCCAGGAATTCAAAGTCGACTACTTGATTAAAACTTCCTCCTTCGCTTCCAAAGGGACCCTTTCCGACCGACCCTGCTCGACTGCCTCCTGTCTCCAACTCTGTTTACCCGTCTGTCTAATCTCCTAAAACTAGCAAACTATATTGAGAATTCATTTTCTGCTATGACGTCATGTATGGCTTCAAACACGTGCCACACACATGCATGTTTCGAACATGTCCAAACCATTTCTGCAGACAAAGAATTCTTCTAATCTAGTTTTCGACCTAACTTATTTTTCAACATAGTTAAATTTTCTATTGATCGTATTCTAACTGACCTTATTTTAATTCAGTTTTCATAAAAAAGAATTGAACAATCAAATTCCTTTTACTCAAGCATATCTACTATTTTATATTAAATTGAACAATGCGAATTCTTTCCTGGATCTATTTTCAAACCTTGCTTACCAAGTTCGAATCTCGGTCTATCTTATCTCATTTTTACTTATTTAATGTTTTTCTTGCTTACAAGAAAAGGGGACCTTTCTTGTAACAATACCTTCGCTAGCTATTCCTTGGCTTCTGCTGATATTTCACACGTGTTTACACGTGTTCTGTTACAAAAATGTATCAATATAAATGTGCGTGTGTGTGAAAAAATAAAAATATTTAAGAGATTTGTATGTTCCCAATACCTTTTAGATATGAACGTGTGTATACACATGAATATATTTGTATAAAAATATATAGAAAAAAATAAAAAATAAAAATAAATAAAATAATATAATATAAATGTATACGGAGTATAAATATTTATATTATATTTTATTTTAAGATTTTAAAAAAATTTGAAAATAAAATTATTACCGTATTATGAATGTATTCTTAGAATATAAAATAAAAATAATTTTTTCTCTCCAAAAACCTGTAACATATATAGGAATAAAACACAATTCTATAGATGCGTGTATTTGTATATATAAAAAGATACATTGGGTATTATGTGTGTATATGCATGCAAAAAGTGTGAAGGGACACAACAAATGTCCTGATTTTGAGAAATAATAGAAATTTCAAGAGTAATCTCCCTTTGAAAAAATCATTTTTTTTTTAAATAAAAAAAAAAAATTAAGTCAAAATCAGTGAAAGAAATTTTGAACCCCAGATTTCCCTTCGAAACTGCCATCCCATAAAACCTGAAGTTCCATATTTACGGGAAACAAAACTGCGTAAGTTATCGGTTGAAATAAACAATAGATAGACACATATAAAATAAAATAATAAATAATCGTGATCGGCAAAATAAAACAACGTTCGATCACCATTTCCGCTGACAGTAAATAAAAACAAAGGTTGAAGAGAATTCCTTATAAAAGAATTCCTTATTTCGGATTTAAAACTGATGTTTTCTGATCTCTTGTAACATTTTAAAATACATATTATGTTCTTATATTTGTAACTTAGTCGTTAATATGTAGGGATTCAACACACTGTGGACTCCGTCTCAAGAAACATAAAACAAATACTAACCCGACATTTTGTTCCACCTCTTTAACGTGATCCTGATAATCAGTCTGTGCACATGTTCTTCTTTTTATAATCTTCTTCTTTTTCTTTGCTGTGACGTCACCTCACACACGTCTCGGTCATTTGCATACAGCTGCCATACGCGCGTCCACGCACTGTTACATAATGACTTTTTATAATTTATATAAACATTCTTTTGTTTCGTCAGGACTCTGATTGAATTTCTACTTACTTTGATCGATCCGCATAGACTCCTTACTACGTTTATATAATTTTATTTATATAAAAGCTCTACACTCGTATTGAGCACTTTTGAATAAAGATTGGTTTTAGTTCAGGTTAACAACGTACCAGAATTTGATTAATCAATTAATATACGAGGTGCCTTCAATAAGTTTCTAGACTTTTTCCGTATTGGCACCTTTATTGATGGTACACACATGAAACGCTATTCACCTTCGAAGTAATCTCCTCCGGCTGCAATGCACTTGTTGTACCGTTCCAACAACTTCTGGAAGGTCCCATGGAAGTCCTCTTGCGTGAGCATGTCAATGACTTTTGTCACAACCTCTTTCATCTCCTCAGCCTCTAAGATTTTTCTTGAGTTTAAGGAATAACCAAAAGTTACAGAAAGCAAGGTTTGGGTTAAGAAACTGTCTTCTCTGTAATCTTCTCTGAGCAGCAAATCTTTAGCATTTCTAGTTCCTCGCGGATAATTGTATATACAGTTCCCACAATGACATCAAACTGTGCACCTTAATTCAAATTATGTAAACCAAGATATCACTGTGCTCGTAAAAAATGAGGGGAAAACGATAGTTTGTCCAGATTATTACTCTATGATAACAAATAAAATAAAGAAAAAAATAATGAAAAATTGGTATGATGTAAGTACCCGTGATGAAAAGAAAACATCGTACACCAAAAATCACGTAAGTTGATCAAGTAGTTTCCTTAATGTCACCGTTTCCATGTTTAGAATGACTTTTTAAATCTCGCAAGTTTGAATTATTTGGAGTTATCTCCCTCATTTTTTTTTCAGACTGTTTTCAAGGTGACATCGCGAGATCATCGCTCGTAGTTTAATCAGGAATTTTATTTCATTTTTATTGAAAAATAAAACTATTTACACCTGGTTTCAAAACCTAGTAGGTGATGACCTTTTTCTTCCCTGCCATCTCTTTCCTACAGAATAGACGTTGCGAGCTTGTCTCTGCTCTATCGTTATTTTCATGGCAAGTGCTAGAATGAACTCCAATTGCCAAACTTTCACAAAAAAACACTCGACTAGCTACAACCACTATAAACGATTTCCTCCACTCTCTTATTGTGCCTAAATCTAAACGCAGATTCCATAAACAAAGCTTCTTTCCCAGAACTGCCCGCCCGGGGAACACTATTCTGCTGATCTGCTTCCCGGTTGAACACAACATAACCTTCAAATCCAATGTAAACAAATTCTTGTTGAACCATCCCCATAAGTAAGCAAATTATACGCAACTTACACCACATTAACTCTTTACATTTATTAACCCTTATTATCCTCGAGTGGTCTTCAGGCCTTAATAAGTGGTAACTTCGAAGTAAAAAAAAACAAACAAAAACAAAGATACTTTCAGCACTGAGGTAGGTAATCATTTTACCTTAAATTCATAAGCTAAATCGACCTCCTCATTCTGAATTCTAAAATAATTTTCATATTTTTTTTTCTTTATTGACATTTTTTTTTCAGAGTGTTTACATGTAATCGGCTCAAAAGTAGAATTGGGACAAGATAGTCAGTAATATGGTCACGGTCCATATTGTGTGTGTGTGTGTGTGTGTGTGTGTGTGTGTGTGTGTGTGTGTGTGTGTGTGTGTGTGTGTGTGTGTGTGTGTGTGTGTGTGTGCGTGTGTGTGCGTGCGTGTTTGTGTGCGTGTGTGTGTGTGCGTGCGTGTGTGTGTGTGTGTGTGCGTGTGTGCGTGCGTGTGTGTGTGTGTGCGTGCGTGTGTGTGTGTGTGTGTGTGTGTGTGTGTGTGTGTGTGTGTGTGTGTGTGTGTGCGTGTGTGTGTGTGAGTGGGGATGAGGAAGAGAGGGGTCGACAGATGGCGATGAAATCTTTCAACAAACCCATTCAACTCAGGCCGGTAAGTAGTTGCTTGTATTTGGTTACGAATAAGTAAATTTGTCAAGTTTTTGTAAATATATCCGACATTCTAATCAAGTTTTTTTTTTTTTTTCAGATATGTCAGAGACCATAGTGTATATGTATCAATTTAAGTAACGAAGTACGCGCAATTTTCAAGAGAGGGTAAAGGTCAGAAGTTGATAAAATGTCTATGTGTATATGTAAAAAATCTCACATCTGGTGTGGCAGACGTGCTGATAGGTGCCTTCATGTGACGATTGACTTTAGAGCGTTGGCAGGTAATGCAATTTCAAGCCGGCATTTCTGCTTGTCTTGATTGATTCCTGGCTACGTAAAACGAGATGTTATACATTTTTTTGTTTGGTTAGAATTTCTAGGTGTGATAAATTGTGTAGAGTATTGAAAATGGCTCATCAAGAATTGTCTGTGGAATGATCCAGTCGAAACATCTCATCATTTTTTGCCTCCTATGGAATGGAGGGGGGGTGTAACAAATTATTAACCCTAATACTAACCCATTTAGTAATTTTACAATCATTATTTTTCTGACCCTTTTTATATTTTGAGACCAATAGTAATTACAGTTAAAAACTAATACTCTAATGTCGGAAAACGTTTAATTTACTCGCGATATATCTAAATTCTATGGTAAGTTGTGATATCAAATCCAAGTACCTTATTTTTTTTTGGGGGGGGGGAATTGCGTCCGTTTTTTTATTTTTAATTTGAGCAAATACTATTTGTAATATATATATATATATATATATATATATATATATATATATATATATATATATATATATATATATATACTAGCATGGGTACCCGGTGTTGCCCGGGTATGTGGAGGTGCATGTTGAGCAAAAAAAAAAAAAAGCGTTCAATTTTTTTAAACTTTGATCCCTATTATGACCCCTTCAAATGTATTGTTTTGGGCACAAATCAAGTTAGTAAGTTAGATCCATGTCAAAGCAACCTATATCTAAAATTTCAAGTGTGTAGACCCAAAATTGTCGGAGGAGTTTGATAGAGTTCTCAAAGGTCAAATCGTTGAACTTTGACACCTTAATCGCCAATTTTTTGGCCAAAAACCGATCACATCGATTTCCCCCAATCTCAGTACCCTGTATATCAAATTTCGAGTCTGTAGACTAAAAATTGACAAAGTTATTGCGAAGGGAAATGTACACACACACACACACGTTCACTTTTATATATATATAGACTAACATGGGTACCCGGCGTTGCCCGGGTGTTTGAAGGTGTAATCTAAGCAAAAAAAAAAAAAAAAAAGCGTCATTTTTTTTTAACTTTGACCCCTATTATGACCCCTTAACATTTATTGTTTTGGGCACAAATCAAGTTAGTAAGTTAAATCCATGTTCAAGGAATCTATATCTAAAATTTCAAGTGTTTAGACTCAAAATTGTCAGAGGAGTTTGGTAGAGTTCTCAAAGGTCAAATCGTTGAACTTTGATCCCTTAACAGCCAAATCTCTGGCCGAAAACCGATCACATCAATTTTCCCAAATCTCAGTACCCTGTATACTAAATTTCGAGTCTGTAGACTAAAAATTGACAGAGTTATTGCGTAGGGAAATGTACACACACATGCGTTCACTTTTATAGATTGATAGATAGATAGATAGATAGATAGATAGATAGATAGATAGATAGATATGTGTGTGTGTGTGTGTGTGTGTGTGTGTGTGTGTGTGTGTGTGTGTGTGTCAAAAAATCTATATTCCAAATTCTGAGATGTTGTTCATCCTACCGTTTATTTCTTTCATCATATTAAAATGCTCAATTCTTGACAGCACTTGTTTCGTAGTGCAGAAACAATCATATAATCAATTTTTAAAAAATATTTTTCGCCCTGACTAGCAGAAGAATAAGAACTCATTCACATTGAAAAGATAAGAAGAAATAATTTGAACATGATTACATAATAAATCAAAAGAAAATCTGAAAAGTTGTTGCATCATACTTTATATTTATAGTTGAACTATTTACACCTCATTATCGTATTAATATAACGTGTTCATATTGTTTTAATCAACACTAAACATACCTTATATATTACTTTTTAATTTATATTTAGAAATAATTAGTATTTATTGTCTAATATTATGATTTAATCTAAAATATGTGTATTTAAGTTTTTATACGAAACTAATTTTTAGTTCATAGAATTTGTTTGCATTTTTTTCTTATTTCAATTTTTTTCGTATAAGCGAAAATATGTCCGGCCTTAACCAAATTATTACAATGAATACATATTTATATTAGGTATACTTCTATGTTTAATCAGTTATCTATTAACTGATGCAATTTAGTTATAATTAATTAACCTTTTATTTTCATTAATATGTGAGATTTCTTTATTTTTCGGTTATTTCAGTTTTTATTTTCGTTTTATTGCAAGGAACGCAATTCAGCATTATCCCCTTTAGAGTAACTTGGCCTTTTGGTCAAGATAAAAGTGTAGTATCTGTTCCGGTAGATACTGCAAGCAAAGACACTATGTGGGGGCGACTCCCACAGATAAAACCTTTGTCAATGTAGGGGCAACCCTTCATACCAATTGTCACTATCCAATTCCCTTATTCCCCTGGGAGTTGGTCCCCATTTCCCCTTCACTCATCGCATTAAAAATCGGCCTTGTGCCTAATTTGCTCGGTGGGGGAGCAAATAAATACCTCAAAGTGTAGTATCTGTTCTTCAGATGCTGCACTTCCATTTCTTGTTCTCTTTCTGTTGAGGATCCTTCACGACTGAGACAATTTTTTTTTTTTTTTGTTCCTTTTCTCCACGTTAAAAAACGACCCTGGTGTCTAACTCTGTCCCGTGGGGAGGCATAGTAAATAGGTACTCTATTATTCCCTTTACATATTAGAATTATTTTATTTATTAATTATATTCTGTGAATGTTAACTGTGCTAATTATATTTCACCGAGTTAATATTTGACCCCCCGCCATTTTTTTTTGAATCGTGATATTTTACACCAATTTCAATGTAAGCTAATATATATATATATATATATATATATATATATATATATATATATATATATATATATATATATATATATATACTAGCATTTCAGCCCGGCGTTGCCCAGGTGTTTGGAAGTGTATGTTAAGCAAAAAAAAAGTGGTAGTAGGAAAGCAGGCTCAAACCCGTACCGCCAAGGAAAAGAAAGTGAAAAAAAAAAACTGACGTCTTTGCTGTTACGACCACCTCCACACCTGAAGTGACGTAGGTTTAAATTAAGGCTAGACAATCGAAAATAGGGGATGACTTTCGACAATATCGGCGAAAAAAGTGACCCCTACCTGTAGAAAAGTGTCCAGCCAATTTTTCGATATTTGTCGTCTGAAAGGTCGAGCTTCAAACCGATACTGATCTTGTGAAAATCTATCGCCCCTGTCGAAAGTTTTAGGCACACATGCAAACATAAATACATACATTTATATATTAGTAGCTCAAATTTTCGACCCAAACCGATTAAAAAGCATGCCCTATCTCTGAATACCCTTTATGTAAAATTTCAAATGTTTAGACAAGAAATTGTCTGAGTAATTTGGTAGAGACCGCAGAGGTCAATTTTTTTACAAAATTTGATCCCTATTATGACCCCTTAACATTTATTGTTCGGGGCTCAAATGAAGTTATTAAGTTATATCCATGTCCAAGGAACCTATATTTAAAATTTCAAGTGTGTAGACCCAAAATTGGCAGAGGAGTTTTGTAGAGTTCTCAAAGGTAAAATCGTTGAATTTTAACCCCTTTACAGCCAAATTTCTGGCCGAAAACGGATTACAAAGATTTTCCCAAATCTCAGTACCCTGTATATCAAATTTCGAGTCTGTAGACTTAAAATTGACAGAGATATTGTGTAGAGACATGTACATAGACAGACAGACACTTTCACTTATATATATATATATATATATATATATATATATATATATATATATATATATATACTAGCTGTACCCTGCCACGCGTTGCAGTGGCTCAATTTGGTGTAATGGAAAAATTTAATAAAAGAGAAAATGCATGTTTCTTATATTAGTACAGCAATCCACTGCAAAAAGTGAAAAAGAAGGCGAAACTGAAAAAAATGGTGCTCTTACAGAATTTGATCTGGATCCTCGAGAGTTTCTGTCAATCATTCATGTTTTGGACTTGACCAACAATCAGTGGATGAAGCCGAACGTAGCAAAAATGTTGAAACGCTAAATGCTTTTTTTTGTTGTTGGTTTAAAAAATGTGATTTAGTAATTAATATTTGGTTGATGGTGGGGGGAGGGGGGGTTACTATACACAGATTCGAAAAAGTCGTCCAAAAACAAATAAATGAAAGCAAAGGTAAGGTAATTTACGTTTCTACCTAATTGGATAATTGTTTAGTGTTTTTATGTAATGTAAAATGTTTAATTGGCTCAAAAAACAGAAATGGTCGCGAATTCTGTTGAATACGTTAAGTTTGGGAAAGTAAGTTGAAAACTAAAAACTATACAAAACAGTGTCTGAAACTCACCGAACATATGTTACCATGACATAGGCTGGCATAATGGATAGGTTTCTGACAGTATTTTGTATAGTTTTTTTAGTTTTAACTCACTTTCTCTAACTTAAAGTAATCAACAGTGTCCACCACCATTTGTAGCTTTCAAATACACCAATAAACACTGTTTTTCGAGCCGACTAAACGTTACATTAAATGAAAAGGGTTTATATTACTAAACACAGATACAAAGAAGTTGTCAAAAAATAAATATATAACAAATAAATGTTATCAAAGGCAAGAAAAGTAAGTGTTCTACCTAACTGGATAAGATTTTAGTGTTTTTATGTAATGTATAATCGGTTCAAAAACATTCAATGTTTATCGGTATATCTGAAAAATACAAATGGCGGCAGACTGTATCGAACATGTTAAGTTTGGGGAAATTTTGGGAAAATGAGTTTAAACTAAAAATACTGTTAGGAACTCACTCAATATATGTTACCATGATGTAGGCTGGCATATAATCGGTGGTTTTAAACTTTTGCTCGATACAGGTGACGACTTTTAAAAATCCCTTTTAGTGATTACCTGGTTTGAGGATATTTGTACAACTAAACGGCAAATCTGCTCAAAAAAATCCGGTATTATTTTACTTTAAGGCCCGTTTCACGTTCATATATAACGAAATATTTTATTGTAGATTTCGGTGTGCTAAAAACGAATCTGCAAACCGTTTACGTATCAAAAAAAAAGTTTTCATGACATTCATGAAATTACTTTTTCGAAAAGTGGATGATCACTTATCAATGTAAATTTAACTTAGAATGAGCACCCACTTTCTGGCCACCTGAGAGAGGGGTGTTATATATTCGGGATTGTCATAAAGGAGATTTTGTCAAGGAGATTCGTGTACGTGATCGTCTAGTTTCTAATGGTTTTATTTTTGATGTCTCGTGGGTGTGTGTTTGTGTGCATGCATTTCTTAACATACCTTTATTCATGTGTCGTCGGTTGTTCCTCTGGTTTTCATTGTCTCTTGGAGGGGAGCTGGCCTGTTGGATGAAGAATTCACTCCAAGACGATGAAATGGTTTTATAGTTTTTATTCACCTTCCAAAGGTCGACACAGAATGGAGGTGAACCTTGCTTGTTTGATGATACACGTCAGCGTCCTCCCCAGCCCAGGGGGGGGACAGCTGAAAAGCCGTCTGTCTTATTCAACACCCGAAACCCAACTGCCAAGAAAGAATCAGCTAACCTCATCACATGATACCACGTCATCTGGTCAGCTGACCCTTCTTTTGCAAACGTGTCCACTGTCCACGTTATTCACCTCTCTCTCTCTCTCTCTCTCTCTCTCCCTCTCCCTCTCTCTTTCTCTATTCTCTAATAGAGACACACAGAGAGAAAATAGAAAGAGTAAGAAAGCCAGAGAGGGGGGGAGAGATGCTCTTTAACATTCCTCCACCCCTTTTTTATCAAAATGTATGGCAAGCCATACATTTTTAATAACTAACTAACTAAAAAAAATAATTATGTCCGAAGTACATCTTTATTTTTTCACTTTCCGGACTCACCCCTTTTCCAAGAAAGATCAGGCACCAGTACTCTTCTACAACACTATCAACCCTTCTGCTGCTTCTCAAAAGTCCCTCCTAGACATTAACTTGCTTCCAAGTTAGACAAAGATACAGCTTTGCAGATATACATTTTGTCTAGGCGGTCGCATTGTTGGATATTTTCCACTGACTCTGCTCTTTATTTGGACCACTTGGCCAAACAAATGGAGACTCCATTTTCGATCACTTTTTCGAAATGGGGCCAGCATATCGCAATTACGACCAGAACGTCGGATGCTCCATGTTGGTGGTAGCTTTATCGCATGGGGACTCGAACCCCAGACCCTCAGATTAAAAGTCTGATGCTCTACCGACCCAACCATCCCACTCGCGTTCTCGACTTTCAGCATAGGCCTAAGTCCCAGTTTTTTTTTCCTTTACTGTAATGCCCTGACGTCTTTCTCTGAGTGGTCCTATTACTGGAGCTTTGTTCTATTCAATCTACTACTTCGGGACTTCACAAAGCTCTTCTACTAACTCCCTTGGTTGGTCTAAGTCAAGATACGCCTTCACACTGATTCACTCGGAGCCTGTTTGAGTTCCTGGAACCCGACAAGATACGGAATCATCACTCCCTAACTAATGCGCCATCGATTTCTAACTAAGTAGTTTTCCCTTTGTGATTTTTCCGCATTCCCAGCAAGTCCCAAGATTCCAACCCAGATATCCCTCACACATTCCTCTAAAAAAATAAAAAAATAATAAGGCTCTATCTTGTCCCTTACGTAATCTGCATCTTTCCCTTTCTTCTATCTCCCCGTGATTAGGCTTGGTACCGACTGTCCAGTCACTCCGTACCCTGAGGAATTATCGCGACCTCGCACGCCAGACTTTTGTTGGACAAGACTTATTGCCGTTGCTTGGGCCTACGTGGCATCTTCCAACTCACTGGAACCACTAGTATTGTTTTAACAGGGTTCTCATTACTCTAAAATAGTATTTCCCCTGCCAAATTTTCTAATTTGTGACAATACCGTGGCTTATAAAAAAAAAATAAAACAACAGAAAAAACTGCTTTCTACAGCCTAACCGCCTTGTAATTCTCATGAAAAAAAATGCAACTACGCGCTAAACGTCCCTAAAATATAACTAAACCAACCAAATCTATTCCAAAATAATTTAATTTAATAATACCAATTAAATTCACCCAGCATGGTTTTTTTTTTTTAATTTTGGTACCTTTAATTCACAATATGGTAACATTTTATTTTCCTAAGTACTTGCATACATATTTCATTCATCTTCTCTTGAGCGATTCGTAACATAATGGCCACGTCAGCCATTGCACCCCCTCTGCCCCTTACACCATGTCAGAGGGCATTTCATTTGCTCCCTGAAGTTGATTGCAACTAGATCCGCTCACGCTGGACAGAATACATTCCGTTCACTGCTATGTCAGAAAAAACTTTTTTTTTTTTTCCAAAGTCGGTAAGCGCCCTGCCTTGAAGACACATAGCTTCACGGAAAACATCGGATTTCCACACATGAAGTACTCAAACTTGCTCCATGTTGATTCTACTCGAAATCAACAGAAATCATGATAAAAAAAAATAAAATTCGAATCATTTCCCGAGAATAATGAAATTAATAACTACCCATGTAATTCAACACCTCTCCAAAATTCTAACATGCTTGCCACAGAAATTAAATTCCATTCACGCCCCACTTTTTTCTTTCATTTCTTCATATAGTTTATTTAACCCTATATTTATCCTTTTTTTTTTTTTTTTTTTACCTTACTTATGTGGTCAAAACGTCACTCATGTCGAATAGAACATTTATTCTACTTTTCGAAAATTGAAATTAATACCGACTGAACCTTTGACTCTTCCGAAACTTTTTTTTTTTTTTTTTTTTTTTTAATCATTTATTACACTGTTTAAATCTTATTTCTTTCTCCCTATTTTATTATTACTATTTAATTAATTAAAAACACATTTTTTCTTTTATTAATCCTTCTTTCCATAGACCCCACAAGCAAGATTCCACCTCCCCATTCTGCGAAAAAAAAAATACATGTCACAGAGTAAGAAAATCCTGCACAATACCATTTTAGAACACATCAATTACATAAAGAAAATAAATGAAAAAAATACAAAAATATCCTATAAGCATTCAGAAAGTCCCATCTTAGCAATAAATAAAATCCAAACAACAAAATTTTGTCCACGTCAGCAAAAAAAAATTCCTACGAAAAAAATCGCACAATCAGCGAAAAAGAAAAAAAAAATCATTTAGTTCATATTGTTTTTTCACTAAAAGCACATGAAGTTTCGCAGTTCAAAATTGCAACAAAAATTATTATTACAACAAACCTTTCGTGATTGACATGTTTTTTTTTTTTTTAGTAAGGTGACAGGCTCATTTCTGACACACACGTTGTAGCTAACAAGTCATATGTTCTATTTTCTTTTTCTTTTTCTTTCTTTCTGTCCTTCTGTTTTACACTTGCTGTTTAATTCAAAATTAACAATATTTTATCAGTTTGTCTTTCGTTATAGCTGTTTTTTTTTCCAAGTTATTCTACTGTTTTTCTCACAGAATTTTTTTTTCTTTTCTTTTCTTTTCTTTTCTTTTTTTTCTCTTTACTATTATTTTTCCTTATTACTTAGTGTTTTAACGGACCATCGTTGTGTGTGTGTTGATTTGTATTTCTTCTTTTTTTCTAATAATGTTCTTTCTCTTTTTTTTTTTCTTCCAGACATTTTATTGTGTTGTATAGTTTTTTTTTTTTGTTTTTTTTTTTGTTTTTGTTTTTTTCTTGTCTTAAAATCTCCTTTCCCTTTTAAGGACCTGTTTCCACGTCGTATTTCTTAAACACAGGTTCGACTTCACATCGATGATGTGAACTTAGTCACGAGCACCAAAACGAATATGTTATATATTCGGGATTGTCATAAAGGAGATTTTGTCAAGGAGATTCGTGTACGTGATCGTCTAGTTTCTAATGGTTTTATTTTTGATGTCTCGTGGGTGTGTGTTTGTGTGCATGCATTTCTTAACATACCTTTATTCATGTGTCGTCGGTTGTTCCTCTGGTTTTCATTGTCTCTTGGAGGGGAGCTGGCCTGTTGGATGAAGAATTCACTCCAAGACGATGAAATGGTTTTATAGTTTTTATTCAC
This sequence comes from Euprymna scolopes, assembly GCF_053919585.1. Lineage (NCBI taxonomy): Eukaryota > Metazoa > Mollusca > Cephalopoda > Sepiida > Sepiolidae > Euprymna > Euprymna scolopes. The sequence continues at coordinate 147,378,090 of NC_136493.1, read as the reverse complement.
CTTCCAAAGGTCGACACAGAATGGAGGTGAACCTTGCTTGTTTGATGATACACGTCAGCGTCCTCCCCAGCCCAGGGGGGGGGACAGCTGAAAAGCCGTCTGTCTTATTCAACACCCGAAACCCAACTGCCAAGAAAGAATCAGCTAACCTCATCACATGATACCACGTCATCTGGTCAGCTGACCCTTCTTTTGCAAACGTGTCCACTGTCCACGTTATTCACCTCTCTCTCTCTCTCTCTCTCCCTCTCCCTCTCTCTTTCTCTATTCTCTAATAGAGACACACAGAGAGAAAATAGAAAGAGTAAGAAAGCCAGAGAGAGGGGGAGAGATGCTCTTTAACAGGGGCATTTTTCTGTTTCTTGGCTAAAAAGTTTTTTGTTTGATTTCTTTTGCATGGTAATAACCCCTGAACTCTGGGACTATTTTCCATTTAACAGCCGTAGCCTTCGTTTACGCTATGCGTAAGCATAAACGAAAGCTGTTTAGCCAATAAACATGGGAAAAAATCCCCCCTCTCTCAGGTGGCTAGAAAGTGGGTGCTCATTTTAAGTTAAATTTACATGGAAAAGTGATCGCCACTTTTTCGAAAAAGTAATTTCTTCATATCATAAAAACTATTTTTTTGTGACGGAAACGGTTTGCAGATTCGTTTTTAGCACACCAAAATCTACAAAAAAAATGTTGTTATTTACGAACGTGAGACGCACAGCCCTTAATGGAAAATTATATCAAAAATCCGGGGGAAAATAGTTTTCAATAAAAACAGCAAATGAATTCGATAGAAAAAAAATGGATGCTATTTTTTTTCTTTCTGTGTGTTTCTTGGCTAAAAAGTCTTTTTGTTTGATTTCTTTTGCATGGTATTAACCCCTGAACTCTGGGACTATTTTCCATTTCACAGACGTAGCCTTTGTTTATGCTATGCGTGAGCATAAACGAAAACTATTAAATATGCATTCGCGTACCAAACTGCCTTGTCAAAAAAACCTTTAAGCCAATAAACACGAAAATAAATGCCCCTTCCTCAGGTGGCCAGAAAGTGGGTGCTCATTTTAAGTTAAATTTAGATGGAAAAGTGATCACCCACGTTTCGGAAAAAAAAATTTCTTCAGATCATGAAAACTATTTTGATACTCCTTGGGCGTTGAGTTCCATGGCGACCCGCAGAATTATTTAATGGTCGTTCCTTTAGTACCCCCCTAGTCAAGGCTAACGGATGCGCACGTAACATTTTTTATTTATTTACTTACGTGGTGGAGTTTCTATACTGATAGGTTTTTTGAAATTTTTTCACTGGATTATTATTGATTGAACACTAACCAGATTATGAAAAAAAATTGAAAAAAAAAAATCATTTCAACATTTGAAAGGGATACTCACTTTTTAGTTACCACGTTCTGGTAAATCGGTCACTTTTTATTTATTATTTTTTTTTTTTCTAAATACGGAAGTGTCTTCGGGAGATATAAAATGGTCGCATGTTGACGAAGCAATGTATCGGGAGGCGTACGGGATTAAAAATTATTGGTAAATTTTTAGATTAGGTCCACCTCTTCAATTTTCTTTTAAATGACGACTTGAAATGGTTTTCGACTATGCTGAATACGAAAATCGCATCGAAATTTTGCAGAAATAAGTAGTTATCAAGATATAAAAAGTTGTATTATGCATTGTAATCTTTGGCGGCCATCTTTTTTACGTGTGAGTATTTGTTTATGGCGCGTGTGCACGTAAAAAGATGGCCGCCGAAGAATACAATGCATAATACAACTATTTATTTCCGCAAAATTTCAATGCAATTTGGGTGTTCAGCATACTCGGAAACCTATAAATGTCGTCATTGAAAGGAAAATTGTGGAGGTGGACCTAATCTAAAAAAATACCAAATTATTAAACATTTCTCCAGCATGTTAGTGAAATTTATAATACTTTAAAAAAATTAAAAAGAAACAAAACAAAAGTTTTGAAAAAAAACTCACCTTTCACAAAAACAATTTAAAAAAAAAAAAAACCACAAACTGACTAAATAAGTAAAAAAAAAAAAATGATTAAAAATCTCGAAACTTTATATTCATGAAAACAATAAAAAAAGTCCTGTTCTCTCTATTTTTTTTTCTTTGAGAAACAAATATATTTCTGACTTACAAATGCGGTAGAGACTCATTATTTTTACTTTCTATGGTTTTGATATACCGCGTTTTTATTGCTTACAAAATGGGTGACTGATTTATCAGAACGTTGTAACTAAAAAGTGAGCACCACTTTCAAATGTCGAAATAATGATTTCTTTTTTACATTTTTTTTTTTAATAATCTGTTTAATTAGTGTCCAATCAATAATAATCCAGTGAAAAAAAATTCCAAAAACCTATAAGTATAGAAATTAAGCATGGGGGTAATGTTTGTACAACAACGTCGCCTTTCGCACTTTTACAAACATTTTTTTAAAAAGTAACTAAACCATTTATTGATAATTTGTCACGTGTACAAACATTTATTTATTTACGTAGGCTTAACTCCTTTCATGAATAAGAAAAGTTTTACTCTTTAAGAATAATAAAAGGAAAAAGTTACTGAACATTTATAAAAGGACTTCTTTTCATGAAGGCCAGAGGAATAGTTGGCCGAAAATTCGTGAAACAACAACAATAAATAAAAATGGTGCTAATGCAGAGAGCCGCGCTATTTTTTAAATCATATTTCCACGTTTAAATAACGTTTTACGATATGTTTTTTTTTATTTATTCAATTGTAAGGTTAAAGTACAGAATAGGTACAAAACATCCTTACCTCCCCATGTTGAGAATGACTTTTTAAATAATAACATTATTTCAGCACGGATCACTCTCTGCATGAGTAATCTTATATAGAAAAAAAAAAACTCAAAAGCAAGCAACAAACTTTCTTTTTTTTTTGCCTTATATAATAAAGAAAAGATGTGTAAATTAAAAAATTTGGAAGATAAACAAATGAAATATGTTTTTTTTGTTTTTGTTTTTTTTTACTTATCGAGTTAACAGAAAATTAAACCTTTCGTCAATTCGTGGCTGTGAAATGAATCGAACCGGAAGTTCAGTTTTATCAACAGAACAGATTCGCAGAAACGATAAATAAATATATTTATTTTATTTAATATTTTAATTTTAATTAGGTAAATTTATTTTAATAACATAAAAACATACCTCGACTCTAAAAATGGGTTGTCTGAAAATTTCAAATAAATTGGTAACGTATAAACATGGTTTTATTTCTTTAGAACGAACCAACTTTACATTTATATATATATATATATATATATATATATATATATATATATATATATATATATATATATATATATATATATATATATATATATATATATTGTTTTTATTAATTATAGGAAGCATAAGCTAAAAATTTATTGTATTCAACTCAATATTTATCAGATTTATATATACTTGAATTAAGAAATTACAATTAGCTTCAAACAAATATATATTGACTAAAATAATGTACTGGATTCAAATACAGTTTGGAACGATCAATTTGTCGCCTTAAAGAAAGCAACACTACAGATTTATTTTAAAACTTTTATTGAAAAAATAAATTCAGGAAACTTGATTATGTAGTAACAAAAATAAAAGAAAGAAAACACTTATTATCAAAGAAAGCAATTATTTTATTTAGAAGAATTAATTCAGTTTAAACAATTCTTGTGTTATTACGAAACGACAAAAAAGAAAACACGGTACTTATGTATTTTTGATACCCCGCTGAAATAATAACGTTATTATTTCGAAAGCCATTCTTAACATGGGGAGGGGAGAGTATCGTTTAAAAGTCATTTCGGGGGCACTTGTGCAGTATGCAGATGGCGGTTATTGTTAGGGGGCGATAACTCTAATTTCTTCTTAGTCAAATAATACGGCAAATAAGTAACAAACAAGATTTTTTCGAACAGAAAAATATTTGAAAACCACAACATTTATTGTATAAAAATGTATCAATATATAATTGTAAAAACATTTATTGTATAAAAATGTATCAATATATAATTGTAAAAACATTTATTGTATAAAAATGTATCAATATATAATTGTAAAAACATTTATTGTATAAAAATGTATCAATATATGATTGTAAAAACATTTATTGTATAAAAATGTATCAATATATAATTGTAAAAACATTTATTGTATAAAAATGTATCAATATATAATTGTAAAAACATTTATTGTATAAAAATGTATCAATATATAATTGTAAAAACATTTATTGTATAAAAATGTATCAATATATAATTGTAAAAACATTTATTGTATAAAAATGTATCAATATATAATTGTAAAAACATTTATTGTATAAAAATGTATCAATATATAATTGTAAAAACATTTATTTAAAAGTCTGGTAAGAAAATTTAATTTTAATAAAACAATTTTGAAATAAAAATAAAATTTGAATTTTTGTAAAGTAAAATAGACATTTTTTTTTTTTTCGAACAAATAAATAATTTAAATGTATAATTAAACCTACTTTGAAGGGTGAACAACAAATTAATAATTTAAATGTTTTTTGATCGAGAAGCGCCACCTGGCGACAGTTTAGTGAAATGCGTCAAGAAAAAATGGCCGCCGTCCTCATACTGCAAAGTGCCTTTTGCTGTTTCGTGAACACAAAAAGTATTAAAACTAAATTAATTTTTCGGTACTTCACAGGGAACGTGGGCCCTGCGTAAACGGTGTTTTTATTTAATTATTGCTCCCTCAAAGCGTTTTCTTTCACTTTCTTCGTATGTATCTCAAACTTTATTTTTAATCGCGCGTGTATCTATTTAATTTTTTTTCCTTTAGGTAAATTTGATTCATTTCATTTATTTCGTGCTTGTTTTTATTTTATTTTATTTCTTTTAATTATTTTCCCCACTAAATATTATTTTCTGGTTAAATTATTTTTTCATGCATATTCAGATAATGCTTTTGCTCCCCCTTTTTCTGGGCCTCAAATAGTACCTTCAAAAAGTTTTCGTGATTAAATAAACTAAAGAAAACCTTTTGCGCATGCGCTTGGAGGGAGCAATCATTAAATAAAAACACCGTGTACGCAGGTTGCACGTTTCCCGCGAAGTACCAAATTTTCTAAATAAAATATTTATTTGATTATTTGATAATACAAGAAGTGCTTTCTTTTTTTGTTTGTTTGTTTGTTTCGTAATAACACAAAAAATGTTAAAATCTGAAGTAATTTTTTTTTTTGTATAAATATATGGTGTCGTGTTTCGTGTCTTCCGTTCGGTTTCGTTACATAATCAACGTATTTTCCGAGCAGTGATCTTAGACATTACCTTAAAATATACAAATTTATTTTCTTTTTGAGGGGGGGGGGCTCGTTTTAAAATTATATCTATCTTAGTATTTTCTTTAATTTTCTATTTTTGAGTGATTATCCTAAGATGTGATAATCTCATGTCGGACATTTTTTGTACAAAAGTAACACTTGACATTACTTGTTTTTTTTGTTTTGTTTTTTTGTGTGTGTTGCTTTTGACTGAATAAACTCTTTAAAATAAGTTGAATCATCAACACCTTTCGAACTAGGTAGAAAACGAACACTTAGAAAAATCAATTTAATAATTAAATTTAATTTTTTTTTAAACAACAGTAAACAAGTAAACATATTTTTAAAAAAATATTATGGGATGTGTATTCTCTTTTAAAGACAATATCTTCTTGAAGAACGGTCATAAAATGTTTTTTCAATCGATATGTATTCAATAAGGGACCAGTTTTCCTACCTAGTAAAAAGAGGGGAGTTTTCCGGGTACGGATTTCCTAAATTCATATATATATATATATATATATATATATATATATATATATATATATATATGTGTGTGTGTGAGGGAGGGGAGAGAGAAAGAGAGAGAGATAGAGTTTTGTGTTTACTATAACCTTTTTACGCAAATATTATGCAAGTATAAATCATGTAGAATATCTGCATGAATATAATTACACGTAATAGTTAACTAAAGATGATCATCCCATAAGAATGCCGAAAAAACTAATTGGGAATTAATTAAAATGAATGTTTAAAAGAATATGCAAATTTTCATAGATCTTTTGCAGATGAATGCAATTCCACAACCCATATATAACAAAGTTGTATTTTCTTTTTAAACTGATTTTTAAAAAGAAGGTTTTAATATGATTATTAATGCACAAAAAATATAGGAGTATACATATATATGGATAAAAAATCAATACGAAAAATGTATAAATGTTTCTGTATTTATTTCCTATATGTTGACGTGTAGGAATACAAAAAATCCTGCGAAAAATAAAAGCGCCCCCCCCCAAAAAAAATGGTTATTATTTTATATATCTACATAAAATTTTATGTGTCTGTTGTCAGTATTTACTTCCAAAGTGCTCAATACGTAGTAGATATAGGTATTAATTTTTTCAAGTATGTATGGCAATTAAGCTATACAGAAACATGGAAATTTCTGTGTAGCTTAATTGCCATATATTTTCAAAACTTAATATAAATATATACATATATCTTTACATCATCAACGCTCTGATCTCCATCTGGCATCAATTGAAATGGATGGCTCTCGTCTTGGGGAGGCTCCATGGTTTCACAAGCTTCTGGGTTTGACCATTACTCCTGATCTGAAATGGAACAAGTACATCAGGTCTGTTGCCAAGGACGCTGGGAAAATGGTGAGATCCTTCTACCGCTCCAGAAGATATCTCACTACTGATGCAATTCTCTATCTGTATAAAAGCCAAGTACGTCCAAGGATGGAGTACTGCTGCCACATCTGGACAGGAGCTGCTAAAAACAGCCTATCCTGCCTTGACAGAGTACAAAATAGACTTCGTGGTTTAGTGGGGGATGCCCTTTTCTCTTCTCTGCAGTCTCTCTCCCACAGAAGAGACGTTGCGAGCCTGTCTTTGTTTTATCGTTATTTCCATGGCAAGTGCTCGTCTGAGCTCCAATCTCTCGTCCCCCCCTCGCCAATCTTTCACAAGAAACACCCGTCTGGCTGAAACTACTGTCAATAATTTCCCCACTCTTTATCTGTGCCTAAATCCAAACGTAGATTCCATGAGCAGAGCTTCTTTCTCAGAAGTGCACGACTGTGGAACTCTCTTCCGTTTGACTACAACTTGGATGTCTTCAAGTCCAACATAAACAAATTCCTGACAAACCGCCCCCTTAAGTAAGACACTCTATCAAATCTCCAATACTATCTCATTGATTACTGTACACGCAATAACCCTTATCCCTGAGTGGCCTCCGGGCCTTGATAAGTGGTGACCCCCATGTAAAAAAAAAAAAAAAATCATATTCATTTTTATTATGGGGTAGAGATGATTATTATTATTATTATTAGTAGTAGTAGTAGTAGTAGTAGTAGTAGTATAATATAATAATAATAATAATAATAATAATAATAAAGGAATGATAAATGTGTAACGTAACCCACTCTTCCATAACTAACACCTTAATAACTATAAAAATCTGTTACACTCATTATCAACCTTGACACTAATCTGCGTACGTACTTACACTCCTCACGTAGCAGTAGCACTAATGCACAAGCACATATATTGAGACGGGAATACTTATTTGTTTTTAGTTTTTCTTTTCTTTTTTTCTTTTTTTTTTTTTGTCCACATTCCCCCCCCCCCTTATCTTTCGACAGTGGCGAGGGAAAACACAGAGAGAGTCTTATTCCCAAGTAGAACTTAACTATAGTCCTCCTTCTCAATCTGCCTTGACACTCTCTCTTTTTTTCTTTTCAGGCGCCGTTAAATATTTAGACAGAGAAGTTCTACACATGTCACAGTGACGTCACTTCCGCTTTGGGGACACCAGCTGTCCGTCTCAATAGCATTTCGTTCTTGTTTTTTTTTTCTAAAGCCCCCTCCCCTCTTCCCAAAACCTTTAAAACTCCTCGCTGCAATCACACCCTATGATTCCAACTTGTATGCTCCCTTCCTAATTCTCCACCCCCACCCCTCTCTCTCTCTCTTACTCTCTCTCTCTCTCTCTCTCTCTCTCTCTTATTCTCTCTCTATCTTACTCTCCCTCTCTTCCATCAAAAGCCCTAGGCCATAAATCATCTTAACAATTCATTAACCCAACTATTTCCTTCGCCGTCTATATCTTTAACTTCTCTGTAGAAAAGCGTATATTTTAAGCTGTTTCGTTATACGCCTTTCTGGCTGCGGATCAATATCAACGTTCAGATCTGCGTATCAACATTATCTTCTCCTGTTTATCTATTAGGCTGCCTCCCTACGAAGGCAAAGTTAGACACAATGTCGAGTTTTTGACGGGGAAAAGTTCCAGTTCTCTAAAAAGATTGGGAACCAAAATAAACCAGTTTCTGAATTTTTTAGATGAGGATTGATAATTTGTTTTGTTTGGTTTTTAGATAATTCGGACTACTGTTCTCATCTTGAGTGTTATTCTCACAACCTTTCAGCCGATGTGACCTCCAACCTTTTAGTAGGTGTTTCTTCTCGAACTCAGAAATCTGTGCGGAATTTCGAACGGAACATTTTACGGGAATAGCATGCTCTCGTTTCCTTAGCCATGACAGGGTAGAACTCTTAAGTAATTCGCAATTGTATTTTTAGTATCGCCCTCATTGAGTATTGAACCTTCATCTTACAAAAAGAAGGTATTTACAAGCACTTGCGGTGTGACGGATAAAATACCAAAATAAAAGTATGATTTTTATTTATTTACTTTTTTTAAATTGCATTTTCACCCCAAACAAGGCACAGTGCCACTTTGATGTAGGGGGCCACATTCTGGGACATAATTTATAGGGGTAGTGTGCAGGAAGCTGAACGGCATTATGTATGCTTACATTACACATGGACTTCTGCATGTCAGTACAATCAGGGAAGCAGGAACCCGCAAGGGAATTCCAAAATCTAGCAGTCTTAGGGAAGAAACAGTTAGAATAAAAGGTTTTCTTACATCTAGGGATTTCTACTGTGTGGGGTGGAATTTTGCTGCTTGTCGAGTTTATCGAGGGGAGTATTTGTGTCGACGTGATACAAGATCTTGTAATTCGTTGGAACATCTACCGTTAAAATACTTGTGAAACAGGCAGAGGGATGCAATATTTCGTCGATGGTACAGCGGTTGAAGACAGTGCGGAATCTATTAGATTGGCAACTCTCTTTTGAATCCTGTTTAAGAGCAAGAGACTAGTAACAGATGCACAAGTCCAAATATGGCAACAATATTCCATATATGGCCGAATAGTGGCCTTGTAGCACGGTAGAAAGAGTCCAGCTTCTTTGCAGCAGTCTGCGCAATGTTCTCAATGTATCTGTTCCAACTCATGTTACCCGTGAAAGTTGTACCTATTTTTAATTACTATTTACCATATTATCCTTTGCCTTCATTCTCATTTTATATCTAAACTAGAGGGGACAACCGGCGTTGCACGAATGTGGAGAGATGGTGTAATGAGGCTATTAAGCAACCTTGCCCTAAAAAAAAAAAATCAATCGATCGAGTACTCGTGCGAGTGCAAAGAAACAAAAAAGTTACTAGCCCCCTAAAAAAAGAGAAAAGAAAACAGCAGCGAGTACCCGTGGGAGCGAAAAAAAAAACACCGTAGCCAGGCTCGAACCTGTAACGCTAAGAGGAAAAGAAGGTAAAAATAAAGGAAATGCTTCAGGCGTCTGCTCCATGGTGCACTTGGGACGTTACATGCCTTCGAAATAACGCCTTTAAAATTGAGATCGGGAGGAAAGAACGGATAAAAATAAAAATGTAATCGCCCAGAAAAAGGAAGTTTTTTTTTTTTTTTTTTTTTTTTACACAGTGATTACCACTTATCAAGGCCCGGAAGCCACTCAGGGATAAGGGTTAAGTACATGAAAAACTTCCCACCAGAAGAAGGATACGAAAATAAGAAGCTATTCTCCAGATATTAAGCACTTAAGCGAACTTCTTTAATGCTGCCTCAGTCTAGAAAGATTTCTCGTTACAGTGTATTGCAACGAAAAACAAGATGAAAATAATCCAGTTTTATAAATAACAAAGTAGAATTTGTATTAACCGAAGAAATGATTAGTTATGACTTATTAAAGTACTGACCGAAATAACCGGCGTTGCTATGTTGTATATGATGTATTTGAATAGTTTGTCCTCGTACATTATGATGAAATATATTAAACAAAATATAAATTCATAATGGTTAATATATGCTCCGTTGGAAAATCTTTTAGTTAATCAAATTCAAAAAATAACGCTTGATGCATGCGCAGTCGTTTAGAAGTTGTTTAGACAAGACATATTTACTGACCCTCCCTTCGTTTAAAACTTTATTTCTATAAGAAATAATTGGTTATTTTTTTCTAATTCTCAAATATTATGCGGCCGAGGGATGACTCTTCCAGATGGTACTGGTCTCGTCCCGGTCCGATGCTGCTGACAAAGTTTTAGCGAGATATACATACATATATACATAAGTACGTACGTACGTACGTACACACACACACACACACACACACACACACACACCGATATTTGAGATTTTATTATAGACTAGCGGGGGTACCAGGCGTTCCCCGGGTGTTTAGAGGTGTGTGTGCTCGAGCGGGGGGGGTAAATCAAAACAAAAGAATAAGCGAAGTAATCATCCTGTTTAAATATTATATATAAAAAATGTTAAAACTTTAAAAAATCGAGAAGAAAAAAAACTAACGTAAGCCAAACGAACGATGTTAATTTTTTTTTTAATTGGAAAAACAAAAACAAAAAAGTAAAGGCGAATGTGATGGAAAAAAAAAATGAATGTTAAAACTGTTTTAAAAAATCCGAAAAATAAAAACAAAACAAAAAAAAAACACGTGAAAAATGGCTTAAATAACCCTGTTTCAATATTAAACCTTGAAAAAAAAAAGACATCTCACACTACGATTCGAACTTACCACCTTTAAATAATGATGCCGCTTTCTAATCAAGTGAGCTAAGAGGAAGTTGACGAAATTGTTTTTTTTTATATTTAAACTAAATCATGTTCCGATGTAATGTGTGCATGCGTAGAAGTCATCTTGTCATGAGATGACTTTTTTTTTTTTTTTTTCTACCCCCTCCCTGTACAAAAATGGTTAGTTTAGGGTGAAGGAATTAATGTTTTGGGACAATTTTTCGATATTTGTCGGGCGAAGGTTCAAAAGTTTTTGCGAGGCGTACAAACACACACAAACACCACACACACATTTTCGCTTATATATATATATATATATATATATATATATATATATATATATATATATAGAGAGAGAGAGAGAGAGAGAGAGAGAGAGATGTTATTAAGCCAGTTTTTTTATATTTGTATTTTGTATAATTCTGGCTGTTCTCCTCTTCTGATGAGACTCATTTAGCATCAAAATGCCATTACTCAAAGAATTTTTTCCTTATTTTCCATTTAACTTTTCCTTATTGTCTTTATTTTTTTATTGATGATATAATAACGTTATATGTAAGTTTATTCGTCATCTTTCATTTAATATTATTGGTTGTTCCTCTTAATAATGTTTAGCTTTTCTTATCTTGATGAGTATTGCTTTGTTACATATTGACTTGTTGATAACATAATTATATATATATATATATATATATATATATATATATATATATATATATATATATATATATATATATAGCTCATTCACACCTCTCCAAAAAACAGTCGACTAACACACCAGACCAATTTATAGTTCAGAATTATGTCTGCGCACTAATGTTGTCTATAACCTAGAATGTACTAAGTGTAATAACTCTTATATAAGCAGCACCACAGGAAATCATTTCCTCCCCAACGTATCAACTTAATTAATTTCAAGCGCGAACTCGTTTCCCAATGTAAACATAACATATGTAAACATAAAAAAAAAAATATATAACTAATTCAAAATTACTTACCTCACCTATTAAAAATCCGTCTATAAATTTACTCCACGTAAAAGATTTCTTCTATTTTTTTCTGAGACTAAAGGTGCTGATGTACTCTAATATTTGTATATGTGTATGTGTATGCATCTACATATGTATATGTGCATATATATCCATCTATGTCTGTGTATGTACCCCATTTGCTTATGTACAATTTTCCCCCTTTAGCCTGACTTTGTCGTATATTTTTCCCTATATTATTTTACTTTATTTTTTTTCATTCTATATTTTTATATATGTATGTATATGCATTTATACATTTGTGTACGCATGCGTGTGTATGCGTAAAATAATAATAATAATAATTTTTTGCATTAACTCTTTACACCATTGTATTCCCATCTCACATTGTACTTCTTCCCAAATTTAAAATTTATCAACCTTAATTATAGTCATATCTGGGTCAAATTGACCCTTTCTGGCCTATATTTATTCGTTCTAAAAATAGATTTAAAAAGATAATTTTTTTACTGCAACTTCCCCCCCCCCCTCTTTCTTTTTCGCCTTCTCCTAAACTATGTTCATCTCTCTTTCTCCACTCTCTTTTCGATTTGTAATCATCTCATTTAAAACCTGCAGTTTATACCTCATTTCCTTGATCCATTATTAAAAAAAACGTTGCATTTTCTTGAAACTCCATTTTATCCTGGGCATTTAACCTGAACAGTTATATTTCTGCTTCCTTATGGATTGCCAATGAATTGAACATTTTTCTGCATTGGATTTTACCGTTTTTCCCATTGGATCCTTTCCCAATCTTTTTGAATTCCTATAAACTGTCTAAAAACTGTTAAATTACTTATTTGATGCAAATAGGAAAAAATTCATATTGTTTGTTTCCTTTAATGCATTAATCTGCAAAATTCATTGTTTGTTTTGCTAAGTTCTTCCCTCTGATGAGAAGAATTGCTCTCTTCGAAACTCCATGGAATAAGTATTTTTCTTGTTTTATTTGTACTCCTTGTTGAATATTTAAAATTGTGTATACCTTCCTTACAGATTTATAAAGGTTTTTGAAAATTTGAATATTTTCAATAATAAGATTTTTATTATATATATATATATATATATATATATATATATATATATATATATATATATACAGGGTGACCCCCAAAAAAACAAAAGCTAAATGGAGGTCATCTAGAAAATATGCTGTAGAACGGAGGAAAAAAGGCCAAAGGCCCTAGTGTTTTGATGTGATGTTTTAGTTATGACCAAAGTTTCATATTATTCGGACAAAACACGAAGAAAGCGGGGCCTAATTAGAGTTGGGGTCATTTGGGGGGGTCACCCTATACATATACATATATATATATATATATATATATATATATATATATATATATATATTTATTTATTTATTTGAATAAATTATATAAATTTCTTAGCGCGTTCCCATGACAACGCCCGTGTTGTCTAACATTTATTAGCACCATTATCTCAAGACCTCGATAACAATAATAAATATATTAAAAAAAAATAAAAATAAAAATAATAATAATAATAATAATAATAATAATAATAATAATAATGATAATAATAATAATAATAATAATAATAATAATAATAATAATAATAATAATAATAATAATAATAATAATAATAATAATAAGCAAAATAAAAATAAATAAGAGCATTTAAATAAATAAATTATATATCATTATATATAAAAAAAAAAAAAAGATTTTATAGGTACACACAGTCTAATAGGAAAAAACGAATCTGATTTAACACTAAACTTTGTCTCAATTACGACGCATGGATTGATTAGAGCCGTGACCATCGGCATAGATGACCTGTCAGGTGAAAAATGACGTCATCGCCATAGGTCCTAGCAAGCAAGATAAGTGGAACACAGGCTGTCGATAATGAGCAGACATTTTTTACAGAAAGCGTTAGAAAACTTCAAAATTGGATTAAAAAAGATAAACATAATACTTTGTACTGAAACTCATCCAATATTTATAATAAAAATGTCAATAATAAAAAACGAATTGAAAGGAAGAAAAGTTGTTAAAAAGTTTAAAAAGAAAAGGAATACGATTTGATTTGTATGAAACTGAAGTTTATTCAATAGAAATGAATAAAAATGAACAATAAATATTTTTTAAATCAAAAAAAACAATATTTTAAAAATCAAAACTGAAAAACAAACAATAAATTAGTGTAACTGGAAAACAAACAATAAATCAGTTTAACTGAAAAACGAACAATAAATTAGTTTAACTGAAAAACGAACAATTAGTTTACTGAATAACAAACAATAAGTTAAAAATTAAATTCAAACAAATGTTAGTATAAACAAAGTTACTAAGGCAGAAATATTTCAAACATTGAATATTAAAACTTTTCAAAAATCTGTTGTAGAATTTAATTAAAAGTTTGAATTTTTCTTTTTCTGATATTTTTTTACTAATATTGTAATTCTCTTTGCAACAAAAATTGTTTATAAGTGAATTCGATGAACTCCATATCAGCATTTTTTTCAATTTGCTGAATAGTGTGAGCCTCGTCACAAGAGTCAACATGAAATAATCGATTTTGATCAGCCAAAATATTTAAAGTTATGTACATGGCTAATTTTCTTTGATGAATCGAATGTAAAAAAGAATCGCATTTTGTAAGTTTGTTTATAACTATATAATTATATAAGACAAAATTATTAGTTATAGCATTTTGGTATAGCAGAGAACCTCTGTTAATACCCTGAAAGTAGCTGTTTAATTCAGCTATTTCTTCAACAGCCTCTCTCCCGGATATTACATTTTTGCAGCTATTGCATTTCAGTTTTTTGAAAACTGCATGACAGCAATAACCTGCTAAGTATAATATAACAAGAAGTACTTCCTTGCATTGATTAACATCATCTTCTGTTACATCTATGTTAAATTTATAAACATGTAACTCTTGCTCGCTTGTCATTTCATTCCAGTTAATTTCTTTTAAATGATTCAATTCAATAGTTCGATTATTAATTGGTAAGCTTAATTTTAAAACTTACAACATTCTGAGTTTTTTTTTCCCCCCATTCATACACCTGACGTATCAATATATTATACTGATTTCCACTAAGTTGTCGATACTGGCCAAACCTTGCCTCAAGGTTATCTGTCTGAAACTTTCCTGGTAATATATACACCATGTTCAGTACATTTATACAATATTTAGTCAATTCTAAAATTGCGTAAGTAGTATGGTGCAAAGCAGTATATGTTTCCTTTGTTACCAGGAATGCTATTCTAAGTTTCTAACAAGTCACAGAACACATTTAGGAAACTATAATTATCACTATTTAATGTAAGTGGATTAGCATATTTATTACGAAGTCGACAACCTTTATATGGCGTTTTCACATTCAGTATAAAATATTTGAATGTATTCTGCGATTTCTGCATGATTTGGCAACCATTCCTGTTTTCCTAAGGTTAGCAAACCTTGAATAGTGTATTCGTTGAAAATTTGCAAAACCAAATTAACATTTTGCCTTTCTAAAGTAGTCGGAGAAAGAGCTTTTGAAGTCAACTTATAGCAATATTTCACAAGTGATTGAGATTCTAGGGCATAAAGTTTATGTAAACTAGAAAATGGAGCACTTTGGATGTTATCTAATTCATGATTTCCATTATAACAAAACTTTGGGAACATCATGCATTTACGTTCATCTTTTTGGCCAAGCCAATTGTTTATAATGCATTTTAATATATGCACTGAGTCGAATAAGAAGAAAAGAGGGCTAGACGTTCTAACTGGATGGGGATATACAATTGAAAGCTTTGATGGGCTACAAAAGAAAGACATAGCTTTTTTATTTATTGCATTATTATCTGTTATAACAGATAATACCTTAAACCCTATATCTTCTAAGCCAATTATTACACGCTTAATGACATCACATGTCAAATAAGTTCTCAGCTAGAAGACATTTAGTTGGCATAACATGCACAACATCCTTATATTGTGAGAATACACTGCTAAGCATAAAAGCAAATGCACTTGTGGCAGGTTCATTGCTGTTGTTAGCTAAGCCAACAATATTACCACCTTTATAATCAAGATAAGGTTTGAGATGTATTTCATCAACAAGTAAAGATACTGTGATGTTATTCTGCATTAGTAACTTGAACTTACTTTTAATATACATGAGAAAATTGTTATCGTGTTGTCCAATGACAGGATTCATAGAAGTTGATAAGGTTAATCTTGGAATGGTTGAATAGCATGTTAAAATTACATTTTTAGTATCTCTTAACAGTCTGTACCCTCTAGGGAAGCAGTTATATAATAAGGAAGAAAACACCATCATTTCACTCGAATAATTAACCTTATTCATTGTCATTATGTTAATTTGTTCATATATTAACTTAATGGCATTAAATATTTAAATGATTCATCTTGCATTAATAGCAAAAATGATAAGATTAATTTTAATAAAGAACTTATATTAGAAGTTTTCATTTCCTGTTCTTCGATGTCCATTTTTTTCATGTTTTCCATCAAAATCTGCAGAGTATTTTCCTCTGTTACATATTTAGGAATTCTATACTCCCCTATAGCACTCATTTCCACATCACTACAGAATACTCTAACGGCTAAGTCCGGTTCAATCACCATAGACATTTTTATTTGGGGGCATGGGCATCTCTTTATATGGCATATAATGATGGTATTGTCTTGCCTAATAGAAGTCCAATATTTTTTATCTATAAACGTTAATTTTCTTTTCTAAATCATCAATATTATGGAAAGTTTTACGTTTTCGTAACTCTAACTCGTCAGCAACACTTTCACATAATGCACGCTTAAGAGCAGAATTTTCTAAACGCATTTTCTTTGCGTTAGAAGACTCTCTAAAAGTGGTTGATGACGATAAATAGGAGGGACAGTTTGGTAATATTCGAGGAATAGCACCATCCTTAAGATAGGGAGTTTTTAATTTAACACTAATTGTCTTTCCAGTCCTTTCATCAAATGCCTCTCGCTGTATGTCTTCAGGTCGAAAATGAAGTTTACATACCTAAAGAAATAATTTAAAAGAAAATCATACTATGTTATACTTAATACAAAAAAGAAAGAAAATTACATGACAAAAAACGATAAAATAAAAAAAAATAAGGTAAATGTGCAGAATTAGTCCACCCTCGAAAAAACATTTTAAATTACCACTTTTAAAGGTTTTCGGGGGTGCTGAAAACGAAAATAACGTTTAAAATTACGGCGAACTAGTAGTTTCCAAGATATAAAGAGATGTTAGTTTAAAAAAAGGGGGAATAATTTAACCTAAAACGACCACCCACTTTATGGCTACTTTTTGTTGTTTTTTTTTTTTTTGCATGGGCAACGAGCAATTTTTTTAAAATTACATTTTTTAACTCAAACAAGGCGAAGTGCCTCTTTGATGTAGGAATGAACACAACTAAACGTAAAATGAACA
>NC_136493.1:147273172-147355672 GCF_053919585.1 Euprymna scolopes | reverse complement strand
CTCTGACGAACTGCAGACACTTGTACCCCCACGACGTAGACACCCTCGACAAACCCGACAGGCAGCGAAATCCTACCCCACACAGTAGAGATCCCTAGATGTAAAAGATCTTTCTACCCCAGTAGTTTCTTCCCCAGAACCGCTAGACTCTGGAATTCTATTCCAGGTCCCTGCTTCCCCAACTGTACTGACATGCAGAAGTTCAAATGTAACGTGAACCGACATCTTGCTGCATAGTGCCCCAGTAGTTGTTGCCCCTGATAGCAGCCCCCTACACTAAAGTGGCAATGTGCCTTGTTTGGGGTGAAAATGTAATTAAAAAAAATTACTCGAGTGTGCTCATATAGCATCATGATAGCATTAATGACTTCGTTTGGAATGCCATATGCTTTTAATATGCTGGCTATTTTTCTCTGTGTACAGAGGCGAATGCTTTGGAGAGATCATGACTACTTCAATGTTTTTGGCTTTGACTCCTTCGATTAGCCTCCTGACAGTAAGTATTTGATTAGTAGTAGAGCGATTCTTTCTAAATCTATTCTGGTTCTTCCTGAGCGCTTCTTCGATCTTTGGTTCGGTATGGTTGAGAAGCATGGCATTGTAGATTTTTGCTGCAATTGGAGTGAGTGTTATTCCTCTGTAGTTGCTTGGTATGCTTAGGTCACCCTTCATGGGAAAGGGAAGTATGCATCCTTCCCTCCATATATTAATAACTTTTTGATTATATACAGCATTGTATGAGTCAAGAAGGATGTCATTGAAGCCATTTGTCTTCCATACTTCCATACGTATGTTATCTAAGCCTGCAGCTTTACGATTCTTGGTCTTCTTTAGTATAGTTAAAAGTGTCTCCATTGTAAAATCACCGTTATCAATATCGAGTTCCTGTACAACAATCGGCTGAATTGGTTGGTCTGTCACTTCTGGTTTGTTTCCAAGTAGCTTTTCAAAATGTGCTTTCCGTTTCGAACATGCATTTTCCAGAGTGTTTGCCTTTAACTTAGCTTTGGCAGGTTGTTTGCGCCCAGATATCTCATTTACTACTTGCCAAGCCAGATATGATTTTTGTTATCTGCAGCTTTCTGGATTCGACCTATTTGTTCTTGAACATACTTCTGTTGTTCTAATAGGTACACCATACTAAGCTCTTGAAGGGCTGCTTCCTTTGTTTTTTATTCTGTCGAGTGGGGTATTTATGTTGCTTTTTGTTAGCTAAGTACGAGTATATGCATACACTTTTTTGCTGCAATTCATCATAATGAAAAAAAAGCTGGCCTGAAAAAGCTGATTCTCTAACGGAGTTGCAGCAGAAATATATATACACGTGCAGTCAATAAATTTGTATAAATAAATATACAATACATAATTATATAACTACGCGGACCTTGCTTGCTAGCTTGCATCTTGTCTTCGACGGGAGGTTCCATCTTTTAAAAAACGGGATGACAAGTGTATATATATATATATATATATATATATATATATATATATATATATATATATATATATATATATACAGTCCTGGTCAAAATCATAAGACCACTAAAGAAAGTAAGCGTTTACTCATATTAGCGAATTTTTAATCAAACAAATGGTTGAAACCATTGCCAAAAGAGAAAATATGATGGAAAAAATGAAATCTGCTTAATTCGAATCCTTAACCCTGATCTAATAATTATTTTTTTAAAAAACAAACATTTTCAGCTGGTCAAAATGATAAGACCACTGATAATTTATCTAACAAAAGGCAATTATAAATTACTAAAAAAGGGTCTCAGTATTTAGTATAGCCTCCATTATTACGAATTACTTCAAAAATTCTCTTCGACATGCTTGCGACTAAGTTTTTTTATCAGTTGCAAAGAAATTTTATCCCATGTACTGAAAATGTAATCAGAAAGTTCCTTTATCGAATCATACTGGGTTCCATCCTTGAACACTTCTTTTGCCATCCATCCCCAAATATTTTCAATGGGATTGAGGTCCGGAGAACATGCTGGATGATCTAACAATTCTATATTATTTGAAGAAAAGTATTCTCGTGCTTGTCGAGAAGTGTGTATTGCAGCATTGTCTAGCTGGAAAATCCAATTTCTTCCACACAGATGTGGACCTTCAATCCTGATAGAAGCATTTTCAAGCATTGAAATGTACTTCAATGATGTTTGCCGGCCTTTCAATCTTGCAACTTTAGGGTCCCAGCTGACGAGAAAGCACCCCAGATCATTAAAGACCCTCCTCCACTATGCCGAGTTGAAAAAGTCTCTTTGGGCAGATTTTTATCATGCCAGTAGTGTTGAAATCCATCTGGACCATCTAGGTTAAACTTTTTCTCATCGGAGAAAATTACATTTTCCCACTTCTCTTCATCCCAAGTCTGGTATTTTGCGGCATATTTAAGCCGATTAGTTTTGTGCTGTTCAAGAAGACGTGGTTTCTGCAGTCGCTTTAAATGATTGAACCCTTCTTTCATAAGGTAGGGGAGGGGAGGGCAGTAGCCCTTCATATATCTAAGGCTATTGATAGGATATAGCACGATGATGAAAATAAAATCCTATAGTATCATAGCCTTCTGATGGTTTTAGGACTACATTCTGCTGCTGTTTGGCTTTTCACTCGACGAGCTCATACTGGAGATTTTTAAAAAATTTTCTTCTGATACGGCGATCCAGTGATGGGGTTATTTTTTTTTTTTTTTTTTGGTCGACCTGGACTCTTTTTGTGCCCATATTGATCTGGATTTCTTTAAAAATTTGTGATGACCGTTTTGCTACGATTCACTTCGTTTGCAATGGATCTATGGGAGAGTCCACCTCTTTTAAGCTCAAAGATCCTTCCTCTCTCAAATTCTGATAATGGTTTCCCTTTTGCCATTTATAATTTAGTAAGATGTTTTTATCCACTAACAAGTTGCTTTTAGTAACATAGAAAGCTTTTCGTATTCATTTTTTCAAAACTTTTGACCAGGTGAAAATGTTTGTTTTTTAAAAAATAATTATTAGATCAGGGTCAAGGTTTCGAATGAAGCAGCTTTCGTTTTTTTCCATCATATTTTCCCTTTTGGCAATGGTTTCAACCATTGGTTTGATTAAAAATTCGATATTATACGTAAACACTTACTTTCTTAAGTGGTCTTATGAATTTGACCATAACTATATATATATATATATATATATATATATATATATATATATATATATATATATATATATATATATATATATATATATATATATCAGGGATCTAAGTTGCAGGGGTACTATGTAGGGAGTTTAGCAGCAAGATGTCTGTTCACATTACACTTGAACTTCTGCATATCAGTACAGTTGGGGAAGCAGGAAACCGGAAGAGAATTCCAAAGTCCTGCAGTTCTGTTGGAGAAGAAGCTATTAGAGTAAAAGGCTTTTCTTACATCTATGGATCTCAACTGTGTAGGGTGGGACTTCGCTGCTTATTGGGTTTGTCGGGGGTATTTTCGTCGAGGGGGTACAAATGCTTGTAGTTTGTCGAAGCACCCACCATTAAAATACTTGTAAAACAGGCAGAGTGATGCAACATTTAGTCGGTGGGATAGGGGCTGAAGTTTAGATTACAATTCAGGACCTATTAGTTTGGCGATCAACCGATACAAAATAATGTTGTTGTTTTTCTTTTTTTCACCAATATCTCTATTTATACATACTCGAAGAAATGTCTTGCAAGCATATGTTTACGGTGTCATTAAAATACTAACTTAGTCGATACTGTTATTATGTGCCCGTTCGCCAAAAAAAGGTTCGTTTTAGCAGTTCTGTAAATGGGAATTATTTCAAAGGAGAACGAAAATGTTCTACCAAATAAAATTCGTAGTGATTGGTCAATAAGCAACATGTCTGAGCCAATCAAATGGCTTATTTTAGAAGCCAAGAGGGGTAATGTGTTAATACAATAGCCAAGGGAAGTTAATTAATTTTATCAGATATGGGAGGTAATTTGTTAATATAATCTTTTTTTATAACATTGTATTTTTGAAACTGTCATTTATTAAACCTTTTCAATTGTAACACAATTCATGAAACAACGATAGTCGTGTATGATGAAAACTTTCTTAAGCCATGATATTTCAATTCCTTATGTATGTGCTCCGGCGTTGGAATGAAAGAAATTTCGCTGAGAATTTGTGGAAAATGACGAAAATTGAGATGATTTAATTAGTGTACGCTCTTCATTTGTCCAAATAGATTATTAAGCCTTCAGTGATTTCTTGTTGAATAATTGGCTGAAATGTTACAGTGTTTCTTCTCTGCATGTCAGGGTTAAGGGTTAGCTTTAAGAGTTAGGGTTAGCGTTAGGGGTGATTTTAGAATTAGAGGTAAGGGTTAGATTAGGATTACGGGTTACGGTTAATGGTGGTTAATGGTTAGGGTTTCAAGCTCAGTAACCACACATTCTTCAGAAACCAAGGTGGATAAGGATATTAGAAGAAGGAAGTCAGAGTGCGCTGAGTAGTTTAATCGTTCACATAAAGTAATAATTTACATAATGTAATCATTCACATAATGTAATCATTCAAATAATGTAATCATTCAAATAATGTAATCATTCAAATAATGTAATCATTCACATAAAGTAATTATTAACATAAAGTAATAATTTACATAATGTAATCATTCACATAATGTAACCATTCACATAAAGTAATCATTCACATAATGTAATCATTCAAATAATGTAATCATTCACATAAAGTAATTATTCACATAATGTAATCATTCAAATAATGTAATCATTCACATAATGTAATCATTCACATCAAGTAATCCTTCACATAATGTAATCATTCACATAAAGTAATCATTCACATAATGTAATCATTCAAATAATGTAATCATTCACATATAGTAATAATTCACATAATGTAATCATTCACATAATGTAATCATTCACATGATGTAATCATTCACATCAAGTAATCATTAACATAATGTATTCATTCACATAATGTAATCATTCACATAAAGTAATCATTCAAATAATGTAATCATTCACATAATGTAATCATTCACATGAAGTAATCATTCACATAATGTAATCATTCACATAATGTAATCATTCACATAATGTAATCATTCATATAATGTAATCATTCACATAAAGTAATCATTCACATAATGTAATTATTCACATAATGTAATCATTCACATAATGTAATCATTCACATAAAGTAATCATTCACATAAAGTAATCATTCACATAATGTAATCATTCACATAATGTAATCATTCACATAAAGTAATCATTCACATAATGTAATCATTCACATAAAGTAATCATTCACATAATGTAATCATTCACATAATGTAATCATTCACATAAAGTAATCATTCACATAATGTAATTATTCACATAAAGTAATCATTCACATAATGTAATCATTCACATAATGTAATCATTCACATAAAGTAATCATTCACATAATGTAATCATTCACATAATGTAATCATTCACATAAAGTAATCATTCACATAATGTAATCATTCACATAAAGTAATCATTCACATAATGTAATCATTCACATAATGTAATCATTCACATAAAGTAATCATTCACATAATGTAATCATTCACATAAAGTAATCATTCACATAATGTAATCATTCACATAATGTAATCATTCACATAAAGTAATCATTCAAATAATGTAATTATTCACATAAAGTAATCATTCACATAAAGTAATCATTCACATAAAGTAATCATTCACATAATGTAATCATTCACATAATGTAATCATTCACATAAAGTAATCATTCACATAATGTAATTATTCACATAAAGTAATCATTCACATAATGTAATCATTCACATAAAGTAATCATTCACATAAAGTAATCATTCACATAATGTAATCATTCACATAATGTAATCATTCACATAAAGTAATCATTCACATAATGTAATTATTCACATAAAGTAATCATTCACATAATGTAATCATTCACATAAAGTAATCATTCACATAAAGTAATCATTCACATAATGTAATCATTCACATAATGTAATCATTCACATAAAGTAATCATTCACATAATGTAATCATTCACATAATGTAATCATTCGCAAAAAGTAATCATTCACATGAAGTAATCATTCACATAAAGTAATCATTCACATAAAGTAATCATTCACATAATGTAATCATTCACATAATGTAATCATTCACATAAAGTAATCATTCACATAATGTAATCATTCACATAATGTAATCATTCACATAAAGTAATCATTCACATAATGTAATCATTCACATAATGTAATCATTCACATAAAGTAATCATTCACATAATGTAATCATTCACATAATGTAATCATTCACATAAAGTAATCATTCACATAATGTAATCATTCACATAAAGTAATCATTCACATAATGTAATCATTCACATAATGTAATCATTCACATAAAGTAATCATTCACATAATGTAATCATTCACATAAAGTAATCATTCACATAATGTAATCATTCACATAATGTAATCATTCACATAAAGTAATCATTCACATAATGTAATTATTCACATAAAGTAATCATTCACATAATGTAATCATTCACATAAAGTAATCATTCACATAAAGTAATCATTCACATAATGTAATCATTCACATAAAGTAATCATTCACATAATGTAATTATTCACATAAATAATCATTCACATAATGTAATCATTCACATAAAGTAATCATTCACATAAAGTAATCATTCACATAATGTAATCATTCACATAATGTAATCATTCACATAAAGTAATCATTCACATAATGTAATCATTCACATAATGTAATCATTCGCAAAAAGTAATCATTCACATGAAGTAATCTCAAAAGTTTGAATTCATGATGTTTTCGATCAGATAAATCTTTCAAAACAAATTACCTTTTGTCAACAGGAGGTTTTAAAGCGGGTTCTTTCGGTTGGATTAATAACTATAGAATCACTCCTGTATGTTGAACTAATCACGACGACAAACCAACAACGACCAGATTAGCGCGAAAGTGTCTTTTATAGAGTACCAAGTATTAGAATATTCTAGAACCTTTCGATCTTTCTGGAAGGTTGTGGAATGTTCTGGGACCTTTTGGGTTTTTCTAAATCGTTCGATTTTTCTTTCTTTTTTTTTTTTTTTTTTTTGTTCGTTACTGTACATTTTTGTGAAAGAAAATCACAAATAAAACCTCTTTATATATTTAGGAAAGATAAATTAAGCGCTCATAAGGAGCGTAGATTCATGGTACGTAGATGACAAGTCAAAGTAGCATCGGATCTTTATAATCTGAAAACGTGGTGCATAATCGGTAATCGATTTCAAAGAATTCTAACGCAAAATAAATCAGTAATAAAAATGCATGGCATGGAATTGTGCGATGTACGCGACAGTTGCTAAAATAATTGCTTCATTATTTTATTTTATTTTATTTTTTCACGAAAAAAGATTCGATCACAGCGAAAGAAAAACAGCAATTGTATTTGTAAAGAAGTGCAAAGCGTTGAATTGGGACGACAACAGCTTCCGAAAAAAATAAAAAAGGCGGGGACAACAGCCGTATGAACAATTTTACCTATTATTTCCGGCAAGAAGTTTGGGTATTCGGGCGAATTTGTGACTACGTTTGCTTGTTTGGGCTAGGTTTAGGATTTGGGTTAGGTTTTAGGGTTAGGAAGTACGGTTAGTGATTAGGGTAAGGAAGTAGGATTAGAGGTTTAGGGTTATGGTTCCAGGCTCGGTTACCACAAATTGTTTAAAAACTAATTAGAATTGTTTTCGTTACTCTTGCGTCGTCTTGGTACGCTAGCACTCACATGGCTTGACTAATCATCACCAAAACTTGGCAAAAATATCGGTCATGGTTTAATTTAGAACTGATTTAATTTGGTGTTATCTAGGCCAAAATTCAATTTCAAGGATATTAATACGTTCAAAATCACACTTTAAACTATAAATTCGTGTCTGTTCATCATACTCGCTATGTGGTCCCTGTTGTAGTCAATGACGGCCCACACCTAATATTATCTTGAACTTTAACTTTAACCATGAAAAGTTCGGTCAGGTTTGACGCTTCCGTTGTCGAGCGGAACTATACAGTCTTACGGCTGCCTTAGGTTACATGTTTAAGTCATAAAACAATGGTATACAAAACTAATTATTGTCGATGGTAATAAATATACAGAAAAGGGTTTTGCTGATTCGTACTTTCATAAAACTTATCTTCGTGTTAAAGAAATGTCGTTTGAACATGTGCATCGCCACTCGCGTTCTAATATGCAAAAGTTGTTAGATTTTCTCTCGCAGGTGGAGCGACACGTGCTTGGTTTTATAAGGTATTAGACCGTCAACCAACGCCGACCATAGCAGTAAAACAGTAGAAAAGGGAGAAAAGGCTCCATGCGTTTAAGTTTAGATAGACTTGTTTACATGGCCTTTCAGTGGCCAGTTATTGACTTTACCTTTGGCCAATCGACGCGGCCCTTAAAGCGACAAGTTATCACAAACACATTGTCCAATATACGGATGCATTATAAATTCCAATAATTGTAATAGAGTCCGAGTTGGAATATCTCGCCAATCTCGCTTGTTATAAGTTGAAATCTTACAAAAAATCGATTCTGGATTTAAAATAGTATTTTTTCTAAAAAAAAAAAAAAATTCTATTCTAAGCATTAAAAAATTAACTGTAATACCACATTTTACCTGTTGCTGTGTGTTTCTTTCGACCATTAGATTATAGACTTGTATTTTGGGGCAAAACCATCATTTTGTTTAACTTTCAAGTTTTAAGTGATTACCGAGATTCGCAAAGATGGTCGTCTCGTGCCTACCATTTTTTATTTATTCTAACGTAGCATTCGGCACTACTTATGTTTTAAAGTAAATAAACGTTTTAAAATAAGTTAAAACTCCAAAACCTTTTCCAGGTAGGTAGAAGAGTAACTTATCTTGCCTTTAGTAACATTTATTTGTTATATATTTGATTTTTTATCACTTTTTCGTTTTGTTTTCTATATTCCAAAATGGCCACCTGTTTGCTTTTTGATAAAAGCAAAGTGTAGTATCTGTTTTGATACTACATTTAACTTTTCCGTCGTTGGTTGGTGAAGGAGAAATCTTTTTAAACTGATGCAAATTAAAAAAAAATTGTGCCAATCCAGAGTGCTCCTTTTTTGACAGCTGGATTTTCCCAACATTAAAAACCGATCTTTCGTCTAAAACTATCCTCGTGCTGAGGCAAATAAACCCGGGCTAATTTTCATAAATGGCTGCCAACACTTTAAATCTTTTATTACATGACGCTTTTAAAGCCAGTTTAAATGACACAAAATAGGGGTTTTTTTGTTTGTTTTTTTAAATAAAATAGACTTTTTTTCATAAAAATGATCATAAAATTGAAATGTCTATTAATTATAAAAAAAAACGAAAAAACTCAGTTTTGTGTGATTATAAGTTTCTCATATTTATTTTAATTCCAGAGATGTATTACAAAAACTTTATGCTCACGCTTTATTAAAAAAAAGTTTAAATGTCTTTCTTTGTTTAGTCTATTTTGTTTCTTATTTATATCAAAAAGTTTCTCATATTTATATTTAAAAAAATAAAAAATAAATAAACGCGCATTTATTTTCGATTCGGTCCTGAAATTGCATTTTTCTGCCCCTGCTATGCACTCTCCAAATGCCCCAACTGAAAACCCCCAAAATGATTCCTTCTTATTAATACACAAATGCCAAAAAAAAAAAAAAAATTTTTCTAAAATTTATTGATAATTATGACAAAAAGTCAACATATTTTTCTGACAACTGGTTCAAATACAAAATAACTGGATCGATTTTTCCCCCAATTTATTCATAATTAAAAAATGATTGAAATAATAATTTCCGTACCTGTATATAAAAAATTAGATTCGACCCCCCCCCCTGAAAACTGCATTTGCACATATGTATCAAAGGCATACTCATTTCCGGTTATTCATCAGTACCTCCAAAAAGGAACAGCTGGCAAACTATCAAGGAACCCCATGCTTTTATGGAACCCTAGTTGGGAAACCCTCGGCAGGTGTGGATTTTTCCCTGTGTCAAAATTTTGGGGGAATTTTTGACACCCCTAACACAAAACTGTGAATAAAAAAACTCGTAAAACATTTTTTAAACCACGTTGAATTTTTTGTTTTTTAAGTGAAACCTTATAATCTTGTTATATTGTCCAGAAAATTTCGTAGAATTACGATAATTTTTTCTATTTCATTCAATGTTTTTTAGATATTAAAAAAAAAATCACTCCATAAAGAAGTAAAATATATTAAATCAAAAACTCATGTATTTCTTTGAGAAAAGAAAAAAAATCAAAAATTCCTCGAGTGTTTTTCTTTTTTAAAGCAAAAACTGATAAGTAAAATATGATTATTTTTCACCTATGGTTACACATATTTCTTCACGCACAAGGCTAGATGGCTAACGCGAACGTGTTGTTTTTACGTCCTTCTATCCATCCGTATTTCAAAACAGGAAGAAACACCGATCGGCGCTTTGCTAACACCGTAACAATGCTTACGTAATGTCGGTCCTTTCAAATAGTTGTTCAAAAGATTCTTTTATTCAAAAAGTACATGGAATATAAAATATAAATATAAACAAATTCTCATAAATGAAGAATGGAAGCATCCATTGATTAATATTCTTTTAATTTATATATATTTATTATTTTTAGATTAAGTTAAAATTCGTTGAATTTTGTGAAATCTTTCTTAAAGAAAACCGACTTAAAAAAATATTGTATATTTTTCGATAAAACCTTTTATTATTTTAAAGTTTGGTCTTTTCTCCTTTTATTGAAAAAAATTAGGGGTTAAATTACATTATTCATATTGTTATAAGTTTTGAAAGATAGGGAGTCTATTTAATCACTCTTTTTTTAATGGCGAATTCTGACACTCCTAATGGATCTTATGTAGTTCTAGGAAGTCCACTCTTCCAGGCTATAGCTTCTCACCTTTTGAGAAAGAGCAAGTTTATTGCGAATCGCCTGAGGCGTCCGTATCAGAGAATGCCGACGAGGCTTCCCATGCATTTTTTGTAGACTAGATTGCTCTTCCTCTAGGGCGTTGATTTTTCAAATCCCTCGGCCTTGTGTCGCATCTTCCTGCCGTGGGAGGGAGATAAATAAAATCCCAACAAATGGACTTTCCCTTTTTTTTAACGTATTTGTCGTTTTTAAAACATTTTCAAATGTCCCCTGTTTTAAAGCGATTATTTTGGTGTAAGGGAAAGGAAGAAGACGGAGAAGTCGAGAAATGAGATTTGGAGTCGAATCGCAGAAAGAAAGGAAATCTGTGAGCGGTAATGGAGATCTGAATATACAGAGAGGGTGGGGAGGCGCGGTAGGGATTATAACAAATGAGGTGGAGGAAGAAGAGGAGGGGGAAAGAAGAAGCGAGAAGAATGGGGGAGGGGAAATCGAGGTCAGTTTACACTGGCAGCCATGATAGGCCAAGTTTTGTTCATCCATCATGCAAGAGTGATTGTTGCCATGGAGTTGCGGGGAAAGCCGGAGAGGGAAGGGGGTGCCATTTCCACATCCCATCCTTATTTCATCCGTCAGTGCCAGCGAGATAGGTAAGATAGACTCACCACTTTATGGCACGATAACACTGTTTAGACGCGCGCACACACACACACACTCTCTCTCTCTCTCTCTCTCTCTCTCTCTCTCTCTCTCTCTCTCTCTCTCTCTTTCTCACTCACTCACTCACTCACTCACACACACACACACACACACTCATACACATTATACACACGTAAAGGCCTCCATTCAGCTCGATAGACAATGGGTAACCCTTGTTACTGAAGCAAAGGTTAGGTAATCCCAAACGCACTTCTCCTAAGCATCATTACTTTAGTCCAGTAGCAAAGAGAAGTCCATGACGACTGTTAGCAATGTCCGTATAAGCAAAGAACTACTGATACTACTTCGAAGTTTTCTTTCCAGACAAGTTGCACAACCAAGGATTGGGAGTATAGTCTACTCTACTATAGTTGGATTCATGCATTTCTCAAGAGTATTAGTAGCCTTGATAGAACAGGAACTCCGCACGCTAAGTCCACACTACACATCTATAACCACTACATCGTGACATTTCCAATAGATAACAAAAAGCAATTTACGCATATGTGTATAAAATGCCCAGTTGTGCTATTGATAGCATAAACCATAAAAATAAAATAAAAAAACATCCAAGAATGCAACATATCTATTCCAGAATACGATGTAGATGTCCCAGAATGCAATGTATCCATCCCATAATGCAATGTATATATCTAATAATGCAATATATCTATCCCAGGATGTAATTTATATAGTCCAGAATATAATGCATCTATGCCAGAATGCAATGTACATATCCCAGAATGGTTCTTCTACAGATAAAGAATTGCATCGACAGTGAGATATCTACGGAAGGAGTAGAATGGTCCTACAATTTTTTCAGCGACCTTGGCAACGGATTTGATGTACGTGTTTTATTTCAGATCAGGAGTAAAGTTGGACGAAAAATTTTGACAAAATATGGAATCTAAGATGATAGCCATTCATTTTAATTAATGCCAGACATTGATATCGGAAAGATAGAATTTTGGTTTTAGATTCATGAAAATTAACCAGCCACCCCTTTCTCCATTGCACTACGTGTTGAAGATTAGAGCAGAGAGAATCAGTAAGATCTCGGTCATTGCTGGCTTTTGATGTGTTGTCATAGATTGTGGTGTTGTCAGCATAAATGTCTCGAATGATCTGAGAATGTGATTTGGAAGATCATTGATGAAGATCAGATAAAGAGTGTTGGGCCTAGGATGGAACTCTGAGGGATGCTAACGTTGATACTATGAGCTTCTAATTTCTGCCTATCGACGACTACTCTTATAAGCTTATCAGAGAGAAAAGATTTAATAATTGAGAAGACATTTCCAGCTGTTTCGTGGCTGGCAATCTTGTGAAGTAGACCTTTACGCCATACCCTATCAAAAGCCTTTGATATATCAAGAGCTATTACTCTAGAAACGAAGCTTTCATTGAGGTATTCATTAATCGTATGTTATATTACAATTAACACATCATCTGTAGATCTAGCAGAACGGAAACCATATTGCATGTCACTGAGGTTATTTTGCTGAGGTAGTTGACCACTTTTCTAGTTATTATAGATTCCAGTAACTTACTCATAACACACAGGAAGCTAATTGGTCTATACTGAGAAGGAGATAACCGATCTCTGAAATTTTTAAATACAGGGCAAATTGATGAAGTTTTCCAGGGCGTTGAGAAGTATTTCTACTTAAGGCAACGCCTAAACAGTTTTGTATGGAAGCTAGTTATGATTGGAATGTTTGATTGAAAGATTTTTGATGAGCTTGGCAATATCAGGCATACATATATATATATATATATATATATATATATATATATATATATATATATATATATATATATTCACCCCAAACAAGGCACATTGCCACTTTGGTGTCGGGGGCTACTATCAGAGGCAACAACTACTGGGGTACTATATAGAGATTTGGGCAGCAAGATGTCGGTTCACGTTACATTTGAACTTCTGCATGTCAGTACAGTTGAGGAAGCAGGGACCTAGAATGGAATTCAAGAGTTTAGCGGTTCTGGGGAAGAAACTACTGGAGTAGAAAGATCTTTTACATCTAGGGATCTCTACTGTGTGGGGGTGGAATTTAGCTGCCTGTCGGGTTTGTCGAGGATGTCTACATCGTGTCTGCAGTTCGCGTGAGCATTCACCATTAAAATACTTGTAGAACAGGCAGAGGGATGCAACATTTCGTCGATGGGATAGAGGCTGAAGCCTAGATGTCAGATTTGCGACTCTCTTTTGAACATTGTCTAGGAGCGAGAGACTAGTAGCAGATGCACCAGCCCAAATGTGACAGCAATACTCCATACATGGGCGAATGGTGGACTTATAGAGGTATAGGATACTTTCGGGTGTTAGTAGTTTTCTAGCACGGTAGAGAGAGCCTACCTTCTTCGCAGCGGCCCTGCCAATGCTTTCAATGTGATTGTTCCGATTCATGTTTCCTGTGAACGTTAGGCCAAGGAGTTTGAAGGACGTGCTCTCAGATAAAGAGTCACTGGCCATTGCTATTGGTGGCAGAGAAGGTTTCTTGTAATTATTGAAGGAAACCAGTTTAGTCTTGGCAGCATTGAATGTGACCTACCATTTTTGTCCCCATTCCACTACAGATTGGAGGTCATCCCCTAGTGTTTTTGCCATTTCTTTAGATATGTGTTCATTTGTTTTCCTGTCGTGCCTGTTATAGAGTGTGGTGTGTTTGTCGGGGAGGTCATTTATGAACATCAGGAACAATAGAGGTTCAAAGATAGACCCCTGAGACACTCCCACATTTATATCATATTGTTTAGATGTACAACCGTCGAGGAGAACCTGGATTTTTCTCTTATCTAAAAAGGATTTAATTATGTTAAGTATTCTACCAGTGTTACTGTATGATCTAATTTTCCTGAGGAGACTCTCATGGCATACCCTGTCAAAAGCCTTAGATATATCTAGAGCTACAGCTCTGCCCTCCTCCGCTTTGTCCAGTGAATGGTATATACGTTCAGAGATTACAGTCAGGATGTCTGCTGTGGAACGGGCTTATCTAAATACATATTGTTGGTCAGTCAGAAGTTTAGCAGCTGTAAGGTGATGGACTAGAGCATGGTTAATTATGGTCTCAAATATTTTGGTGAAAATTGGGAGGAAACCAATGGGGTGATAATTTGATGGGTCAGTTCTTTCGCCAGAATTCTTAAATACTGGTACCACAGAAGCAATTTTCCAACAGCCCGGAAAGCAAGATTCATTTAGGCATTTGTTATAGAGTTTGGAGAGAACTGGAGCTACTTTGGCTGAGCACATTTTTAATAGCATAGCTGGGATGAGATCGGGTCCACATGCTTTTGAAGTGTCAAGGTTTTTTATGATAGCATGCATCTGAGCAAGGATGATTTTTAGATCATCTAGTGTGGCGTCTGTCCGCAAAGGAAAGTCAGGTAGGGGGTGGTTGGAAGGGTCAAGTGTGGAGTTTGAGGCAAACCGACTGGTAAGCATATTAGCCTTCTCGGTTGCTGAGCAAACAACCTCGTGATTGTTGATTAGTGGGGGAATTGTTGATTGCCCATTATTTACTACACTGTTGTAGATTTTCCAGAAGTCACAAGTTCCTAATTTTTGTGCTTCGATGTGTTTTTTAGTGGTTTCAGTAAATTCTCTCCTAGCTGTCGCTATTTCTTTCTTAACGTTACTTCTAGCTTCTATATACTTCTGTCTGTTTGAACTGGTCTTATGTCGGTTAAATCTGCGGTATGCATGCTGCCTTTGAGCAATGGCAGTTGCGGAAGTAGAAATAAATCATTGGGGAGAATGGGGCTTGCTATCAGATTTCCGCATGGGAACATGTGCTTCAATTGCCGTTTTGAACCATTCAGTGGTCTCATTTGCGCACTGTTCAGCAGGAGAGAAAAAATATTTCCCCATGGGGCATCTCTGATAAGATCTCTGATGGTTTCCAGTCAGCCTTCTTATAATATCTCGTTGTTTTGAGGACTGGCTCTTCAGTTTTGGGTCTAGAGTGTAAGGCGATTTCGACCATTATCACTGGGCTGTCAGCATTCGTTATACAATCATCGGGAACTGTGGTCAGAAATAGATCTAGAAGTGATGTGTGTTGTTCTTGCTGGTCTGGGAAACGGGGTGGAAACGTAACCATTTGTGATAGGGAGTGAGATATAGAGAAGCTATGAGTTGTGCTGCCCGCTGCATCTGTGTAAGTAGAGAATCCAAGCCAGTTTTTGTGGTGGACATTAAAGTCACCAAATACATGTACTTGTGCGCTAGTGTCGAAGGAGAGTGCTGTGTCTATGCTGTCAGAGACTTTGTTTATTATGGTGCAGCCCTGGGTCGAGGGAGAGCGGTAGAGAAAATAAAAGTAGCTAATGTTATGTTGCATGTTTAGTCTAAAGCACATAAAGGCTTGATCATCCGATTCTAGGTTTGTTTCTCTAGTCAAGGGGAGGGTGTTACGAATGTAGACTCCAAGTCCGTGCATATGCCTGTCGGAGTCCTTTTGGCAGAGTGGGAGATATCCAGGCATGTTAAAGTAGTTAGAGGGGATGGACGAGTGTAGGTTAGTCTCACTTGGTGTTAAGATATCCAGGGTGTTTGTTAGGAAAAATGCTTCAACATTAGCTAAATTAGTTCTAAGCCCACGGATGTTCGTGAATGCAAGCCTCAAGGGAGGAGGCAAGTTGGATTTGTTTGACCCTAAGCCTGGTTTAAGCTTATTTTTTTTTATTGTACTGTCATCATGTTTTTAAAGAGTTTCAGTTAGGTAAAGGGGAGCTGAACAAGAGGTTATGCTGAGTATCAGACATGCATCACAAGTAGACCATCAGCTAACCTTTCTTCAACTAGGACTGTGGCCTCAGGAAAGCCTATCGGGGATGAGTGCAGGGTCCCTTTCCATGCGCGACATGGCACTACAAACATCCCGATATTATACAACTGTTGATGGAGCAGCCGCTCTAAGCGTTATCAAAGAGTTAGGGCACCTGTACTACCAGTCGGAAACAGCAGCCAGGAACTGTCAATCCGATACTCTCGACCCATCAGAAGAAGCTCAACCCAATCTAATTCCACAGGCATATGTGGTTACTCAAGCACTCCCAAGTGCCCAGTTTTGAGGGGTGGGATGTGTCGGGGTGGGGGAAACGGCGTTCATTGCCCTAGACAAGAAACAAGATCTACCACTGAGTGTTTCGTCAAATATTTGTATGTCGCATAGCATGTTTTCAGACACAGGGGGAAATACAGGGAATACGTGGCCCTGGTCACAAAGGGCAGAGTTTGCTGCAAAATTTTTGGCAAAAAATTTGGCATTGTCGGATGCTAACGAGATTACCTTAGGTCCATTGATGATGGTAGTGGTAGAGAACCCGCCTCTATTCGGGACTGTTTGTTATTCGGCAAAACTGGGAACCAAGCCGCTGCTCAGCTACTTTTAACTTGATGCACTGAGCATACGAATCTTTCGCATTCTTTATTACACTTTTACATTTGTTGTTGGCAGTCCTAAAGGTAGCTTTATTTTCATAACATCTATTTCGTTGAAAACAATGGAAATAGTGGCTTCTGTGCGCAATGGAAGCAGAATCTCTGCTGACTACCATCAATCCTGGTCTGAAGTCCCTTTTGCGGTATGAGAATACTTATTTGCCATCGATATTCCCTCGGGGTCACGGAGGATCTCATATCTAAGCACGCACAGCTACCAAGGTAGGGATTTGTGAACTTTAATTCTTTTGTATTGTTATGGGGTAAGCTGAGCTACG
Organism: Euprymna scolopes; assembly: GCF_053919585.1. Taxonomy (NCBI): domain Eukaryota; kingdom Metazoa; phylum Mollusca; class Cephalopoda; order Sepiida; family Sepiolidae; genus Euprymna; species Euprymna scolopes. Next base: position 147,338,234 of record NC_136493.1, on the reverse strand, counting down.
TTTTAGGAATAAGGGACAATAAATATAGCTATATTTAACACGTTATTGGGTGGCGATTCGTGGCAGTTATGGCACCAGAATCATGCCGTGTACTTCTGTGACATACTTTTGTCAATACATGTTTTTGTTAACTACACCAACGTGTTTGTTTTTGATTATTAACAGCATGAAATGTTGCAACTTGGTTTCTGCGTATGTGACACAAGTTTGAAACTCAATATGTCGTCGTCGTCGTCGTCGTCGTCGTCGTCGTCGTCGTCGTCGTCGTCGTCGTCGTCGTCTATTAATTCATCTTTGAAAAGCTTCTATTACAATTAATTATAACGGAGAACGGACACCATTCATCCATCATCATTATAGATGTTTCACGCCACTGGTGACATCTAAAATTAACTGGAATTCAAATCGTTACTACAAGTCGTCACAAAAGTTAATGGATATTCTTTATATTCTAACGAATTTTAATTGTGCTGCTGTTTTGAATTGTTCCAATTCGTCCTGAGAATTCCTCGAATGTTTTTTTTTTAATCCCTTAATCAAATTCTTGGAGAAAAGTTTTCAGATGCAGTCTTCTCTGCGTATGAATCAGATGCGACCAACAATGTAATATAGCTGCTATGGCATGAGAGGAGTCACACAGAGCATTCTTTTTTTGACTTTGACAGGATTCTAAATCGACTTCGAAATCTAGTGGAAGAATGATTTCTTCTCTTTACAATTTTATCCCCCCTTTCATCTTATCTTTCTCTCTCTTTCTTTCTCTCTCTCTCTCTTCCTCTCTCTCTCTCTCTCTCTCTCTCTCTCTCTATCCATCTATCTCTCTGTCGTTATTTACACGAGAGAAGTTCGACTGAACTCCAATCTTCTGTTCCTACTTTGAAAACATTCACAGGAAGAATCTGTTGTGTTACCACAATAAAAAAAAATCCTATCTATCACCATAAGCCAAGCGTCAGGTAGAATTTCCGTGAACAGAGTTTCTTTGCAACGTTTTCACACCTGTTAAAAATTGCTACAGGACTACTTTCCTGCTGGTTACAACATGGTTGTCTTCAAATGTCAACAAATTCTTGTAATTAATCATGTCATTAGTAATCAAACGTAATTCATAGGGTTCATCATTTTTCAGCTGGTAATCATTCCCGACTCGTTAATTCTTAATCCTTATTCGCGAATGGGTTTTGCCTTGATAAGTGGTGCTCCGATTGGTAAAACAAGTTTTTATAATAGTGTATTCTGGCAGAGTTTAATTTGACTGCTCTTTGAATGCTTCTTAATTCTTCGGATGTTCATTCTTGAAATCTATCAATCGAATTCTTTGGCATAATTTGCAGGACTCTGATTCCAAATAGCATTGTTGTCATCTTTTTTATGGACCAACTGCAGAAATACTCGTCTCAGGACGGGTAAAATTCAATCCACGAAAAAAACAGTTTTATACCATATTTACGACCCCTATTTTAAATCCACCGGGATGAATCAGAGGGGATTGCAAATTCCGTTACTATGATGATTGAACTTAGGAATTCATGACCCAAAGGTTTCATCACTTCATTGCAGATATTGACAGTGTGAGACTATAAGAAAGCAACCTCGGTTATAACGTGCATCAGAAGCAGATATGTGTCATCGAATTCCTGGCAAAAGTGCATTGAGAATGGTGTAGACTATGTAGAAAAATAAATTCTGGAGCACAAAAGGTTTCTCATTTTAATGGTACCACTCCCGTCTTTGTAACTTTTCGATTTTTTCAATTAAACAAAATTTGGAATAATTCTCGTATGTCCCTGAACGAAGATTAAAATCACTATACATAATACGACTATATATGACGATTATAATCGTCATTCAGTTTTGATTTCGATTCTAGAAAATGTCTAAAAGTTAAAGGCTTAAGCTTAAGGAGTCTTAAGAATAAATTTAAATTCACAGAATATTGCTTTATTAGCCTCTGATGACTATGGATCCAACTTATTGCAAATCTGATATATTTCAATTTTTAAACAAAAGAATGTGCCTATAATATTCCCATATAAAAATATTTCAATCTATTTTTATTTAAATTTGTGGAATATTTATTAATTAATGGTTAACGTTAAGATTTCTGAAAAAAAAATGGAAGAATTTGAATTTACATAAATGCCTCTATTCCTATTTGTAAAAAATAAACATAATCGCATTATCAACCATTACGCCTAGCAAATGTGTTTCAAAAATCATAATGATCAGTTAATTAGTTTGCATACTTAAATATATGAAATTATAAATGCATCCAACTTTATAAAGGAAGCGTGAAAGCAAATTAAATATGCTTCAAAATAGCATCTAAGAAATTTATCACACCTGCGTACAAACAGCAGCACTTAAATGGAAAAATGACGAAACTATAAAAATAATACATCTACAGACTAAAAATGTGTTTGTTCACATCAAGAAGAAAAAAAAGGATTAAACACAGCCATACAGAACTCAGTAGGAGGTGACAGCAAAAAAAGAAGACGACTCATATTCACAAATAGAAGGCCTTTGCGATTGAATGTTGTCTCACACTTTGGTGCAAGTGAGACATGCCGAAGCGATAGGGTTTTGATGATGATGCTTTTTTGTAAGATTAAGAAAACTTTAACAATTGCATTAAAACAAAAAGGAAAATCACGATCCGATTTATATTGAAACTGAACTTTGTCCAATATTAAGTTTAAAAATAATTCAAAAACAATTGTTAAGCCGTGTATTGTTACTATGTTAAAGCATCACGTTGTTTCATGTATTGAACTAAAACTAAAATTCGTTTATCATTTTGTGAACAATTGGAATATATATATATATATATATATATATATATATATATATATATATATATAAATATATATATATACTAGCAAAAGTACCCGTCGTTGACTGGGTTCAAAAACGAACGAAGACCCCATAATTTTATTATACCTGGTCACGAATAGGCTCCTATATGGTTGACGAATAGGCTCCTATATGGTTGACTATTTTAAAAAATTGATTACATATAATGATAGAAGATCTATCGAGACACAGGAATGGGTATGTTTGATCTGGCAGAACGGTGATTTATTAAAAGTGTGGGGTCTGCGTTCGCGTCTGGTCCACAAAGTATGAAAATAAAAAATTTAAAAATTTTAAAAAACGTTTACAGGTGTTTTTGATATAGATGTATATAAGAATACTTTGATAAGTATGTTTTAACTTAAATAGGGATGGTATAATAAAATTGTGAGGTCTGCGTTCGCGCCTTCCCTCCATAGAATGGAAATAGGCACAAACTTTAATAAAGACTTTTCATATCTACCTGCGTAAGTATACTTTGATAATTATGTTTCAGTTTGAAGAAATATGGTATAATAAAATTATGGGGTGTTCGTTCGCACCTGACCTCCATAGAATGGAAATATGTCACAAATTTTAACAAGGTTTTTTAATATAGATCCACAGAATATTGTGATAAGTGTTTCAGTGTGGACAGGTATGGTATAATAAATTATGGAGTTTTGCTAGTATATATATATATATATATATATATATATATATATATATATATATATATATATATATATATATATATATATATATTTATATATATATATATATATATATATATATATTTAATTGCGATATACATAATTACGGTATATCCAATTACAATGGATTTAATTATGATGTATATAATTGTGAGATATAAAATGGCTATGTATATAATTATAATGTATTTAATTACGATGTATATCATTGAATGTATATATTATTATATAATAATAATGTAAACAATTTCGATGCATATAATCATAATATAAATAATTGTGATATATATATATATATATATATATATATATATATATATATATATATATATATATATATATATATATATATATATATATATATATAGCCTGGATGCCCGGTGTTGCCCAGGTGTTTGGAAGTGTGTGTTGAGCAAAAAAAAAAAAAAAAAGTGGATGTAGGCAGACAGGCTCGAACCCGTACCGCGAAAGAGAAAAAGAACGTGAAAAAAAAAACGTGACGTCTTTCCTGTTGCTACCATCGCTAATCCGGATGTGACGTAGGTTTAACTTCAGGCTAGACAATCGAAAGAGGGGAAAACTTTTGAAAATATCAGCGAAACACGACCCCTCCCTGTAGAAAAGTGGCCAGTTGAGGGTGAAGGAATTAATGTTTTGGGCCAATTTTTCGATATATGTCGTCCAAAGGGTCGAGCTTCAAAATGATACCGATCACGTGAAAATCTGTCGCCTGTGTCGATGTATACAATTACGATCTATATAATTATGATGTATGTTATTACGGTATATATAATTCAGTGTATACTATTGCAGTGTATATAATTATAGTGTCTATAAAATCTGTGTTTCTAATTACGATATGTATGAAACAGATGTATATAATAACGATGTATATAATTGCGATATACACTTGTGCCCGATATTATTCATACCCCCCTTGAAAATTGAGTTTATTAGGTGTAACTTTGTAAGAATTTATTGTTTACGTCCATATTGATACATATTCTTAATAAACCTGTTCTGATCATTTTCGTCATTTTAAAATCTCGGGATACTTGTAATAAAAGAAATATACAGCTATTTAAAAAATCTGCAATGTTCAAAAATAATCATACCCCCTTATTTTTTCAGTATTAATCGAGTTTCTGACTGTTTGTTTCCTGTTTGATTCTTATTTTGAATGTTTTTATACAACCTTTGATTAATTTCATTTCGTTTTTTGCATTTTTCAGAAATTAAAATGATATCAACTGAAAACTAATAAAAGAATAAAAATTATTAGAATGGGGAAGAAAAAAAGCTTAGTAATGATCTTAGGACTAAAATTGTGAATTCACATAAGGATGGTTTTGGTTACAAGTCAATTTCCAAAGAATTTGAGGTCCCTACAGCAACAGTACAGAGCATCATCAAAAAATTCCAGAGCCAGCACACAACAAACAACTTGATTGGTAGAGGAAGGAAAAGGAAACTGTCTGCTAGAGCCACCAGGAATATTGTAAGAAGTGTTAATGCAAATCCAACCACCACTACTAAGGACATTTTAGAAAATCTGGAGTCTTCTGGCATAAAAATATCAAGGCAAACATTGCAAAGGACTCTGCATGAAAATGGTCTGAAAGGAAGAAGACCAAGAAGGACTTCATTGCACACCGGAAAACACCTTGCAACACGTCTAAAGTTTGCTAGGACCCATGTGAATTCTCCAGAGTCCGTTTTCTCAAGTATTTTGTGGACTGACGAAACAAAAATTGAATTGTTTGGCCATATGGATGGTTCTTACGTTTGGAGGAAGAAAGGAGAAGCTTACAACCCAAAGAACACCATACCCACGGTGAAACGTGTTGGTGGTAGCCTAATGTTTTGGGGCTCCTTTTCGGCTAGTGGTCAAGGTAGTTTGGTCAAGATAGATGGAACCATGAAGAAGGAGCAATATTTGGAGATACTCCAGAAAAACATTAGACAGGACGCGGAGAAGCTCCATTTAGGACCAAACTGGCTCCTTCAACAGGATAATGATCCAAAACATACTGCCAAAATAGTCAAGAAATGGTTTGAGGATAATCAAATTAATGTTTTGGAATGACCTAGCCAGAGTACCGACCTGAACCCTATCGAAATTCTGGTACATATTGAAAACTGAGGTTAAAAAGCGGAAACCTAGAAATTTGAGGGATTTGGAGAACTACTGCATTGAAGAATGGTCAAAAATCAGTGTTGATGCTTGTAAAAACCTTGTTGATAAATATCCAAAACGGTTACAGGCAGTTATTAAGAATAAAGGGCATGCTATTGACTATTAGTAAGAGAGGTATGAATAATTTTGAACTAGTGCCATTATTGTTTTTCTTTGTATAATGTTTCAAACTTGCATAATTTATTTATTTGTTGAGTTTAAATTAAATGCTTATGCTTGATTTATTGTTTGAAATCCCTTTAATATTGTCTACCTTCTGGTTTGAGCAATATTCTTATAGAAATCTCAAAGATCCGAGGGGTATGAATAATATCGGGCACAAGTGTATATAATTAGGATATATATGATTACGATGTATATTATTACGATGTATAGAATTATGATATATAAAATTAAAATGTATACAATTACGATGTTTATAATGTAATTATATATATTTATAATATGTATAATTATGATATATCTATATATCTATAAAAGTGAAAATATCTGTATGTCTGTCTGTCTGTCTGTCTGTGTGTCTGTGTACATTTCCCTACCAAATAACTCTGTCAATTTTCGGTCTAGAGACTCGAGATTTGACATAAAGCGTATTGAGATTTCAGCCATTTTCGGCCAGAAATTTGGTTGTCAAGGGGTCAAAGTTCGACGATTTGACCTTTAAAACTCTACAAAACTCCCCCGCCAATTTTTGGTCTAAACACTTGAAATTTTAGATGTAGGTTACATGGATCTAACTTTATAATTCGATTTGAGCCAAAAATAATAAATTTTAAAGGATCATAATTGTGGCCAAAGTTTTTAAAAAAATGACCTCTTCGGTCTCTACAAAATTACTTAGCCAATTTTTAGTCTAAACATTTGAAAGTTTACATAAAGTGTATTCAGACATAGGAAAAGCTTTTTAATCGTTTTTTTTTTTTTTTTTTTTTTTGCTGAAAATTTGGCTTCCAAGGGGTCAAAGTTCAAAAGATTTTACCTTTGCGGTCTCTAGCAAACTATTCAGCCAATTTTGGGTCTAAACATTTCAAATTTTACATAAAGGGTATTCAGACATGCAGCAAGCTTTTTAATCAGTTTTTGGGCGAAAATTTTGCTTGCAAAAGGTCAAAGTTTACAGAGTTGACCTTTGCAGACTCTACCAAACTCCTCCACTAAATACTTGAAATTTTAGATGTACGTTACTTGCACATGGGTCAAACATTTTACTTTGATTTGAGCCCAAAACAATAAATGTTAAGGGGTCAAAATTGGGGTCAAAGTTTAAAAAAAATTGACGTCTGCGGTCTCTACCAACTTTTCTCTATGGTAGTTAAGGAAGCCTATTAGATAGAAAGGCATTACCGTACATATTCATACTTTTTAATATATACATATGCACATAAAGTTATGAACATCCAATGTAGCAGCAAATCCTGGGAACGTCAACCTGAAAGAACAGTTAGAAATGACTTATATACGATACATTACGACCATGTAATCCCTACAGCCACCTACCTTTAAAATGTTGCTGTGAAATCTGACATAGTTTTATGGAATAAGTCAAAGAGAGTTGCAACCTTGGTTGAAGTGAGCGTTCTTAATGATGGAGGTATGAACAGAGCTGAGGGGAGAAACAGACCAAATATCAAGGTTTCATGTATGATATGAAAAGAAACTGGAATCTTAGGAAGATATCAATCATACCAGTTATTATAGGTGCCACAGGGCTTATGAAGAAGAACCTGAAGTCCTACCTAACAAATATACCTGGTGAACCAAGTGCAAAAGAGATCCAGACAATTGCACTAAAGGGAACAACGAGGACACTAAAAAGAGCTCTCGGTTGGTTTCAATAAAAAGCAGGGCAATGTTGGCAGCTGGTTTGGCTGCCTCATACCAAGCGTTACAATCTGCAATTATATACGTCGTAATTATATATAATAAGTATATATACGCAGTAATTGTATACAGCAGAATTATGTAATTATATGTATCTAAATTTTATACATAATGGGTCTATATATCATAATTAGATACATCGTAATTATATATATTATGATTAGATATATCACAATTAAATGCATCACAATTATATACAACATACATATATACATCGTCATTACATAAATTGTAATTATATCGTAATTAGATACTTAATAATCATCAAATAGATAATAATAATGTACACTATTATATGAATCTAAATTATATATATATATATATATATATATATATATATATAAATCGTAATTAGATTCATCGTTATTATACACATAGTAATTATATACATAATAATAACATACTCTTATAAATATACAGTGGGGAAAATAAGTGTTGGACACATCCCATTATTCTTTATTTAACACATTTTTTATGCAGCGAATGACGCGACAATTTAACAAGAAATAGTTACTCATTTAACAATTACAAATAACCTTAGAAATTGGAACATTTTAATGCATAACAAAAATTATATAATAAAAACGAGAATAGCCTGGAAAAAAAGTGTTGGACACACTAACACAATTTCATCTAATATTTAGTTGAACCCCCCTTATTGGCTATTACAGCTTCGAGGCGTTTTCTATACGGCGAAACTAATTTGTGACAACGTTCAGGCGAGATTTTGGCCCACTCTTCAACACATACTTTCTTCAAATCCTGAATATTACGTGGATTTCGCTGGTGGACCATGATTTTGAGCTCTCTCCATAGATTTTCTATAGGATTTAAGTCTGGGGACTGACTGGACCACTTAAGAACATCTATTTTGTTCTGTACGAACCAATCGGAGGTTATTTTAGCAGTATGTTTGGGATCATTATCTTGTTGAAAGATCCATCCCTGTCGCATACCTAACGCATTGGAAGCAGGCAAGAGATCATTTTCAAGAATTTCCCGATATTTGGCTGCATTCATCTTTCCATCTATAATATGAAGTGGCCCAGTACCATTTGAAGAGAAGCATCCCCAGAGCATGAAATTTCCACCACCAAACTTTCCAGTGGGGAGGGTGTTCCTGGAATCGTGCGCTGTGCCATCTCTTCTCCATACACGACGTACAGAGTTAATGTCGAAAAGTTCAATTTTCGTCTCATCAGACCAGATCACATTCTTCCAGTAATCATCTGTTTTCAATAAGTGGTCTCTTGCAAACTCCAGACGAGCATTAACATGACATTTTTTTTGTAATGGTGTCTTTCGAGGTGTACGCGATTTAAGACCGTTGCGTCGGAGTACATTACTAATCGTTGGTTTCGTTACTACTATCCCTCCTTTTTCCAAATCTTTCTGAAGTTCGCCTCGTGTTGTTCTCGGTTGCTGCTGAACTTTTCGTACAATCTTCCTCACTGCTCGATCCGACATCTTGCGAGGAGCTCCGATGCGCGGACGGTTCACGTTTTAGTCATGCACCTTCCATTTCCTAATAAGGTTTCCTATGGTGCTTACAGGGATTTTGAATTGAGCAGATATACGCCGATAACCAATTCCATTCTTGTGCTCGGCAATAATCTTATCACGGACGACTTGAGAGAATTCTTTACGTTTACTCATCCTTAGAACCTTCACGCGTGATGGCTTACTGGTGACTAACGTGTTCCAATACTTTCCAACGACGTAGAGTATGGTTGTGCTGAAAGAAAAGAGAACTCTTTAACTTCCGCTTGTACCTTCCGGAAGTGAATTACTTCCCTTGACTTTTTCTTTCCTTCTTTCTTTCCAGCATTATTTATAAAAAATAATAATAAGATATAATTTAAAACAATGTGTCCAACATTTTTTTTTCAAGGTTATTTTCGTTTTTGTTATATAATTTTTGTTATGCATTAAAATATTCCAATTTCTAAAGTTATTTGTCATTGTTAAATGAGTAACTATTTCTTGTTAAATTTTCGCGTTATTCGCTGCATTAGAAATGTGTTAAATAAAGAATAATGGGATGTGTCCAACACTTATTTTCCCCACTGTATATGAAATAAAGTAATTTTGAAATCGAAAACTGTTTCAGCAATTTTCCAGACTGACACTATATCCCCCCCTCCTCACTGTTAAAAATATATGTGAAATAAAGTAATTTTGAGATCGTAAACTGCTTCAGCCGTTTCCGGGCTTGACTCCGTATCCCAAACTTCTTTTAAAAATATATATTAAATAAAGTATTTTTGAGATCATAAACTGCTTTAGCCATTTCCGAGACTTACTCCATATTCCTTCCCCACCTCTTCAAATATATGCTGTGTCGGTTATTTTTTTTTTTTTTTAAGAAGGAGGTAATGCCTGGTAGAAAAATATATTACACTTACTTGGCCTTTTGACTAAGATCAAAGTGTAGTATCAGCGAAATTATCTACTGGTCTCCTCTCCATAAACAGAAAAAGGCGTGGTAATGCTTGGGAGAACGAACAGGCACTAATTCATTACACCCTAACCTCACCTAAAAAAAGGTTTGTTAATCCCTGGTGGCCTCCAAAGTACTTTTAAAAGCAACATAAACATGCTTCCCCCCCACCTCCACCCACCATCATCAACACATGACGTCACTTCAAGAAAATGGCTCAGCAGTTTTTCAAAATACATGATTTCATTATAAATTGTTTGTATTTTTTTATATGGGTACTACACTGTGGAAGCACCTTATTTAAAATTCATGTTACTCAAAAAATAAATATTTCAAAGTGCAGTTAGTGATTAGGCAACACTTGCTTTATAATAAACTAATCAAGAAATTGGATTGAGAAACGAATGCTTAATGTTAACTAATACTAAACAAAAATTCTTATTTAATAAATTGTTAGGTGAAAATACAGAATAGTTTTAATAATACCTCCCTCTCTCCATATTAAGAATGGCTTTCTTAATAATAACATTATTATTTCAGCACGGTCCGTATTCCGCGTGTCATCCCACTCTGTCTAAAAAATATGTATGAAATAAAGTAAATATGAGATCGTAAAAAAGATATATAGGTTTGTTTTCATATTTACAAATTTCAAAACGCGAGTAAAATTTACGTATGATTACATTTTTTTTAATACAAAGACATAAAAAATGAGTTAGTGTCATCAGTTAGAATTGAAATAAATTTAAAAAAAAGAGCGTTCCAGCCTGAGAAAAAAACGAATGTATGCGCATGCGCATACAAAATCAAAACGTCAGCTAATGTTTTACATATAAATTTGCCGATGTGTGTATGCAATATACATGCATGTAAGCAAAGATATTATTTGCTATAAGCCACCCTTGATGCATGAATATTATTTCCTGAGAATTTCAGGGCAATGTGACCAGTAGTTTAACAGTTTATCTGTTAGATATTTACACACACATACGTCTACTGCTTTATTTATATAGATAATTATGATTTATATAATTAGTTTGTATATAATTACAATCTATATAACTCTGAAGCATATAATTACAATGTATATAATTTTATTCTATATAATTATGATGAATATATATTCGATGAATCTAATTGCGGTATATATATATATATATATATATATATATATATATATATATATATATATATATATATATATATATATATATATATATATACTTCCCGTGTATATAATTGCGATGTATACAATTATGATATGTAATTACGATGTATATACTTGTGTATAATAACGATGTATACAATTACATTATATATTATTACAGTGTATACAATTACCATGTATATAATTACGATGTTTACAATTACGATGTATATAATTATGATGTAATTGCGATATATATAATTATGATGTAATTGCGATGTATATAACTGTGGTGTACAGTGGCGCAATAAGAAAGTCCGCACTTGTCGTTTTGTTAAAAACCGTAAATTAAAGCTAAATTGAATGTAACTGGTCAAACAACCTCTACATAATTTGATTCACCTTTTATTCCTTTATAATTTTACCTGTTCATATTTGACTTTTAATTGAAATATTTTAGTGTTCATTTCAATTTAAAAATCTGGATGACAAAAAGAAACTCCGCACAATGGAAAAATTGTTATTTAAATGTAACTTTATAACAGTAATGCAGCACAGGAACACAATGAACTTGTTAATGTTTAGTCGCATAGATATTCTGCAATTATCTTGCAATCTTTTGGGTATTCTTTGATTTAGTCTGCGGCTATACTCCAGTAAAAAGGGCATCGTACTTTTCTTTAATTTTTGTCCATAGTTTTTCCACATTTGAAAATGTATCATTACATAGTTGTCGCTTGATGTATTGCCATACGTTTTCGATAGGATTGAGGTTTGGAGATTGTGCAGGCCAATCTAAACACGAAATATCATGCTCCTCAAGCATCCTCTTGACATTGCCAGCTGTGTGAATGGAAGCATTATCCTGCATGAAGAAGGGATTATCATCCAAATTTCAGCCAAAATAGGGTAGAAAATACTCAACATATTAATGTACTTGGCCGAATTAATTCGACCTTGTAAGTGAACTATAAGCCCTAAACCATTGGCATTAATAACGCCTCACGCCGAAACTGGACTTGCACCACATTTCAGCGTTGAAACTATCCACCTAAGATTAAATTCTTTGTCCTTCGACGGACGTACTGCCTACCATCACTGTCTAGCCTATTGAACTTCATTGCATCTGAAGTCCAGACGGCGCTTTCTGTTCTTTACAAAAATCATTAGCTTGAGTCTTGCAACACAGTCTCGAAAATTAAATTCTTTAATCTGTTCTTAACCGTAGAAAGAGAGCATGGGGATCCGTTTCAAATTCGTTTCAAATCTGTTTCAAATCTGTTTCTAATCTGTTTCTGAGGCTGCAAATTTTGTCTTCGCTGTAATAAATAACTCTAGTACAACCAGATTTAGGGACATCACGAACACTGCCTGTGTTTTCGTGCTTTTGTACAGTCATTCGTACCGTTTTCTCATCACATTTCAATCTGCAGCCGATTTCTCGATTGGATAAACCAGAAAAATGGAGATTAATAAGCTCGTGACGATCACTAAGAGAAAGTCGAGCCATGTGGACGAAATGTGAATTGTATAACCTGGAACAATTACGATTAGAGATGCTCTGTTGCCTAAAACATGAATATTTTAAGTTAGTTGTAAGCTCATTTATTGCTGCGGATTTCCTTTTTGCCTTCTCGATTTGAAGTTAATTTTAAAATTGACGTGAAGTGACGTGTTATTGATCACGTGTTCTTATTAATAAACATATTGATCGGTTGATCTAATTTAAAAGAATATTGATCGTTTGTTTTTATTTGAAATAACATTTAATGCTTGTTGTTAATTTGTTTATTCAATTATTGTCTGTGTGTTCCGGGAGTTCATAATTGCGATATTTGATCATATTCTGCAATAAACACGCGTAATTATATACATCGTAATTGGATACATCGCAATTATATAGAAAAAAATTATATACATCGTAATTATATAGAAAATAGTAATATACATTGCAATTGTTTACATCGTAATTAGATTCATCGTAAGTATATGCATCGTAATTCTATATTTTGCAATTATATGCATCGTAATTAGATAGGATAATTCAATAAAAAAGTCAACTATGAACAGGTAAAGTTATAGAGGAATAAAAGGCGAATCAAATGAGGTATAGGTTGTTTAAACAGTTGCATTCAATTTAGCTTAAATTTGCGGGTTTTTTTTAAATGACAAGTGCGGACTTTCTTTTTTTGGTGCCACTGTACATAATGACGATGTATATAATTATAACGTTTATAATTGTTATGTATATAATTATGATGTATATAATTATTATATATATATTATTTTAATACATGTTATTAAGATGCATATAAATACGATATATTAGTCCTCGCGCGAAAGAGCAGGACACAAAATGTTTTAAATAATAGAATAGCAATAACAAAGACTTTCGCTGGCGAGGACTACTATTGATCGCAATCAGTTATACACTCCTTTTGAAATTTTCATCTCTATTTTTCTCGTGATGTACTGAATATTTGTTAATGAAACCTATATGAAATATGTTCCTTATTAAATTTTAAAGATTTTCTATTCTGAAAGAAGTTAAAAAAAAATTAATCTAAAAAGTTATTTTGAAGTTTTTGTTTAAAAAAATTCAGATTTTCTTATTATATACCTTGGATTAATTTTCTGTAATGTGCATTTTGTTGCAATTTAAAAACATTATCTTTCATCTAGCAATTAATAATTTAGATATACAATTTTCAATGATTTTTTTTAAAGTGCAACAGAATGTACATTACAGAAAATAAATCCAAGGTAATTTTTTGATTGAATTTAAATTAAATTTTTATACCTTACTTTGTAAAATTTATAAAAGTGCACTTTGAAGATAAATAAATTTCAAATTGAGTCTTGTACCTTTATTTTTAAAGCCTATAGTAAAAACACTTTGTTTAACAATTTTTATGCCTTCGATGAAATGCTTTTCTAACTTGTATAATTACAGTGTAAATAGTTGCAATGTATATAATCCTGATGTACCTAATTACAATGTATATCACTAGTGTGTATGTAATTGCAATATGTATAATTTTGATATATAATTACGAGGTATATAATTATACACAATTATACACAATTACGTTTCTATTAATGTTTCTAAATATTATATTTATAAGTAAGATGTTTATAATTACGATCTATCTAATTATGATGTATATACTTACGATTAATATATAAATACGACGTATCTGATTATAATAAATTTAATTATCTTATTATTGTATCTATCTATCTCTCCCTCTCTCTCTTTATATATATATATATATATATATGTATATATATATATATATATATTATCACTATTTAATTTATTATTTAATGTATGTAATGATTTGATTGCAGAATTTCCCCTCTGAACCAAATTACGATAGGTTTGAATGTCACATCCGAATTCATTGCGTCTAAACTTCTACCCACCACCTTATGTAACTTATGAACGTCGTTACAGACACATTTATTAAATATGTTATAATCTTATCTTATTTCCTAAGAGCGACATCATCACGATTGCCAATATTTAAATACGAAGTAGTTCATATTTCACCCTCTAACTAAAAAGTCCTCCCATTCTCCTTAACAGGACCGGTTACTTCTACAACTATTATGCCTATATTGACCTGACACCGTTATGAACTGGATTGAACACTACTCATACACTTACAATTACCAGTACACTTCGCTATTCAAAAATACTGATTTCTCCCCCATAGAATCCGGCTATTTTCATTGGCTGCATCGATGCCATTCTATTATTCTGGATTATATACAGACATACAAAACACGAACACCGCAGCCTTATTTCACTGCGGCAGTTCAATCGCCACACACTGCTATATATCATTATATATTATGGTGCATATAAGTACGTTGTATATAATTGTTGTGTATATAATTATGACGTATATAATTATGATGTATATAATTATGATGTATATAGTTATGATGTATATTATTATGATTTATATAATTATAATATCTCTAATTACGATGTATATGATTGCAATGTATATAACTATGATGCATATACTTACGATGTATCTAATTACGATGTATACAATTGCGATGTATATAACTATTTTCTATATAATTACGATGTATATAAGTATGATATATATAATTGTTTTTTAAATAATTACGATGTATCAAATTACGATGTATATAATTACGCGTGTTTATTGCAGAATACAATCAAATATGGCAATTATGAAATCCCGGAACACACAGCCAATAATTAAATAAACAAATTGACAGCAAGCGTTATATATTATTTCAAATGAAACAAACGATCAATATTCTTTTAAATTAGAGCAACTGATCAATATGTTTATTAATAAGAACACGTGATCAATAACACTGATCAAGAGCAAATTTGTTGTCTGCGTTTATTCAACTGATTTAGGGAGAATCTGATGCGCTGAATCCGAAAATCAAATTGGTTTTGCTCAATCAAGTCAAGTTTTTTAGCTATGGCCACATGCCGATTTTTACGTTTTTTTTTTGTGAGGGGGGGTCATGTGTAAGCATGTATGGATCGTTTTAGAAATTGGTGTGGTTAAAATGCAATGTTTTTATTGGAAAGGCTTATTTTAATAGCAAGAAGTATTCGGGTCCGATAGTTCTAGGTGATTATGTCGAAGAGGGTTCACTTTGAAGTCATAGAACTGCGAAATCTTCCAAAACTTCGTGCTTAGCATATATGAAGAAAGACTGGCCTGTGCGGGAGGAATTTGTATCTTACAAAAAAGGACCGTCATCAACGACCCTCTGGTGGACAGAGACAATACTCTTTCCATCGCTCCATCGCTGCACATCAAGCTCAGCTTAATCAAGCAGTTCACCAAGGTTTTGAACAAGGATGGTGACTGTTTCACTTACTTGTGCCAAGCTTTTCCAGGATTGACCATGGAGAAGTTGAAAACTAGAATTTTTGACGATCCTCAGATCCGGCTGCTCATCAGAGATTCAGAGTTCGAAGACTCAATAAACGAAGACATTTGGTCTGGTAGTGAAAAACTTCTGTTGGCAACAATGAGGCAAGAAACTATGCAGAACTTGTCAAGATCACGTTGAATCATTTCAAAAACCTTTGCTGCAACGTGATTGTCATAATGCACTACCTATTTTCATATGTGGATCAGTTTCTTGAGAACCTGGTTTCAATGAGTGACGAGCAAGGGGTGATATTCCATCAGAATTTGATAGAGATAGTCGCTGGGACGCAGTCATGATGGCTGACTACTGCTGGAATCTGAAAATAGACCTTTCTATTACTGAGCATTCCAAGAGTTCGAAGAAACGGAATTTCAAGTCCTGAATTTTGAACAATGGTGAAGCAACATGCAATTTACATGTACTTACATTTATCAATGTCAACTATTCAGTTTACAATAATCGATGTTTCTGTCAGGTAATCGATATATGTGTTGTTGCCAAAATATATTTTTCTCTTAAAAACATATTTATGAAATGTTTTGACAAAAATCAGCTGCTAGTGCCACAAAAATGTAATCGATTTTGTCAAAAGATTTGATTTTTTATTTCAAATCAACTTAACACAAAAACCTGACCCGATGGAGAGAAATAGATGTCATTTCCTGATTCAGCAATGCAAAAATACCTTAAATCAGTTGAAGAAATCTGGACAACATTCAAAAAGTAAAAATTGTGACTCAGTTTAATTTGTTTTAGTGCGAATAAACGATCAATAAGTTTTTTTAATAAAATCAAACGATCGATACGTTTCTTTTAAGAACAAACGTTGATAATTTCTGAAATGAAAGCAAACAATCGATAAGTTGTTTTTTTTTTAATGAAAACAAACCATTCATAAGATTTTACATGCAATCAATAAGTTTTTAAATAAAACAAACAATCAATAATTTTTTTTTTAATGAAAGCAAACGAACAACATTTTTAATGAGCACAAACGATCAATAAGTTTGAAACTGAAAACAAACAACGATTTAAAAAAACTGATTAAATAATGAAATTGTGTAAATTGTAGGACTTGTCGAAAGAAAAAGTCTCCAAGCTCTTTGTAAATACTTGTAAACAAAATTATTTTATTTCAGAAATCCAAGATGTCCAAATATAGCGCGTGACAATGCCATTCGAAGAGGCCTTCTTGTCTATTAGTGTGACGTCAGAAAAGACGCGACTTTGTGAGCAGGCCTTCTCTTTACGAAGGTTACGACTTAACCTGCTTCCATCGATTCCTCCTCAAGCTATTAGCTGCTATGCTGCAGCTTCATGCTTAACAGTTATCTTTACCAGTTCATAAAAATATTTAAAGAAAGGAATTGCTCTACATGTGCATTTACTTGCACTGGGTTGCTTTTTCTTTTTGAAAACCATGCGTTGATTATATAATTTCTTTCTTCTAATTCAAGGGATGTAAATTTTTTTTTGACGGATACACAGTGTTTTCCTTCTTCAAAATGGGGCCTATTTGAGAATAATTCAGATTGTCAAAATATTTTTTAAAGACATCGAATTTCAGTTTATTATGTTTAATAAACGGTCCACAAGAAAAACTGACGAATCAGAATCAAATATTGATTTTATAGGAAGAAAATTATCGATGACAAAGAAACGATGAAGAGACTAACTTTATTTTATATATTCGATGTTGAAGTGGAATAATAAATGCAACAACAACGCAATAATTCAAGGTGAATTTGGATAGATGTTGGGGTACCACCGATGCCAACTGAAGTACAATTGTTTATTTCAGTAAAATCACATTTATTATTACAGAGTCAATTCTATATCGCGTAAAACCTTTGGATAGCAAGTTAAATGACATAATCACAAAACGAAATTAATCCTAACCCGATGTAACCTCCTTCTACAAGGCTATAAAATATTACACACATCGATTCTATATGTATTCTATATTTCTATGAAACAAACACTCGTTCATGAAGTATTCGTGTGACATTCTGAACGATGCACCAACCACTAGCCCCCTCCCCTCCTCTTGGACAGGGTGAAAAAAAGAGTCTTTAGCCTACTAGGTCCTGCATTGTCTGCCAAGCTCTAGCCACAGTCGCGTCGCCGCAGTATTGCGTCCCCGTAAGTATACACTTCCGTGAAAGTACTTGTAAAGCAAACACAAGGGTGCAACAATACAGCGATGCGACAGGATCTGGATCTTGGCAGACAGTGCGGATTTTATTAGGTTAGAAATTATTTTCTGCACGCTGTCTAAGGAGGAGAGGTCGGTGATTGGTGTACTAGTCCAGATCTGGCAACAATTTTCAATGCAGAAGCGAACGGCGACATGATAGAAATACCGAATCGTGGCAGTAGTTTTCTATCGTATTTATAGAAGACTTAGCAGCATCTTCAACTTACTCGTTTGAATTCATACTGCATGAGAATACTCCTGGATACAAATATGTCTATGCCAGAACTTTCTCTTACAATATCGATGAGCATTACGCAACGTTTGCAAAGTCTTAATTCTAAAGATCTGAGCGACACTTATTCTGGACGGAGGACAGGAGAGATTGAAATTGTAGGTCAGTTTTTCAATTTTTTTTTTTTTTTTTTACCTTCGTGGAAAGTTTCTAATAGTAGTGATGTCCTGAGAAAATCCCACATGAGAAGACTTTTTATAATCTTATTCGTTTATTTCTCCTTCATAATGCATTTTTTATCACCATTTTAGGTTTTTAAAAGAAATGATGTTTCTCAAATTTATGAAAATAAAAATCAACATTCCTGAACACTAATTAAAACACATAATAACTAATTAAATAATAAATAATAAACACATTAAAACTAATTAAACACATAATAATTAATTGAATAATAAATAATAAACACATAAAAACTGATTAAACACATAATAATTAATTGAATAATAGATAATAAACACATAAAAACTAATTAAACACATAATAATTAAATAAATAATAAATAATAAACACATAAAAACTAATTAAAGCACATAATAATTAATTAAATAATAAATAATAAACACATAAAAACTAATTAAACACATAATAATTAAATAAATAATAAATAATAAACACATAAAAACTAATTAAACACATAATAATTAATACAATAATAAATAATAAACACATAAAAACTAATTAAAGGACATAATAATTAAATAAATAATAAATAATAAACACATAAAAACTAATTAAAACACATAATAACTAATTAAATAATAAATAATAAACACATAAAAACTCATTAAACACATAATAATTAATTAAATAATAAATAATAAACTTACACTGGGAATTGTGCAAATAACTGCATCTCGAACGCACAGGCAAATTGTACAATCATACGCCCGCGACAGTACTTGAACACGAGAATCACAAAGTCCTATGGGACATGGACATACAAACAGATAAACCCATTCAAGCAAGAAGACCGGATGTCGTAAGAAAGAAAAGTCCTGTCAAATCATAGACTTTGTTGTCATAGCTAATCACAGTGTGAATATCAAAGAAAAGGAGAAACGGAGCAAATGCATAGGGCTAGCCAGACAACAACAACAATAATAATAATAACAATAATAATAATAATAATAATAATCACAACAATAATAATAATAATAACAACAACAACAACAACAATAATAATAACAACAACAACAATAATAATAATAATAATCACAACAATAATAATAATAACAACAACAACAATAATAATAATAATCACAACAATAATAATAATAACAACAACAACAACAACAATAACAACAATAATAATAATAACAACAACAACAACAACAACAATAATAATCACAACAATAATAATAACAACAACAATAATAATAATAATAATCACAACAATAATAATAACAACAACAACAACAACAATAATAATCACAATAATGATAATAATAATAACAACAACAACAATAATAATAATAATAATAATAATTATTATTATTATTATTATTATTATTATTATTATTATTATTATTATTATTATTATTATAAGGAAGAAATCGAAATACCCGTTTCACTTTCACTTTTGTATGCCTTTCGATCAGCTTATAAATCTTCTGCATTGGAATACAAATAATCTATAGCAAAAATAATGTTTATCGAACTACAATAGATCCGAAGGATGCGTTGCAGGTGTGCAGCACCGCAGCAGGAAGATAGCGGTAACTAAGTGGTTGACAACACGGACTGACAACCTGGGTGTGTCCAATTCGAATCCAGTTCGTTCCACTTTCACTTAGGATGTTGGCAACCTTCAAGTGGTCTCTCCCGTAAGTACTCGATATTTTCTTGCTACTGTAACATTTTGAATAACAAATAAAAGTTTATACATACGTTGGGGAGGGGGTAAAACGTGCGTCTTTTATCTCTTTGTCTGACTTCGCTTTTTCTCTTCGCCGTGTTTCATGAGTGGTCGTCAATCGTTTCGTCTGTTTAACTTAAACGTATAAAACCCTTTCATGCAGAAAGACACAAGGGAACGTTCATTGAGCTTTTATCAAGGTTTTATTTGGAGAGAATAGTTAGGAGAGAGAGAGAGAGGGGAGAGAGAAAGACTAATGTTACGCTATCTAGTTATTTTACTTTTTAAACTTGCGAGGAGCCTTCAATAAGTTTCCAGACATTCTTTGTACAGGCATTTAAAATCATCGTAGACGCTTAAAAATTCAGAATGTTATTGTTATACATCTTATGAGATGATTGACTAATTTTTATGATTTCAGGTTCAAATAAACAGTTACAGTAAGAATTGGAATACACCCTACTAAAGCCTGATTGTCACAACTTGTGAATTTTAAAAATGCAATCTGGACGTAAGGACACTTTAGAAGAACAATTTGCAATAAAATTCTGTTTTAAACTTGGACAAAATGCCACAGAAACGTACGGAATGCTTGAGATTGCTTTGGGGCCAGTTTTTGGATGGCATAAGAGACTCAAGAGCGGCAGGAAGTCTGTGAGGGATGATGAGAGGTGAGGTATGAGTAAAGAAGTCAAAACACCAGAATTGATTGACCAAATAAAGAATTTCATGGATAAGGACCGTCGTGATAATAAGTGAATAGTTTGATGTCAGTGTGTACACTCAATTATTTGTGAGGAATTGAAGATGCGGAAGATTAGCACAAAATTTGTCCACAACTTCATTCTTGTCACAGACTAGTTGACCAAAAATGGGCTTCAAGGCAGTTCCTTGCCCTCCCTATAGTCCAGATCTTGTTCCCTGTGACTTTTAGTTATTCCCTAAGCTTAAGGAAAACCTTAGAAGTTGTCGTTATGAGACAATTGAGGAGATGAAAGAAGCTGTGACGGGTGTCATTGACATGCTTACATAAGAAAACGTCCATGGGGTCTTCCAGGTGTTGTTGGAACGGTACAAGTGCATTACAGCTGGAGGAGATTATTTTGAAGAGTACTAGAGTTTTATGTGAGTACTATTAATAAAAGTGCCCATATAAAAAAATAGTCTGGAAACTTATCGAAGGCACCTCGTAACTTTATAATTTAATGAAATGAGTACCTCGCGCAGACAAAGACCGCGATAATATTCACTGAGATTTTAGTTTTCTACGTAATTGGCTGTGTCTCTTTCGCATGACTTCCACCAAGAAACTGAACTGAAAACCTTAGTTTTTCTGTTTGAAAACGTGATGACATTCGTCATCCCCCCCCTCTCTCTCTCTCTCTCTCTCTCTCTCTCTATATATATATATATATATATATATATATATATATATATATATATATATATATATATATATATATATATATATATATATATATTTGGTCTACGGCGTTTGGCCTCTGTCATTTGCCTCAACTTTATGTGACCCATCTTTCATTCAACCGTGGGAATGATTCTATTTTACAGATTTGAGTTATCATGCACTCGGTGTGACCCATGTCAAAATTCACACGAGCTAACTTAATCGCCATTGGCGTAATAACCGTAATAAATAACATTAATGAAAGAGAATGAACTGAATCCCTTACATGTTCTTTATTGATGTAAAATTAATTCCCTGTATTTTTATTTTGTTTTACTGTCGGCATCACTATCCATCATTCTCTGGTCGTCTCTGCTTCTGCTTGTGGATCGTCAATCAATGAAGCGAAAGCAACAACGCTGCTTATGTGACAATTCTTCTCTGACTTCCTATGCAACTGCTGAGTTTTGTTTCTTTCGGTGACAGGATAAAGACGTGTTAACATGAAGAGTAATAACATAGCTACAACCAACAAGGAGGACTTCATGCAGACTAGAAAACCCTGAGGCACGATCTTCGTGAGCTCTATACAGAAGTAAGGTTGGTTTAACTACTAAACAAGCACACATTTCTTGTGAGAAAATATTTATATACTTTTGAAAGATAATTTAGTAAAAGGATATAAAAATTCAGTTTTGAAATAAAATTCTTCTTATGAAATTTTGAAATTTAAATCCCATGAATATATTTTTTTTACTTTTACTAATGAAATAGATGTGGCACTAAATAAAATATATATACAATTATATAGAATTATACAAAATGTATATATACAATTATATAGAATTATACAAAATATATATATACAATTATATAGAATTATACAAAATGTATATATACAATTATATAGAATTATACAAAATGTATATATACAATTATATAGAATTATACAAAATGTATACATACAATTATATAGAATTATACAAAATGTATATATACAATTATATAGAATTATACAAAATGTATGTATACAATTATATAGAATTATACAAAATGTATATAGAAGTATGAAAAAAAATATAGAAAAAATGGCTTAATGGCATTTAGATATGAAATGAGAATGAAGGAAAGGGGAATATCTTGCTTGTCACCGTCGACCCGAATTAGTGCAGAAACCGGAAATGAAAAAGAGCATACAATCTTTACTATAGCCGAATTATGATAAAAATCAGTCGTGCTAGGGTTCGATGCTGTTCACTCACAAGAGATCTATCCTCCTAGGTTTTACTTTCTCTCGGAGAAGAGCGTCAGTTTATTGTTAATCGCCCTTGAGATGCCCCTACCGAGGAATGCCGTATGGGCTGCTCAGATCCTAGTGCACTGGCTTCTCAAACCCCGCCTGACCTTATCTCTAACCTCTTGTCAAGGAGGTAAATGATATGCGCATCTACTTGCCCTGCCGAGTCTCTGTGGCTAGCCGAAGTTTGATTCCACCCCGGGCTAATGGGGGCGTACGTATGCAGCGAATGTGGAGGTAGTCGAAAAGTGGTACGTATATTGTAAGCCAGTCTATGTAAACATGTTGAAATAGTCTAGTTAATGCGTACCAGTCAGTGACACGGAAAAAAGTTGACGCTGACACACGGCCTCACCATCCAACGCTTCTTTTCAAGCGAGAGAGGAAAGGGAGGAGTGTGGGGATAGTGGTGGTGGACATAATACGTACGTTAATCACCTCCCACCTCTTTTTTTTTTTTTTTTTCGCACCCCCTCCCTCATCTCTTGGTTTACCACTTTTTACCTTGCTGGCTTTTAACGTCTATATGACGAGAGCTCAAGTTTTTTTTTTCTCACTTTTTTCAAACTCTTAAAAGTTTGTAGTAAGTAAACTCTACTAAGCTTAGCTTTGCTGCTTTTGTTGAAAATCACGCAGTAACGAACACACACACACACACACACACACATATGGGTTAGAAACTACCTATTGACTTGGCTACCACTATGGCAAAGTTAGACACAAGGTCGGTTTCGAATGTGGAGAAAGGATAGATCCCCCAAAAAGGGTCACTTTGGGATCTCCTGTAGCAGATGGCTACCTGGATTTTACTTTCACTTTTCTCACTCACATGCTACTATTCCGAATTCATAGCAGCGAGCCGACATTCACTAGACTTGCTTTTTGTTTTTTGTTTGTTTTTTGTTTCTACCAAAACAGTAATTAACATTTTTTTTAATGTTTAACATATTTCGATTGCACAAAAAAAATAATGAAATCAAAACAAAAATTATTTTTCTAAATTCCGTTTTTTACTTGATTAATAAATTTAGAAAGCTATATACATATATATATATATATATATATATATATATATATATATATATATATATATATATAGGCACCGCCAAAAATGGCCGCAAAATCAAGTTGTTGTTGTTTTTTAAAACGAAATTACATTTATTAAAATCCATTATTTCTGAGTAACTTTTTTTTTTCCAGAAAGATAAAACCCTGAATTTTATCATATAGAAAACAGAATAATGTAAAACTTTTTCTACTATTTTTAATTCAATTTTAAATGTTAAATTTTCCCAAAAAGTTAACAATTGACATTTTTTGTCTTGCACAAAAAACGTACTTAAATATTTAAAAAAAAGGGTTTTTGAAATAATTAATTAATTTATTTATTGTCTAACTAAGATTTAGGATGATTTTCTAAGAGAATATGCAAAAATATTATAATATAAGTACCTGAATTTCAAATAATTCCACTTATTCATATAGGTAACCAGATATTCGCGTTGACGTAGAGTTCAGATCGACTCTGTTTACGTTTTCGTCTGATAAAAAGCAAACTATGGAAGACCAAACAGGCCAAAAAAAACTTATTTTTCAGTGACGAAAATTTCAATGTATTATTAAGCTGAGGCTGGCCAGTACCAGATGGGTGACCATTTGCATGCGTTTGGTTTTTAATGTGTATGTGTGTGGGGGCCAGACTCCCCAAAATGGGGGGGGGGCAATTTAAAGCAGAATAAAAAAAAATTATTTCAGCGCGTTTGGTCCACCATAGTCGAAAGGCGGCAAACGTTTTCAAACGGGATCGAAAAAAAAAGATGCTATTTTTAACACAAAGGGCACAATATTTATCGAATTTTTTTTTTTGGTATCGATTATTCAAAGCATGCCCTGTTTAATAATGGTCATGCATTATTCGGCTCGCTAAAAAAAAATTGTTAATTTATTTATCAAAAATTTTAAAATAGCTTTTTTCGTATAAATATTAAAAAAATTTTTTTTTTTGTTTTGCTTAACTTAAATTAATTATTTTACTTAACATATTCACCGAATTTCACACTTCAAAACTCAAAAGCGGGATAATTAAACACAATCGAAGTTCTGATATTCAGACGTCAAAATAAGGTATGCAAACAATTTTTTTTTTTTTTTTTTTTTTTTGGAATCTATAATTCTGTCCCTTACAACACAATATGTTGATTTCAGTTTCAGATGATTATTTTAAGCATATTTGTTCCCACTTCAAAACAAGGGGGGGTTTTGTAAGCAAAAAAATATATATATATAAATATCGTTTATGAAAAATAAGTACACTGTTATAAAGTTCATTCTTCTCCTAATAATCGCTGAAAATTTCGTATTGATCGGATAATTACCTGATTTTTGGTAGATTTTTAAAAAGACGGTCCGTCAAAAAGTACTGACCTGCCCCCCCCCCCGTTTTGGCGGTGCCTATATATATATATATATATATATATATATATATATATATATATATATATATATATATATATATATATATGTATATATATATATGCATATATATATTATATGTATGTGTTTCATAGTATATATATATATATATATATATATATATATATCATAGTATATATTTATTATTTTTTTGAAACAGTAATCTACTGACACGTGTGTATCGGAGCCCTACTCCTCTTCAGCGTAGCTTGACTGTTGTTAGGACTCGAAGCTTGGACCTTATGTATTTCAGTTCAGTGTTCTAACCCATTACGCTATGATGCCATAGACGCTTTACTGCTTCATTTTTATCGTTTATCTGTTTACGTGGTTTTGTTGTCGATTTTTTAAATGATATATTAAGTTTAACGTCTACGCCTCGGAGAACCGGTATATATATATATGTATATCTATATATATATACTATGAAATATATATATATATATATATGTATATATATATATATATATATATATATATATATATATATATATATATATATATATATATATATATATATATATAACTACTTCATTTACTCACATAAAATTTATATACGAAAGTATAAATTTATGCGTAAACTTTAAGTATTTACTTCAAAAGTGCTCAATACTTAGGTAGAGCTAGTTAGTAAGTTATAAAATATATATGGCGGTTAAGCTACACTGAATATTCCGCGTTTTATCCACCCTAGGACTCTTCAGATTTATGTGCGGAAATACAAGGAAAGTGGACATTCCCTGGTAGTAGAATGGAAAATAATAAGAGAAGCTACCACGTGTAAGGACCTAGACGACCCATGTAGATTATGCCTTCATGAAAAATTTGCTATCCTGTACTTTAAAGAACCCCAACATCTATTAAACTGTAGAAGAGAAATAGCGAACAACTGTGTTCACAAGATAAAATTTACTCTAGGATAGCGATACAAAATAGTTTTAAAACTAACAAAAACAATAGAAAATAAACAAATAAATAAATTAAATAAGCATGAATATACATAAACGACCACACATATATATGTATATATATATATGTATATATATGTGCATATATGTATGTACATATATATATATTTATATATAAACTAAGATTTAAAAAAAATAAAAAACCCTAACCTAGATTTAAAACAGATCAAGAAACTAGATATTCAGGCTAAATAGAGCACACACAAAGGAACAGGTTAACCAGAGGTCAAATAGGCCTTTGTCCGATAACTGCATGTTCATTGGCTGATAGGAAGGGTGCGGTTGATACTAGAAAGCTGATTGGCTAACTAAATCTCAATAGAAGATGCGTATATAAAAACGACAAACAACCACTAAATTCGCGCATAAGCCTGAAGAGTCCTAGAGTGGATGAAACGCGGAATATTCAGTGTAGCTGGACCGCCATATATATTTTATAACTTACTATATATATATATATATATATATATATATATATATATATATATATATATATATATATATTATTTTCAAGTCTAATTCAGCTTTTACGATATTTTTTGTTTATTATATTGGTAGGTAATTTGCTAGAATAACTTTATAAATTTTGTAATCAAAATTTGGGACACAGATAAAACTCTCCTCGGTCGAGAAAGGAATTCTTCTGCACTGCGCAAAGACAGAAAAAGATTACTTAAAAGAGTTTTAGAACAAATGATAGCTTTTGCTTCTCGCCAAAAAGCCAAGACATCCGTATTTACTTGCCTCACATTGAGAACAGATGCAGGGCTGGTTTTTGATCTGGACAAATCCAACTGTCTAAAAAAAAATGACCAATAACTTTTACACCCCAAAAAATTGCTTCAATCTTAGAAGAATTTCTCATAAACCGAAGACATAAAAAAATGGAAGTGTTGTATCAGAACAGATACTACTGGTATTTATTTGCTTCCCTACGAAAGTAACATGTGACACAAGGTCGTTTTTATGTTGAAGAGGTAAAATGGGACCCCGGTTACGGCATAAGAGTAGCTGGATGGAGCAGCTGATATGGATCATAGTGTTACAGAATGGATTGAGAGAGAGAGAGAGAGAGAGGTGAGTAAACGTGGAGTGTAGACACGTTTACCAGAACCGAGGGTCAGCTGACCAGATTACGTATGAGTGACGTGGTCAGGTTGGCTAGATCTGTGAGACTGGATTTGGACTTTGAAGAAGACGGACGGCTTAATAGCTGTTCCATCCCCTTCACTGGGGGTGGGGGACGCTGACGTGTTCAAAGCAAGCAAGATTCACTTCCATATTCTGTGTCGACATCTGGAAGGTAAATAAAAAACTATAAAACCAATTCATCGTCTTGGAGTGATAAATCTTCGTCTAACAGGTACCAGTCTCCCTCCAAGAGAAGATGAATTCCAGATTGATCAACATCGACGACACATGAAGTAAGGTATGTTGAAGAAAATGCATGTAACACACACACAAAAGCATATGAACAATTAGATATGAACACACACAACCGCATATGAAACTAGACGATCATACGCACACGGAATTCTTTTATGACACGCATAATCTCCTTTCATTCTAATAATAATCATTCCATGACAACAAATACAATTATGGCCCTCCCCTTTTATGATATACACCAAACGTCAATTTGGTGCCCCTCTATGATAACCCTAGTGATAACTTCGATGATAAACTATGTAACAAACGTTCATTTTGGTGCTCGTGAACCAGTTCGCATCAACGATGCGATAATTGAACCTGTCTTTAAGAAAATACAACGTAGAAGCATGGAGATTTAGTGTCAAGAAAAAAAATAGACTAAAAAAAAACAAAAAAAAAAACAATACAACACAATAAAATGTCTGAAAAAAAAAGAAAAAAAAAGAAAGAACAGTAAAAAAAAATACAAATGAACACACACACAACGTAGGGTCCATTTAAACACTAGGCGAATTAGAAAAATAATTAAGAAAAAAAAAGAAAAGAAATACACATTTACACATGAAGATCCTCTTATAAAGAAAGAAAGAAATGGTTCTGAAGAAAAACAGACACATTAAAATTATATATAAATAGATTTATATGATAAATTAATAAGAAGAATTAAGAGTAGAACGGTACGTTAAAAAGAAAAGAAAAGAAAAAAAGAACGTTTCTGTGTAGAAAAAACAATAGAAGAAATTGAAAAAAAAACAGCTATGACGATAGACATACAGATAATAAATTGTAAATTTTTAATGAACAGCCAGTGAGTAAACCAGAAAAAAAAAGAAATAGAACATATGACTTTAGTAACAGTGTGGGTCAGGAATGAGCCTTTCAGCTTACCAAAAGATAAACACGTCAATCACAAATATGTGTTATGAATATTTTTATTGCATTTTTAAACTGTGAAACTAAGTGTAACTTTTAATGGAAAACAATATGTACTTTTGATGAAAAACAATGGATAGGTTCTGCCAAGGTGATTTTTTTTCCTTTGTCACTAATTGTACGATTTTTTTTTTCTTATGAATTTTTTTTCTGACGTGGACAATTTTAGTTCAATCGATGTGTTAGGATTGTCTGAGATTTTATAAGTGAGTCGTTTTATTTCATTTTAGAAACGACTATGTATTTTAATTGTAAATGTCTAGGTATTTTTTGTAAACGACTGTGATTTTTCTTTAATTTTGAATTCTGTGGAATGGAAGGTGATGCACTATGCAGCCGACCTCAGGAGTTGATGACGTGGTCAATTTTGGGTTTCCACGAATCTGTGTTTTGTTATTTGGAATTTTGTTATTAGTGAGATGGGACTTTGTGATTGCTTATAGGATATTTTTGTATTTTTTAATTTATTATTTTTATGTAATTGATGTGTTGTCAAACGGTATTGTGCAGAATTTTCTTGTTCTTTGACATGTAATTTTTTTTCGCAGAATGGGGAGATGGAATCTTTGCTTGTGGGGTCTATTGAAAGAATGATTAATAAAAGAAAGAACGTGTTGTTAATTAATTAATTAATAATCATAATAGTAATAATAAAATTGGGAAAAAGAGAAAGAAATAAGATTTAAACAGTGTAATAAATAATAATTTAAAAAAACACTACTGGGTTATGTATAAGGGATCAACTAGTTCTTAAGTTTCGGAAGAGTCAAAGGTTCAGTCGGTATTAATTTTAATTTTCGAAATGTAGAATAAATGTTCTATTCGACATGAGTGACGTTTTGACCACATAAGTAAGGTAGAAAAAAAAAGGATAAATATAGGGTTAAATAAACTAGATGAAGAAATGAAAGAAAAGTGGAGCGTGAATGAAATTTAATTTCTGTGGCAAGCATGTTAGAATTTTGGAGAGGTGTTGAATTACATGGGTAGTTATTAATTTCATTATTCTCGAGAAGTGATTCGAATTTTATTTTTTTTATCGTGATTTCTATTGATTTCGAGTAGAATCAACATGGAGCAAGTTTGAGTACTTCATGTGTGGAAATCCGATGTTTTCCGTGAAGCTATGTGTCTTCAAGGCAGGTTGCGCTTACCGACTTTGGAAAAAAAAAGTTTTTTCTGACATAGCAGTAAACGGAATGTATTCTGTCCAGCGTGAGCGGATCTAGTTGTAATCAGCTTCAGGGAGCAAATGAAATGCCCTCTGACATGGCGTAAGGGGCAAAGGGGGTGCAATGGCTGACGTGGCCATTATGTTACGAATCGCTCAAGAGAAGATGAATGAAATATGTATGCAAGTACTTAGGAAAATAGAAGGCTACCCACCATAAGGAATGTTAAGAGGTTTTTTGTTTCCCACAAAATACTAGTAATAAGAGTAGGCTTATGATGAATAAGATAAGGCTTGGGATGGGAAAATTTTTTTGTGTGCTACCTATGGGAAGAAAAGCTGATCTGTAAAGCCAAGGACGATGATAGTCCGTTTTGAAGAGGCAGATGAACCTCGATTTTATTATTCGGCTGATTGCCGAGAATTTATCGATCACGCGTAGTGTCGACGAGAGTAAAGATGCTCCTGAAATTCTGATTTAAATTATGAAGAGACCATGGGGTCACAGGGAGTTGTTGACCTTCGAGGGCGCAAGGATTAGCGCCACATGGTATTATTTGTTGATATTATTTTACTTAGTATATGTTATTAATTATTGAATAAAGGTATGACAGTTTTCTTTGCCAGTGGGGTGAGCATATATATCCCATTCTTAGTAAATGTGGGAAGTAGAAAATGTATGCCTTCGCCATACATTTTGATAAAAAGGGGGGGGGGGAAGGAATGTTACAGAATGGATTGAGAGAGAGAGAGAGAGGTGAGTAAACGTGGAGTGTAGACACGTTTACCAGAACCGAGGGTCAGCTGACCAGATTACGTATGAGTGACGTGGTCAGGTTGGCTAGATCTGTGAGACTGGATTTGGACTTTGAAGAAGACGGACGGCTTAATAGCTGTTCCCTCCCCTTCACCGAGGGTGGGGGACGCTGACGTGTTCAAAGCAAGCAAGATTCACTTCCATATTCTGTGTCGACATCTGGAAGGTAAATAAAAAACTATAAAACCAATTTATCGTCTTGGAGTGATAAATCTTCGTCTAACAGGTACCAGTCTCCCTCCAAGAGAAGATGAATTCCAGATGGATCAACATCGACGACACATGAAGTAAGGTATGTCGAAGAAAATGCATGTAACACACACACACAAAAGCATATGAACAATTAGATATGAACACACACAACCGCATATGAAACTAGACGATCATACGCACACGGAATTCTTTTATGACACGCATAATCTCCTTTCATTCTAATAATAATCATTCCATGACAACAAATACAATTATGGTCCTCCCCTTTTATGATATACACCAAACGTCAATTTGGTGCTTCTCTATGATAACCCTAGTGATAACTTCAATGATAACCCTATGTAACAATACGAGGTATTACCCTACATCCAAAAGGAAATGCCAGGGAGATCAAAGAGAGATTCTGATCTAAATAAAATGATTATGGAGTCAGTTGCAAAAGGGCTGACTAAAGCAGTTTATTTATTTATTTTTTGTAATCGTGTCTGATCTTTCTTAGTAAAGTAGTTGTACGAATGTAGAAAAAATGTACTAAAATTAAAGAATGCGTACATTTTTTTTTAAAATAGGAAGGAAAGGTGTGTTACATGAAGGGCTGTCCCCTTTTTAAGTAAGAAGACATACTAGATAAGTGAAAATGATATTAGGAAAAGGTTAGAATCGAACCCTGTAGGAAAGTTTTAAAGATAATGGAAAATGGAATGTTAGAAATTAAGTCTATTGTTAATTCTATTAGAAATAGTTAAATATTGTTTATATCGGAAAAAGAGTAGAGTGTCCATTCTTTAGCAATCTAGATATTAAATATGTCAGTTAGATGAATGCACAATGCGAGTTAAATTATATTGTTTAAAAATAGGTTAAGAAGAATTGACGATTCTTTTGTTTCCCAAAAGTCTGTTTGGACAAATATATGTAAAGCCACATGTAAATTAGTCACGTTTGAAAAACACACTTCTGACGTCATAAACAAAGGAGATTTCTCAATATAGGAATCTGAGAGTTCGGAGTTAAAAGTCACTTGATCAGAGAGAGTTGATCAGAGTTGAAAGTCGACAGTTGATGAGAGATAGTCAGTTGGAGAGGAGAGCCCTTTAAAAGCGAAGGGTAGAACATTAGACCATGTAGATCCAAGTTTGAATTCATGACGTCATCGACCGGCCGATCAGATGAATAAAGAAATCACCATTTATGGTTGTAACTGTTCGTCTCGTCATTCCTTACAACAGAAATGTAAATGTGTATCATCATCTTGTAACGGACTTTGTACAACCCTTCCAAGTAATAGGTGTCCTCCCTACCATCATCATAAGTGAAGTATCTCCTCCTCCTCCTCTTTATATGTGCATAAGAACTTATGTTGCATCATATATCACAGCCTGTATTATTATGAAGTCTCCAAGAATTGTCACAGACGTCGT
Source organism: Euprymna scolopes (assembly GCF_053919585.1). NCBI lineage: Eukaryota > Metazoa > Mollusca > Cephalopoda > Sepiida > Sepiolidae > Euprymna > Euprymna scolopes. Next base: position 147,305,605 of record NC_136493.1, on the reverse strand, counting down.
TATGGTGTAATATATATGTCTTCCCATCAGAATTGTCATCACCATCCGTTATATGTATCCCTGTATTAGTCCCAAATATGAGCCCCTGCTATTTAACATTTAATGTGGGGGAAAAACCAGCTCCCCCAAAAAGGGGCACTCTGGCAGTTGTAAAAATACAAATGTCCTTAGTATAGAAGAGTTTCCTCCTCCATTGACTAAGGACAAATTAACTTGAGTGCAGCATCAGAACAGATACTACACTTTACTCTTAGCCATAAGGCCAATGATTAAAAAAAAAAACTCGCCCAAGATCACTTAGACTGGTTGGTTTGTTTAATTCTGGTATATTTTACGGCATATCAACTCTTTCGGGTCATTTAGTATTTTGCTGCAATGAAAACTAGTGTGCATCCTATGTTAAAAATAACGAAAACATTATGCTTCGTCAGTGTTCGTACTCACTATTTATCTAGACATATTACTAAATTATTCATATAAATTCATAGAATGGCGTCACTAATAACAGTTTTCATGCATAGGTTATTTTTTTTTTTTTTCATCATCCTACTTACCTAAAGAAAAAGAAGAATACTTTCCCTAGTTCATTTCGGGCGATGTGGTAAGTCTGAGGTTGTCATCTGACTTTCTCGCTTCCTCTCACCACTTGAAATATTTTCGTCCTAGGGTTAGAAATAGACATGTGTTTTACTCGCTAATATTTGCATGACGGGATGAAGGTATATTTATTTATTCAAATAATACACACACCGGCCTTTATTACAGAGTGAAGGATGGTTATCTTGTCTGATTTGAGTTATTTGATATCGAAATGTTTATTATTTTTATTTATTTATTTATTATTATTATTATTATTATTATTATTATTATTATTATTATTATTATTGGAATCCTTTAAGACGAGTAATTTTGTATTTCTATTCATTAATTTATTTGCGGACTGTTATCCTCATCTAAACATGGTGGAGACGATATTTTACTTTTTTATATTTACTATTTTTAAATAATAAATAAAACGCTATACCAAGAACGAACACAACTTTTCCCAAATAATATTGTATAAAGAATATAATGTTGGTATTAATTCTGTATTTGTTTATTTATTTATTTTTACGATAATATTATAATAATAATAATAATAATAATAATAATAATAATAATAATAATAATAATAATAATAATAATAATAATAATGTGGGGTCTGCGTTCACGCTGAAAACAAGACGACGTTTTGCTTCATTATATTTTGCAAGATTATACTCGCTTCTTGATCGGTGCTGGTACAGTATCTGGGTATGTCAATTCCGGTATAATCAGTTTTTTTTTACATGGGGGTTAGCACTTATCAAGGCCCGAAGGCCACTCAGGGATAAGGGTTATTGCGTGTACAGTAATCAATGAGATAGTATTGTAGTAATCATTAGTATTAGGGGTTTTGATAGAGTGTTTTACTTAAGGGGCGGTTTGTCAGGAGTTTGTTTATGTTGGACTTAAAGACGTCCGAGTTGTAGTCAGGTGGGAAACAGGCAAGCGGCAGAGAGTTCCACTGGCGTACAGTTCTAAGAAAGAAGCTTTGCTCATGGAATCTACGTTTGGATTTAGCCACAGATAAAGAGTGGGGAAATTATTGACAGTAGTTTCAGCCAGATGGGTGTTTCTCGTGAAAGATTAGTGAGGTGGGACGAGGAATTGGAGCTCAGACGAGCACCTGCCATGGAAATAACGATAAAACAAAGACAGGTTCGCAACGTCTATCCTGTGGGAGAGAGGTTGCAGGGAAGAGAAAAGGGCATCCCCCACTAAGCCATGAAGTCTATTTTGTACTCTGTCAAGGCAGGATAGGCTGTTTTTAGCAGCTTCTGCCCAGATGTGGCAGCAGTACTCCATCCTTGGACGTACTTGGCTTTTATACAGATAGAGAATTGCATTAGTTGTGAGCGCCACGCAGAAAGTTAGGGAACACGCTAGCTGACTATAACTGTCAATGTCCACCTTTAGCTAGCTTCGACTGATTTGGTAATATGAAGAAAACATATTTGTGAAATTTCGTGAAAAATGCGCTACTTAGGAATTGTTACGAGAAAGTAAGTAACTACGATTAATGTATTCATTTTTTTTAATCGGCAAAAAAAAAAAGAAAAGAAATTGTTGTTAACAAATATAATTCGCTTTGAACTAATTCCAAATACCCTATATGATATTTTAACGGATTATCAAAAATAAATAAATAAATAAAAATAACTTAGTTATAAAAACAGTATTTATGTCATTTTATTTATTTAAAAAAAATTTTTTATTAATAAAACATTAGGTACCTCCAAAATTCACCACAGAATTACGCCTCTATATGTAGCACGATGTAACTTTATTATAAGTTAATATTATCAATATAACTTTTGTACAGTTCGAAAGAAGAAGGGCAAAATAAACTAGAAATAATTTTAAAAGAATTTTTTTCATCGTACGAAAATAATGAAATTTCGAGACGAAAATCGTGTTTACATAATTGACGCTTTAAAATAACGTTCCCATGTAGTAAGCATTCCGAACGTGAAAACATACCCGTGTTTAATAAATCCAGAAATAATTAACTAATGGTCAGATTTTCATGAAATTTTCGATACTTATCCATTTTAGAATGAAATTACATATAAAATATATATGAGGGAAAATATTTTTTTAGTGCATGTTCCTCCCCTTTATATTTCTTTTTCGAAATTCGAACAAAATATATTTAAATTGATCGATATTTCTATTTCTTATGAAACATAACTATACAAAGTATTGAAAAGCAAAAGCGACTTAATGATTTTTTAAAACCTTTGTTCATCTTCTTCAAACTGCAATTAATAATTAATCTTTGTTATAATTTTGTTGGGTTTTAAGATTTACACAGTGTAATGATTAATAATATTATAAACATTTGTATATTAAATATGAAATACGGTTTTACAAAACTGTTCATTTGGTTAATTACAGGTTTCCATAATTTTATTTAGTAAAAAGATACATCTAGATATGGTAGTGGTCTAAAAATGTTTATTATTTGTTCAATAATATTTTGGAATCGGTTTTAATCTATCGATAAAATAGCTGGTAAAATCATGTTTATATTATAACTTAATATTAAAAAAATTTCAACTACAATTAATTAAAAAATTATGTTGTAACGGAACATTTTTAAATAATGGAATTTTAATCATATTAATCTTTTAAAAATTAATTAATTTTTAGGAAGTTTTTTTTCTTGGCAATTCAACTGATAATAGTATATATTGATTAGAAAAAACGCTATTAAAAAAACAATAATATTAAATTTATATCAATGTTTTATTGAAATTTCAACGTAAGTTTTGTTCAATACGCATACTTAAACTTTTAAAAAATAAATGAAAAATACTTATTTTTTAAAGTTTAAGTACGCGTATTGAACAAAACCTACCTTGAAATTTCAACAACAATCGCTCTTGAGAAGAATATTTTTTTTTTTTTTTTTTTTTTTTTTACAAAGGCATCACCACATTATCAAGGCCCAGAGGCCACTCAAGGATAAGGGTTAAAGAGTGTACAGTAGAAGTTGGTCAATATAGTAATCATTAGTAATGAAAATTTGGTAAATTTAATAACTTATATGGAACGGCTCATCAAGAACTTATTTACCTTAGACTTGAACAAAACCATATTGTAGTCAGCCGGAAAGCAGGAAAACGGAAGACAATTCCACAGGCGTGCAGTTCTAAGAAAGAAGCTTTGTTCATGGAATCTATGTTTAGGTTTAGGCACAGATAAAGAGTGGGGGAAATTATTGATAGTGTTTACAGCTAGACGAGTGTTTCTTGTGAAAGTTTGGCGAGGGGGGACCATAGATTGAAGCTCAGTCAAACACTTTCCATGAAAATAACGATACATCAGAGACAAACTCGCAACATCTCTTCTGTGAGATAGAGGTTGTAAGGAGGAGAAAAGGACATCTCCTACGAGGCTACGAAGTCTATTTTGAACTCTATCAAGGCAGGACAAGTCCTTTCTAGCAGCTCCTGCCCAGATGTGGCAACAGTATTCCATCCTTGGACGTACCTGGCTAAACAAAATATAGCTGAACAACAACTTTTGAGCGCCATTTTATACAACTTGCCAGCTGAAAAAAAAGACAGCCCGGCGAATGGAAAAGATATCCAGAAAAACCGGAAAAAAGAATAACTCTATCGTGTTCAATCAGACATTCTTGACTATATATATATATATATGTGTGTGTGTGTGTGTGTGTGTGTGTGTGTGTGTGTGTGTGTGTGTGTGTGTGTGTGTGTGTCGTAAATTGAATGGACATTTTTAATTTATTAATTTTACATTGGATCCTTTTCATTTTTCGTATTGCAGTCTTTATTTCAGGTGGGAACTGACTAATGTTAATCTTAACTTTGATTTGTCCAAGTACTTTCAAATCCTTCTGGATTCATCTTCAGGGAGTAATAAAACTGTTTGGATTTTTACTATGTAGATTTTATGGATGCTTAATTTTCATTGGTTAATAAATTAATATTTTTATAAACCCTTCAAAAGGTTAAGACTATTAGTAAAATTTATTTTGTTAATGTCAAGTTTTTTAGTTTGGCCAGTTCCTACTTGAAATAAAGACTACAATATGAAAAATTGGAAAGGATCCAATGTAAAATTAATAGACTGAAAAAGATATTCAATTTAACGGATTATGCATAAAAGAAAAAACGCTGCCCAAACACACACACATACACACACATCTTCTATATATATATAAATGTGTGTTTGTATGTATGTATGTATGTATGTATGTATGTATGTATGTATGTATGTCTCGCAAAAACTTTCCACACGGGGCACGAATTTTCGCAAGATCGGTATCATTTTAATATTCCAACCCGACAAATATCGAAAAATTGGCCAAAAACGTTAAATTTTTCATCTTGAAATCAGCAGTTTTCTACAGGGGGGGGTCAGCAAAAACCGTCCTCTCATGACGAGTTCGGTTCTACGCATGCGCAAATGACGTCGGAACCTGATTTAATTTAAAGATTTTAAAAAGTGATCTACTTTCGTCGACGTCGTCTTAGCTCAGTTGCTTAGAGCGCGGCCTCATTATCTAAACGTTTTGGGTTCGAATCGTGGTGTGACATGTCTTTTTTTTTTTTCGATTTTTAAAATTTTAATATTGAAACAGGGTTATTTAAGCCATTTTCACATGTTTTTTTTTTTCCAGATTTTTTAACGTTCGTTTTTCTGTTTCGCGTTTTCTTTTTTTGTTTTTCCGATTTTTACATTTAACATCGTTTGTTTGCCTTACGTTAGTTTTTTTTACTTCGCTTATTCTTATGTTTTGATTAACACCCCCACCCCCGTCCGAGCATACACACCTCCAAACACCCTGGCAACACCGGGTACCCCCCGCTAATCTACATATATAAAAGTGAAAATGTGTGTATGTATGTATGTATGTATGTATGTATGTGTGTTTGTGTGTTTGTATGTCTCACAAAATATATTGTAGTCAGGTCATGTCATATGCTACTGGTACCATGTAACCCAGTATTACCTGCCTCATGGTCGAGTCACCGGCGACTAAACTGGTTCCCCCACCACTTATTTGGTGAGGAGGGTGGCTAGTCTCCCTGAACGATTAAAAACAAGATCTTCCAAAGGGCGAATGAACACTTTTTGGGGGTCAACGGCCAACTAGCACCGTGTGTGTTTGTGTGTATGTGTGTGCTGGGGTGGAGAGGGCTCCCGTAAGCCGTAGTGAAGGCAACCTTTCTAGGAGAAGCAAATCTCTGATTTAAAAAAACATAAAGCGGGAGACCAGTACCCGCATTAAGCTGGTCTGCAGTTTAACTTGTTGCTGGCTATCTTGCTCTTGTTTGTTGCTGGATCTCAACATTTTGAACCGAGAGAAAGACTTAGCTGTCGTACAAAGCTGAGACTCTGTAACATCATCTGTGTATAGATACTCCCTCAGGCATTTGTCTATAAAAATGGTCCTGTGGCGATGGAAGTAATTTTTGGGTTCATGGATTTAAGTGCCTGAGGGAATGGCACTCATCTGACAAGACGTTGCAATCGTCATATCTCGCAAAAACTTTCCACACGGGGCACGAATTTTCGCCAGATCGGTATCATTTTAAACTTCCAACTTTCGCCCGATAAATATCGAAAAAAATGGCCAAAAACGTTAATTTTTTCACCCTGAAATCATCACTTTCTACAGGGGGGTCAGCAAAAATTCTCCTTTCATGACGAGTTCGGTTCTACGCATGCGGAAATGACGTCGTAACCTGATTTAGTTTAAAGATTAAAAAAGCGACAGAATTCCGGCGGCGTCGTTTTAGCTCAGTTGCTTAGAGCGCGGCTTCATTATCTAAATGCTTTGGGTTCGAATCGTGGTGTGAGATGTCTTTTCTTTTTCTTTTTTTTTTTCGATTTTTTAAATTTTAATATTGAAGCAGGGTTATTTAAGCCATTTTTCACGTGTTTTTTTTGGGGGGGGGTATTTTTCACGTTCGTTTTTCTGTGTTTTGGTTTTTTTTACTTCGCTTATTCTTAGTTTATTTAAGCCATTTTCACGTGTTTTTTCTTGTTGTTTTTTTGCAGATTTTTTTAAAGAAGTTTTAACGTTCGTTTTTCTGTTTTCTTTTTCGCGTTTTCTTTTTTTAACATCGTTCGTTTGCCTTACGTTAGTTTTTTTTGTGTGTTTTTTCGATTTTTTTAAGTTTTAAAATATTTACTTTGCTTATTCTTATGTTTTGATTAGCACCTCGCCCAAGCACACGCCGAAAAACACCCGGCAACACCGGGTACCCCCGCTAGTATATATGTAAATTGGAAAATTAATACGTGTGAGTCATCGGATTTTTATCTAGTTGCTTTTTCACGAATGCGCATGCGTGAATAGTTCATATTATAGAACACTTATCTTAAGAATAAGTAGTTTGAAAACACCTCTTGTGGAACGTGCCATGCTGGTCGAATGGTTATCATATTTTACTTACTGTCTTCAGGTTTTAGTTTGATCTCAGCTCGAGTATATTTTTTTCTTCTGTTTTTACTTACAAGTCTCGGTTTCTTTTCGTTTTTCTTACTTCATTTCTTTAAAGGAATTTAATATTTGATATTTATATATATATATATATATATATATATATATATATATATATATATATATATATATATATATATAACACAATAGGTGAGAAGTATTTACAAAGTAAAAACTCAAAGTTAGTATACCCACCTACCTAACAGTAGGCCTCTCCAGTGAAAGTCACGTGACCTAAACGTCACAGGTGTAGTCTTACGGTCATGAATCCACGGTACTGACTATTACAAATGATCATTTTCTATTTCAATTCTCAAAGAAAAGGCCACAGGATTCATAAATCTGGCTCAAAAGTGACTGTATTTTATTTTCCTAAAGATTTAATAATTAGTTTACATTTAGATAGATACAATTATAATAGGTGAAAAATATTTACAAAGTAAACACTCAAAGTTAGTATATCCCCCACCTACGTAATAGTAGGCCTCTCCAGTGAAAATCACGTGACCAAAAAGAGAGTAATTGGGGGGGGGAGATACTGTGAAGTTTTATATTAAGTTGAGTGCATTTAATTATTAATTAACGCGTGATTAATTTTTAAGTTAAAATGCACCTGTTTCCAAATAATTTTAAATTAGATTTTTTTACATTCGTTTTCTTGATAATACAGCAATATTGAATCATTTTTATTTTAATTGCATATATATAGAGAGAGATTTAAAAAAGAACAAACCAAGTTATGTGTTCATCAACGTTTCGTCTTTATTGTAAGACCTCTTCTGGATGAATCACTATATTATTATACAATAAAGACGAAATGTTGATGAACACGATAACTTGGTTTGTTCATTTTTTATCTCTTTATCTCGTTGGAATATTATTTCCACTATTCTTACACACACACACACACACACACACACACACACACACACACATATATATATATATATATATATATATATATATATATATATATATATATATATATATATGTTCCCAAAAAATTGGACGTCATTTTAAATGCCAATATCTCGGAAACTACTGTGTATCTTAATGAAACTGCACAAACTTTATGTTAAAAATCATAAGATCTATTTGTTAACATTTAAAAGCAAAAAAAAAATTGTAGATTCTGTAACCGATTTCATAATTTTCGAAAATGTTTAACATGAGCACCACCTGTAACTCTTCACACGTCAATTCAGTAATCAAACTTGTGCTAAACACGCTGCAGCATGCCTTTGGTAACATTATCCAGTACGGCAGTCATTCTCTGCTTGAGTTTTCAACGTTAGCTGTGAAAATGTGAGGTCATTTCGACGATATATATATATATATATATATATATATATATATATATATATATATATATATATATATATATATCGTCGAAATGTGATGTCATTTCGACGAGATATATATATATATATATATATATATATCGTCGAAATGACCTCACATTTTCACAGCTAACGTTGAAAATATATATATATATATATATATATATATATATATATATATATATATATATATATATATATATATATATATGTAGTATATATATTTGTTGAGTTCATTTGCGAGTACCGATCCCATGATCCGGTGAGTAGAATTGTCGACTATCAACCCAATGGTTGTAGGCCTAATCCCAGGCTAAGACAAAGTTATCGTCTAGCCGCACCGCACTGATGAGTTATGATACAACGAAATAGTACTGTATGGGTATATATATATATATATATATATATATATATATATATATATATATATATATATATATATATATATATATATATATATATGAGAGAGAGAGAGAGAGAGAGAGAGAGTAAGTTATAAAATATATATGGGTTAAGCTACACTGAATATTCCGCGATCCATCCACTCTAGGACTCTTCAGGCTTATGCGCTAATTTTGTGGTTGTCGTTTTTATATACCCACCTTCTATTGAGATTTTAGTTAGCCAATCAGCTTTCTAGTATCCAGTATTTTTTTTATTACATTTTAACCCCAAACAAGGCACATTGCCACTTTGGTGTAGGGGGCTACTATCAGGGGCGACAACTACTGGGGTACTATGTAGGGATTTGGCGAGCAAGATGTTGGTTCACGTTGCACTTGAACTTCTGCACGTCATTACAGTTGGGGAAGCAGGGACCTGGAATGGAATTCCAGAGTCTAGCGGTTCTGGCGAAGAAACTACAGGAGTAGAAAGATCTTTTACGTTTAGGGATCTCTACAGTGTGGGGGTGGGATTTTGCCGCCTGACGGGTCTGTCGAGGGTGTTCACGTCGTGGGGGCACAAGTGCTTGCAGTTCGTCAGAGCATTTACCATTAAAATACTTGTAGAACAGGCAGAGGGATGCAACGTTTCGTCAATGGGACAGAGGCTGAAGCTTAGATGCCAGTTCAGGGCCTATCAGATTGGCGACTATCTTTGGAACCTTGTCAAGGAGCGAGAGACTAGTAGCCGATGCACCAGCCCAAATATGGCAGCAATACTCCATACATGGGCGAATAGTGGCCTTATAGAGGTACAGGATACTTTCAGGTGTTAGTAGTTTCCTAGCACGGTAGAGAGAGCCCACCTTCCTTGCAGCGGCCCTGGCAATGCCCTCGATGTAATTGTCCCAACTCATGTTTCCTGTGAACGTTAGGCCAAGGAGCTTGAAAGACGTACTCTCAGATAAAGACTCGTTGGCCATTGCTATAGGTGGTAGAGAAGGTTTCTTGTAATTATTGAATGAAACTAGTTTAGTCTTGGCGGCATTAAACGTGACCATCCATTTTTGTCCCTATTCTACTACAGATTGGAGGTCTTCCTCTAGTGTTTCTGCCATTTCTTTAGATATGGGTTCATTTGTTTTCCTGTCATGCCTGTTATAGAGTGCGGTGTCATCAGCATATATACCCATCTCAGAGGAAATTTTGTCGGGGAGGTCATTTATGAATATCAGGAACAGTAGAGGTCCAAGGATAGACCCGTGAGGCACTCCCGCATTTGTATCATATTGTTTAGATGTACGACCGTCGAGGACAACCTGGATTTTTCTCTTATCTAAGAAGGATTTAATTATGTTAAGTATTCTACCAGTGATACCGTATGATCTAATCTTCCTGATGCCATACCCTGTCAAAAGCCTTAGATATATCTAGAGCCACCGCTCTGCCCTCCCCCGCTTTGTCCAGTGAATGGTATATACGTTCAGAGATTACAGTTAGGATGTCTGCTGTGGAACAGGCTTGTTTAAATCCATATTGTTGGTCAGTCAGAAGTTTAGCATCTGTAAGGTGATGGACTAGAGCATGGTTAATTAAGGTCTCAAATATTTTGGCAAAAAGTGGGAGGAGGCTAATGGGGCGATAATTTAATGGGTCAGTTCTTTCGCCAGAATTCTTGAATACTGGTACCACAGAAGCAGTTTCCAACAGCCCAGAAAGCAAGATTCATTTAGGCATTTGTTGTAGAGTTTGGAGAGAACTGGAGCTACTTCGGCTGAGCACTTTTTTAATAGCACAGTTGGGATGAGATCGGGTCCACATGCTTTTGAAGTGTCAAGGTTTTTATGATAGCATGCACCTGAGCAGGGGTGATTTTCAGATCGTCTAGCGTGGCGTCTGTCCGCATAGGAAAGTCAGGTAGGGGGTGGTTTAGAGGGTCCAGTGTGGAGTTGGAGGCAAACCGACTGGCAAGCATGTTAGCCTTTTCGGTTGCTGGGCAAACAACCTCGTGATTGTTGGTTAGTGGGGAAATTGTTGATTGCCCATTATTTACTATACTGTTGTAGATTTTCCAGAAGTCACGAGTTCCTAGTTTTTGTGCTTCGATGCGTTTTTTAGTGGTTTCCGTAAATTCTCTCTTAGCTGTCGGTATTTCTTTCTTAACGTTACTTCTAGCTTCTATGTACTTCTGTCTGTTTGAACTGGACTTATGTCGGTTGAATCTGCGGTATGCATGCTGCCTTTGGGCAATGGCAGTTGCGCAAGTCGAAGTAAACCATTGGGGAGAATGGGGCTTGCTATAAAATTTCCGCATGAGAACATGCGCTTCGATTGCAGTTTTGAACCATTCAGTGGTCTCGTTTGCACAAGGAAGAGAAAAAATATTTCCCCATGATAAGATCTCTGATGACTTCCGAGTCAGCCTTTTTATAATATCTCGTTGTTTTGAGCACTGGCTCTTCAGTTTTTGACTCTAGAGTTTAGGGCGATTTCCACCATTATCACTGCATGATCAGCGTTCCCAAGTGGGCTGTCGGCATTCGTTATACAATCATCAGGAACTGTGGTCAAAAACAGATTGAAAAGTGATGCGTATTGTTCTTGCTGGTCAGGGAAACGGGTTGGAAACGTAACAATTTGTGATAGGGAGTGAGATATAGAGAAGTTATGAGTTGTGCTGCCCGCTGCATCTGTGTAAGTAGAGAATCCAAGCCAGTTTTTGTGATGGACATTAAAGTCACCAAATACATGTACTTGTGCGCTAGTGTCGATGGAGAGTGCTGTGTCTATGCTGTCAGAGACTTTCTTTATTATGGTGCAGTCTTGGGTCGAGGGAGAGCGGTAGAGAAAGTAAACGTAGCTAATGTTGTGTTGCATGATTAGTCTAAAGCATATAAAGGCTTGATCATCCGATTCTAGGTTTGTTTCTCTAGTCAAAGGAAGGGTATTACGAATGTAAACTCCAATTCCGTGCATGTGTCTGCCAGAGTCCTTACGGCAGAGTGGGAGATATCCAGGCATGTTAAAGTAGTTAGAGGGGATGGAGGAGTGTAGGTTAGTCTCACTTTGTGCTAAGATATCCGGAGTATTTGTTAGGAGAAATGCTTCAACATCAGCTAAATTAGTTCTAAGACCACGGATATTTGTGAATGTGGCAAGTTGGATTTGTTTGACCCTAAGCTTGGTTTAAGCTTATTTTTAGATTGTACTGTCATCATATTTTTTGTAACGAGTTTCAGTTATATAAGGGGGAGCTGAACAAGAGGTTATGCAGATTCAGGAAAGCCCATCGGGAATGAGTGCAGGGTCCCTTTCCATGCGCGACATGGTACTACAACCATCCCGATATTATATAACTGTTGATGGAACAGCCGCTCTAAGCGCTACCAAAGAGTTAGGGCACCTGTAGTCCCAGTCAGAAACAGAAGCCAGTAACTGTCAATCCGGTACCCTCAACCCATCAAAGGAGGGTCAACCCAATCTAATTGCTCAGGCATATATGGTACTCAAGCACTCTCAAGTGCTCAGTTTTAGGGGTGGGGTGTGTCGGGAGTGGGGAAACGGCGTTCATTGCCCTAGACAAGAAAGAAGATCTACCACTGGGTGTTTCTGTCGAATCACTGTGATAGTGTCTCTGTGCCTGACTAATAAGCAAAGAAGGGGTATGGAAGCGATAGACATAACCTATCTACTCCTTAAGCAATTTAGGTTTGCAAACCGGTAATTTGTTTGAGTCACCAGTTCTAGGAAGATACACACACACACACACACACACACACACACACACACACACACACACACACACACACATATATATATATATATATATGTGTGTGTGTGTGTGTGTGTGTGTGTGTGTGTGTGTGTGTGTGTGTGTGTGTAAGGATCTGAAATTGATTTTTTGTCATAAAGTTCATGTTTTAAAATTTTTTAAACTGTTACACCAATAATTTTTACATGAGATTTTTCCATCAATAGCAAGATAAGTTAATCTTCTACTTAGCTGAATAAGGTTTTAGTGTTTTAACGTATTTTTAAAATGTTTATTCAGTTAAAACAAAGACAATTAGTGTCGAGCGTTACGTTAACAAGACAAATGGCTGACACGATAGGGCTTCCTTTTGTTTTAATTTGTTCATTCTTTTAAATTTATTAAATTCTAATAAAACATTTTTTTATATAAAAAGAACAATTGGAAGTCTGTTATAATAATATTTTTAACAAACTAATGCTTTTCGTTCAAAGGTTTAAGTCAAGCAAACATATTTCCATAAAAATGTTTAAACTAAAACGGTTTATATAGTTTTTTCCTAAATATGTTTTGAATCAAGTTTTAGGACACTTACGAAATTCGGTTCTTATTTAGAATTCGACTAAATAAAAAAATAAGAAATAAATAAAAAAATAAATAAAAATAAATAAAAGCAGGAAAATATTTATGATGTGTGTGCTCGTCATGGAACGAAGATGTCATAAAATCACATAAATCGATAAAGTATTTTTTTTTAACTCAAAAAAAAAAAATTTAAATTTACGATTTTAAACGAAACAAAATGTTTTAAGTATTTTGAATACAGACAAAATCTCGGTAGCCAAATTGAGTTTTCCCGTCACCTTCGTAATAGCCATATTTATGAAATTTGTTTTATTATTTTAAAAAAATGATCATTTTACATAATTTTTGGAATATGACATCTTCGTTCTGTGACGGGTATTTATATTATAAAGATTTGTCGGTATGCTCTGTATTTGTTTGATTAAGTTGAATTCTAAATAAGAACCCAAGATTCATAAATTGATCAGTTTTGTGGACTTATGCAGAATACGGGTCGTGCTGAAATAATAACCGTATTTTTTAGAAACCTATTTTCGACTCAATTATCCAACAGATTTTTTTTTTTTATAAGTTTCATTTGAAAAGATATATTTTGTAATTTTGTATTAAAATTATTTCTTTGGATTTAAATCGTTTTTATTTTTTATTTTTTAATTATTTATCGTTTGTTTAATTATTGTTTGTTTAATTATTCTTTGTTTAATTATTGTTTGTTTAATTATTGTTTGTTTAATTATTCTTTGTTTAATCCCTAAATTCAAAATTTAGTTTTTGCAGTACTTGAATGTTTATTGCTTCAAAAATGCATAATCTTAGATATTTCTTGTTTCTGTTTTTTAATTTATATTGAACAGGGTTCAATTTCAGCATAAATCGAATAGTGTTCCATTATTTTCTATTTTAAAGGCCATTTTTAAAGTAAACGATAAACGAGTTTTAGTCTTTTGAATCCATGAAACAACAGAATGTTTATTTGCAGAATATTGTTTCACAGAAACAACACACAAGTCGTTTTTCTCCCATTTATTTATATCTATCTGTACTATTAATAAAATTATATATATATATATATATATATATATATATATATATATATATATATATATATATATATATATATATATATATATATAGTAAGTTAGAAAATATATATGTCGATTAAGCTACACTGAATATTCCGCGTTTCATCCACTCTAGGACTCTTCAGGCTTATCCTGATAGATAAGCCTGAAGAGTCCTAGAGTGGATGAAATGCGGAATATTCAGTGTAGCTTAATCGACGTATATATTTTATAACTTACTAACTAGCTCTACCTACGTATTGAGCACTTTTGAAGTAAATACTTAAAGTTTTACACATACATTTATACTTTCGTATACTAATTTTATGTGGGTAAATTAAGTAGTTATGTACATGGTGTCCGTAAAGTTACTATACAGTCTTATTGTTTTATTGTATTATATTTGTATTAATAGTTAATATTTATTTATTTTTTTACAGGTTTATTGAATCAAGCATAAAGGTGTTATTTCTTTTTATTTCTTTTGTTACAAATAAATATTTTAATACAATATCTTAGTGTACTGTTAATATATTACAGGGTGTCTGTATAGTAACTTGTAAGACTGTATAGTAACTTTACGGACACCCTGTATATACCAATAAAACTTTCGAACGGATGCACCGAATTGAAAATTTCTTTTTTTCCCTGAAAGATGTCAGTCCCTAGATTATCCTTATCTATACATGGTTCGTAACGAACAACGCCGAGCCACACAAAAAGCCCGAAATATGGGTTTTGGGCCGTTTCGTGCAAATGTCAAAAAAGTTACCTGCCCATGTCAACGGAATTTAACACTGTCTGTATACAGTCGCGGTAACTTCTTTCGACACATGGACAGGACTTATGGCACAATGGATAACGAGTCTGACTACGGATTAAAAGATTCCAGTTCAAATCCTGGCAAGTTCGTAATAATTTTAACCATCATTTTATCCAACGTTTACTCATTATCCTTTCCCTTAGTTAGGTTATTTTTTTGTTTTTTTAGTGATTTTGTTTTGTGCATATGGGAATTTCTCATATTCCGAGTTCACAGGGTAAGTGTTTATGGTAAGATGTCGTTGAGTGTACTTGATGTTGGGTGTACTCGATTTTGTGTATGCCGATGCGGTGCAGCCGCTAGTTATTAATATTGAATAAGTTCAGTTTCAGTATAAATCGTTTTTCTTATTCTTCTTTTCCAATGCAAGTTTTTAAAGTTTTTTTTTTACTGTTGTTGTAAAAAGCTCTCATTCATTATCGACAGTGTGACTGTTCGACAGATCTTACTTGCTAGCATCTCAGACTCTACACCATTTTTGCAGTAATTAGACGTACTATCTACGAGGGTTACGGACGAGCCCAACTCGTGGAGCAATTAAGAAACGCACCATTTTTATACTGGTTTTCCATCTGCTGATACTGTACTTTGGTGGGATCTGATTGGCCGTCTTCAGTGACAATATGCACAGAAAGGATGAAACTGTGCTTGTTTTTTGTCACACGGGCTAAGTTGTTCAATAATCAAACAATCCAGTTTTATTAGGAGTGCTGAGTTAGAAATGGAGTTGGCATGACAAGTATAACGGTTACTAAAACTGCTGATCACGTGGTTCTTGGTTCGCCAATGATAAATTGGATTTCACATTCAACCGAGGACCGCACAGTCCCATCACTCTCCACCACTCACCTCTTACGCGCCAATTTTGGGTTACTTAAAGTCGATGTAGGTTTTAAAACCCTATTTTACAGATATAAACGAGATTTTAATAATCTGAGAAAGTTTCATGCGTTGAAAACCATTTTTTTTTTCCGATGCCTTTTTTTTTTCTTCATAAAAAAAACGTTGAGAAATAGATGAACAACACATTTACACGTCGAAATGGAGGACGGCGTTTTATGCGATTGGTGTTTATTATGTACGCATACGCACACAGTCGTGGGGTGCTCGTAACATGATAAGTTGAATAAAAAAGAAAATACAATAAACACTACTGGTGTGTTATCGAAATGCACCGAGGTTCTAGGAATTTATGACTTTTCCAGAAACGACCAATGCCAAAAATTGGACCATTAAAAAAAAATAATCAACCGTTTCTTTCAGCACCAAGTTTCCTATCATTTCGACCTAAATTTAAAGAATTCCTTTTTTCGATGTTGTCATACTTTTTTTAATTTATCATTTTTTCTTTCATTTAAAGAATTTAAATTCTTTCAGGGAATTTAAAGTTAAATAACCGCCACCAATGGAAATTTTCTTAAAGTGCGTTCTCTAACCCTAGCCCTCCCCAAAGGAGTACGTAGTGTTTGAAAGCTAAAAGTTTAAGTGGCATTTTGATAGTAGTCTACTTTTGATCCTCTGTGACACGCCTAACATACCAAGGTTTCCTTTTGTTGAGTCTTGTAAAATTTTGTCAAATAGTTTGGAAGCATATAAGTGTCTATTAACAGTAGCATAAATGTTACCCTCTCTATCGTCATACCAAATTTTGACGCATTTCTGTCAGAAATATTTGGCACCTATAGATGTTTATTATTACAGGATGGAACGATAAAAGTGTCGCCCTAGAAAAGATGACATGATACCATTCCTGTTTGATGAAAACCGGCTTTCTTTTTTTTTCTTTTCTTTTTTTTTTTTTTTTTGTTTTTGCATGCCATCTACTAGTTGGCCAGTTATGTACAAATCCCATGAGCGATGAGAGCCTTCTAGCATGTCTAAAAGTGACACAATGTTCAACGAGCGAGATCGGAGATGCACCGCTGTACAACTCATGCTCTCTACCGATCCAAGTTATGGCAAGAAGACCATTGCCAGAAACCTCAAAATGCAAATTCGGATGATTCAACGCTTGAGGGCACAGCTAAATGAAGTTTCCGGCCACAGTTGTGGTCTTTGGTGTGGTCATATCATGCCACCTCATATCTTTGAAACAGGCTTGAAAGTCTGAAGAGTGTGGTGATCCCCTGGTGCAATCAGGTGACCGCTGGACAAGCCTAGGTGTGGCAGCAGAGCTCGGCGGCGGCCCACAAGTCCAAAGAGGTTTCGCTTCAGATGGACTGCTACGACTTTGTACTCTTCTCTCACTGGTTACCCTCCTCCTCCAATCTGAACCCGCTGGACTACTTCGTTTAGTGATACGTCGAGAACATCACCAACATGACCTCCTACAACACCAAAGCCAGGCTTGTCGAATATTCACGCCAGTGCTTGTGAAAAAGACATGCTCCTAGTTCCGTATCCGTATCGAGAGAGCGTTTGTATGAAAACGAATCTTATAACTTTAAATTTTAATTTAGTTGATATCGTAATGCCAAACAAATAAAAAAAAAAAAAAAGAGCTTGCGCTGTTTTATGAGAGTCCTTAATTTCGACTCTTGAAAATATAATTATTCTAAATTTAATTCTATATATAAATGTATATAAATGTATATATGTTTGATGACAGTTTTGCTAATTGGCAAATTCACATGTTCACATCTGGATTTTACCGTATAATTTTGTCTGCAAACAGCCTGATACCAAAACAAATGGGAGTTATTATCTCCATGCTTTTACTGTTGACAAGGATCTTTGCCGTTTGTTCTGAACGATGGATTCGACAATTTGGAATTTTACGTTCAATATTAGAATTTTTAACCAGTATGGAATATATAAAAAAAAATATTCATCTCTATTCCCGGGACAAAATTCGAATCGTGTACCTGGAATGCATATCTTTTTTATTGCTTAATACAATTTTATCGTTGGATCACCTTAAAATGGTCTTCTTTTCTATGTTCCTTTAAAAAATATTTTAACAAATTTTCAATATATGTGCTAAAAAGCAAATTTATGTTTATCCATAATGATTACTTTGCTAAAGACATTTCCTCTGAAGAGATGAGCCATGCATTGAAAATCCATGGATTAAAAAATAACTTTAAATTTCGTGTATTCCTTGCTTCAAATAATAAATTTTTGTTTAAAAATTCTATATTTTTACTGCAAAAATGTAAACATAAATCATACCATTCTATATATATATATATATATATATATATATATATATATATATATATATATATATATATATATATATATATATATATACCTACTAGCAGGCTGACCGGCATTGCCCGGTCATAAACTACGCTTAAATGTGATATTTTGATTAACGCACATTTCGTATTTATTATTATTATATTATATTGGACCCAATATATATAGTAATGATTTTAAAAGTTTTATTTTTACTAATGACTCGTACGCCACCACCGAGAATCGAAACCTAAACGTTTAGCTTATGATTTACTTTTCCCTTTGACGTTAATGCCTGAGCAATGAAGACATGTTTGCTGTAAGGCTTAAAATTAAAACATGAACCAATACGTTACGCATGCATATTTGTAATGCCGTCGTTCGACCTTCACTTGGCAAATTCCATCATTTTTTTTTTTAATTTTCACATTTTTGCATCGATTTTCCCCAGCTAAAACCCAAATATAAAGTTTCACAAGAGTTCGAATACCCTATATATTAAGTTTCCTATCTGTAGACCCAAAACTGACAGAGAAGTTTGGTGGGCAATTTTTTTTAACAAATATATATATACGCATACATAAATATATATGGAAAGAAGTTTGTGTTTACTATAATCTTTTTACGCAAATAATACGAAAGTATAAATCATGTAGAATATCTGCATGAATATAATTACACGTAATAGTTCTTATTTACAATGCCTCCCCACGGGACAAAGTTAGACACCAGGGTCGTTTTTTAACGTGGAGAAAAGGAACAAAAATTAAAAATTGTCTCAGTCGTGAAGGGCTTCTCCTCCATTAACAGAGAACGAGAAATTGAAGACCAGCATTTGAAGAACAGATACCACACTGTGATCTCGGCCAAAAGGCGAAAAAAACTAATAAGGAATTAATTAAAATGAATGTTTACAAGAATATGCAAATTAGCTACATCTTTTGCAAGTGAATGCAATTCCACGATCCATACATAATAAAGTTGTATTTTCTTTTCGAGATGAATATAAATACACAAAAAGCACATTTATACGAGTATAGGTAGATAAGATATATTCATATATATATATATGTACACACACCGTACGCACGCGCGCGCACACACACAGACACACACACACATATATAATCACGTATGAACACGTTATTTACGTTTAAATATTCGTTACATTTGCCTGTTTTCAATTTAATGTGTATTCATTGTTCAAACTTTGTCTTTCATTTTTTTTCGTAACATTAACCTTTGATACAAATCACACTTATAATAATAATTTTGAACGTTGCATAAAAACTTGAGTTCAAATTCTCTGCTCAAAGAATGAATTTGATTTTGTTTTTTAATCTTATAAACTACTAGCATTTCAGCCCGGCGTTGCCCGGCTGTTTGGAGGTGTATGCTGAGCAAAAACAAAAATAAGGGTTAATTTTTTTAAAACTTTGACCCCTATTATGACTCCTTAATATTTATTATTTTGGGCTCAAATCAAGTTATTAAGTTAGATCCATGTCCAATGAACCTATATCTAAAATTTCAAGTGTTTAGACAAAAAATTGTCGGAGGAGTTTGGTAGAGTTCTCAAAGGTCAAATCGTTGAACTTTGACCCCTTAACAGCCAAATTTATGGCCGAAAACCGATCACATCGATTTTCCCAAATCTCAGTACCCTGCATATCAAATTTCGAGTTTGTAGACTGAAAATTGACAGAGTTATTGCGTAGGGAAATGTACACAGACACACACACACACACACACACACACACACAGACACACACACAGACACGTTCACTTTTATAGATATATATATAGATACATCTGCGGGGAGAAGGAATCGGTTGTCTAATTGGAATAGATGGTTAGTAAAATCAATTTGAGTCTGGGAGACTGATGAACAATGAACTCAACCACCGAAAAAAGCAAGAGAATCCCGTTGAGCGAAGAGATTGGGGAATTTGGACATCAACGTTTCAGAAGAAGGGGAATTATTAGAATCAGGAGTAAGGAAGGGGGCGAGGGCGGAAGAATCAAACATCAACAATCCATCAGAAATAAAACCAGTGGGTATCAAGAGTGTGCCCAACTAATGAATGTGATATGCTTCTGTTGCTATGCATGTCCTTGCTAATGGCGAAACGGCAAACTTTCCGCGCGCAACTTCCGTATTTATTCAGCAGTGATCGACATGGGATTTCGATTAAAGAAAATGGATGCACGAATCAAGTATGATCAAATAAAATGTTACAATTATGCATGCCTCGTGTGTATTATTTACTCATTAGGAGTAGTAATTATAATGTACTCACTAGGAGTAGTCACACAAGCCATCATCAAAGATTTCCCTTGGAGAACAACTTGTGGTGTTCCCTGGAGTCTGAGTGACAACAAGTCTCCCCAGATTTCCAGTACTCTCCACCTCTTTCGATAACCTTTGTAGATGAATTCTCAACAGCCGTTTACGCTTGAGTTCTCATTGACAACGATCGTTGACTTCTACTAGAATTTGCGTGGCAATAAGTCTCTCCAAGGTCTCAGTCCGATTTCCACTCAACAAGCGGAAGTCTGGTTAGTGCTTTCACCCTCCTCTCCCGGTTTCACTTATTTGGTGTGGCGCCAGTTTATGGTAACACACACCAAAAAAAGAGGCAGGGGCTCATGTGGGTTCAGTTACAATTGTACAGTTTAAGTTTTCATGATTCGATATGATGTCCTTTTGTGTTTTACGCCTGTAGCAGTTTCTGTATGTCCGGCTTATGGCTGTAACTCATATGTGTTAGTCTCCGCATTCAAAGGTTTTTCATAATATTTCTTTCAAATTCCAATAATATTTC
The DNA here is from genome assembly GCF_053919585.1 of Euprymna scolopes. NCBI lineage: Eukaryota > Metazoa > Mollusca > Cephalopoda > Sepiida > Sepiolidae > Euprymna > Euprymna scolopes. Next base: position 147,284,594 of record NC_136493.1, on the reverse strand, counting down.
TTCCAAATAGGAATTCCAAAGTCTAGTGGTTCTGGGGAAGAAACTACTGAAGTAGAAAGCTCTTTTACATCTAGGGATATCTACTGTGCAGGGGTGGGATTTAGCTGCTTGTCTGGTTTGTCGAAGGTATTACATTTACATTTACAAGTGCTTGCAGTTCGTCATAGCATTCACCATTAAAATATTTGTAGAACAGGCAGAGGGATGCAACATTTCGTCGGTAGGACAGAGGCTGGAGCTTAGATGACAGTTCAGGACCTATCAGGTTGGAGACTCTCTTTTGGACCTTGTCTAGGAGTGAGAGACTAGGAGCAGATGCACCAGCCCAAATATGACAACAATACTCCATACATGAGCGAATGGTGGCCTTATAGAGGTACAGGATACTTTCGCGCGTTAGTAGCTTTTCTAGCACGGTAGAGAGAGACTACTTTCCTCGCAGCGGTCTTGGCAATGCTCTCAATGTAATTGCTCCAACTCATGTTTCCTATGAATGTTAGGGCGAGGAGTTTCAAAGGAGTACTTTCAGATAAAGTCTTTGGCCATTGCTATTGGTGGTAGAGAAGGTTTCTTGTTATTTCAGATGTTTTCATTATTGTTATCCGTTGTATCTTCTCAACCATCCCTCTGATTCCAATCTCTCCTTTTTTCTTTTCAAAGTTTTTCGATATTGTTTCTAGCCCTCCTATAATAAGTGGTGTTATCTTGACTTTCTTCATCTTCCATTTTCCTTTGAGCTCTCTGGCTAGTTCCGTGTATTTGCTTCGCTTCTCCTTGGTCTTCACTCTGTGACATGCTGGACGGCAAAATTACTATTATTATTATTATTATTATTATTATTATTATTATTATTATTATTATTATTGTCATTATTATTATTATTATTTACTAATTAGTCGCTGCTTATCAAGGCCCGAGAGCCACTTGAGGATAAGAGTCAGAGATCGTTGGTTGAACAATGAGTGCCACTACGCAAGGCTTGGAAACGACTAGAGTAATGGACCTAAGATTTCTTAAGACGAGCCAACAGACTAAGAATCTATAGACCAGAGGTTCTCAGTCAGGGGTAAAATTACTCCTGGGGGTAAAAAAAATAAATATATATATATATACAGTTTGGGGTAAATAACTGAAGTACAGTAGAACCCCGGGATACGGTGGCTCTAGTACACGTTTTTTTTTCCGGTGGAATAAGATGTTTTTCCGGCCCTTGGTTACGGTATTTATCCCGCCTTACGGTGTTATTTGCAATGTTATTTGATTATATACATGTGTATTATATACTGTACTGTATTTTGTTACTAATTTTTAATGTCGTATCTCGGGGTTCTAATTGATAATTTAAAAATAATTATTTATTTTTAGATTATGCCATGTCTAAGAAACGTACATACCTGCATTCATATGTCCGAGATGATTTGGATTCCGTTGTTGTGTATTTTTATTCAAAACATAAATTCCTAAGCAAAAAAAAATGTTATTTTTGACCTCCTTGTTTTTCTGTCATTCTATGATGCTATAAATTTTTGGATGGGAATATAATGGTAAATGGAGAAATATGTAAAGTCGATATATGCATATATATAAAAGTCGATATATATATATATATATATATATATATATATAGCCGATATATATATAGCCGATATATATATAGCCGATATATATATATATATATATATATATATATATATATATATATATATATATATATATATATATATATAAGTCGATATAATGAAGCTTGCTTTCCGGGCTGTTGGAAAACTGCTTCTGTTGTACCAGTATTCAAGAATGCTGGCGAAAGGACAGACCCATCAAATTATCGCCCCATTAGCCTCCTCCCACTTTTTGCCAAAATATTTGAGACCATAATTAACCATGCTCTAGTCCATCATCTTACAGATGCTAAACTACTGACTGACAAACAATATGGATTTAGACAAGCCCGTTCCACAGCAGACATCCTAACTGTGATATCTGAACGTATATACCATTCACTGGACCAAGCGGGGGAGGGCAGAGCGGTAGCTCTAGATATATCTAAGGCTTTTGACAGGGTATGGCATGAGGGTCTCCTCAGTAAAATCAGATCATACGGTATCACTGGTAGAATACTTAACATAATTAAATCCTTCTTAGATAAGAGAAAAATCCAGGTTGTCCTCGACGGTCGTACATCTAAACAATATGATATAAATGCGGGGGTGCCCCAGGGTTCTATCCTTGGACCTCTATTGTTCCTGATATTCATAAATGACCTCCCCGACAACATTGCCTCTGAGATGGGTATATATGCTGATGTCACTACACTCTATGGCAGGCACGACAGGAAGACGAATGAACACATTTCTAAAGAAATGGCAGAAACACTAGAGGAAGACCTCCAATCTGTAGTGGAATGGGGACAAAAGTGGTTGGTCGCGTTCAATGCTGCCAAGACTAAACTAGTTTCATTCAATAATTACAAGAAACCCTCTCTACCACCCATAGCAATGGCCAACGACTCTTTATCTGAGAGTCCATCTTTCAAACTCCTTGGCCTAACGTTCACAGGAAACATGAGTTGGAACAATTAAATTGAAGGCATTGCCAGGGCCGCTGCAAGAAAGGTGGGCTCTCTCTACCGTGCTAGAAAACTACTAACACCCGAAAGTATCCTGTACCTCTATAAGGCAACCATTCGCCCATGTATGGAGTATTGCTGCCACATCTGGGCTGGTGCATCTGCTACTAGTCTCTCGCTCCTTGACAAGGTTCAAAAGAGAGTCGCAAACCTGATAGGCCCTGAACTGGCATCTAAGCTTCAGCCTCTGTCCCATCGACGAAATGTTGCATCCCTCGGCCTTTTCTACAAGTATTTTAGTGGTGAATGCTCTGACGAACTGCAATCACTTGTGCCCCCACGACGTGAGCACCCTCGACAAACCCGACAGGCTGCTAAATCCCACCCCCACACTGTAGAGATCCCTAGATGTAAAAGATCTTTTTACTCCAATAGTTTATTCCCCAGAACCGCTAGACTCTTGAATTCCATTCCAGGTCCCTGCTTCCCCAACAGTACTGACGTGCAGAAGTTCAAGTGTAACGTGAACCGACACCTTGCTGCCCAAATCCCTACATAGTACCCCAGTAGTTGTTGCCCCTGATAGTAGCCCCCTACACCAAAGTGGCAATTTGCCTTGTTTGGGGTGAAAATGTAATAAAAAAAAAAGATATATATATATATTAAAGTCAATATATATATATATATGTATATATATATATATAAAAGTCGATATATATATATATATAAGTCGATATATATATATATATATATATATATATATATATATATATAAAAGTCGATATATATATAAAAGTCGATATATATATAAAAAGTCGATTATATATATATATATATATATATATATATATATATATATATATATATATATATATATATATATTAAAGTCGATGGGTCAATGATAGAAGAGAAGTTGAGACTGGCTGAAATAGATGAAAACTGCAATGGTCAGATGAGACGCAGAGTTTAATTGAGGCAGACAGATACTAACAATCTCCAAATACGTTTATTTTGATATTCGATTTTTTTAATTTCAAAATATATTCTGATAAATACGACTGGTTGCCGTGTCATTTAACCATTTTCTCTTTATCTTTAGGAGCATAATCAAGCGACCATAAATAAGTTCAATAGTGATCGGATGATTCCAATATTTTTCCTGATTTCAATACAATTACCGATTCCGTACTAAATTCTCGATTCTGATACAATTATCGATTCCGATTCTTCATAAATCTTTAAATATTTAACTATAAAAGTGTTATTTTCCCGATTACCGTAAAAACATGTTAAATGTGCATATATTTTTTCAAACCTGAAAACATACGTGTGTGGTGGGGTGATCTTGAGATTTTAGTTTTACTGATGATTTAAAACGAATAAAAATTTATTGTTTTATTATTATTAACAGCAGTGGAGTGTTTTGCTTTAAATAAAATCAAATAAAATAAATAAGTAAGGGAACGTTTCTTTAGTTTCGGAAAATACGCACAAATTTTTCCGATTCCTGATTCCGATTAATTAATTAATTAATTATTTTTTTAATATCATTATTATTATTTTTAATATTACTATTATTATTATTATTATTATTATTATTATTATTATTATTATTATTTCAATATTATTATTTTTATTTATTATTATTTTTATTATTATTATTTTTATCTTTTTTATTTTTAATATTATTATTATTATTATTTATTATTATTACTATTTATTACTATTAATTATCATTTATCGTTATTATTATTGTTATTATTGTTATTATTATTCATTATTTATTATTAATATTATTTATTATTAGTATTATTATTTATTGTTATTTATTATCATTTATCATTATTATTATTATTATTATTATTATTATCATTTATTATTATCATTTATTATTATTATTTATTATTATTATTGTTATTTTTATTGTTATTATTATTGTTATTATTATTATTCATTATTTATTATTATTATTATTATTAGTTATTATTACTGTTATTTAATGTTATTATTTATCATTATTTATTCTTATCAATTATTATTCTTATCTATTATTATTATTATTATTATTATTATTATTATTATTATTATTATTATTATCCATTGGCCTTGGAGATAAGGCGATACACGGGGTTAAAACACAAATAATCCCGGTCGTAGTTAGTACAATAGGAGTAGTATCGTCTGGAAGGACAATTGAAAAAACTACAAATCCCCGATGTTTTAGGCGGCCTTCAAACCTCTGTAATTATAGGTACCACCAACATCCTTAGGAAAACCCTTGATCTTTGAAGCTCCTGGTTTGAAGCCGGGATTGAGGGAAATCCTCTGGAAATTAATCCCATCCCTTTCCAGAGAGACGTTGACAAACGAAATCAGAATTATTATTTATTTATTTTCGAATGTTAGGTGGAATCTCTCTAGTTTTCCATTTGATTGTGACTGATAAGTAGTGTAAAACTCAATTTTCTGATAGCCTGACGAAAGATATTCATTCTGTAAATTCAAGTAGCATTAATAAGATTATTCTACTGAGAATCCAAAGCCAGGTTTGTAAGAACAACGTTCTCTAATGTTTCGTATACATTTTGTTTAACCCACAAGAATAGCCATCCGCGTTGACAGAAACAGATGGAGTGTTGCTGACAGGTTGTATGTAGTTAGCTGAAACCTTTCTTTTTATTTCTTTGGCTGTCACAGTCCTGGCGGTCATTACAGATGCGAGACTTCATCGCCTATAATACAGATGACGTAGTGAATCTCTACGATGAATAGAACCGAAGTAGTCGTTAAAAGTTTGACTCTCGCCTTTTCCATGAACTTGATTTCTGAATAGGATATTCCAAAATAAAATCAGCTAAACATTAGACAATGATTGATATTTTAAACAAGTTAGATGACAATTGGTCAAGTGGTGGGTTAGGGTTAGGGTTAGGGTGTGGACGATGCTTTTTTTCACGCACAAACAAAGCTCAATGGAAAATATAACCTCTACATTGATGGATGTTATAAAAATGATAATTACATTTTTTATTTAGGGGTTCACTGCTTATCAAAGCCCGGGGTGCACTCTAGAATTGTTAGAGAATGGATAGAGAGAGAGAGAGAGAGAGAGAGAGAGAGGGAGGGAGGGAGGGAGAGTGTGAATTACAGTGTAGACACGTTGACAGGAAGTTAAGATCAGCTGATTGGATTGCGTGTGAGTCATGTGATCAGGTTAGCTGAATCGTTGAGATTTGGTTGCGACTTGGACGACAGCGGACGGCTTTGCCGTTGTCTCCTCCCCTTCGCTTGGGGTGGGGAACGAACGCTGACGTGGTAGAAATAAGACCTAGAAGAAGAAACCACAGGCCAAATTCACTTTCCACCTTCTGCAAGACATCTGGGAAAGTGAAATAAACTATAGAACCAATTTCTTGTCTTGGTGTGAAATAAATCTTCGTCCCCCAAAACAGGAATCAAGTCTCCCTCCCGGACGAGAATTTCCAGATGGATCAACGAAGAAGCAGAGGTATGTGAAAATGCATGTCACACATATTCACACTTAACAGCATATGAACATATGTAATAGAAAGACCACTAGAGATCACACACACAACGACATTGACTCTGGTAAGATAATTAAACACTCAATCCTTTATAAATAGACACGTTTTAATATATCATCTCCATTCCAGTTTCAACCAATATACAACAAACGCTCATTTTATGATACGACAACGTAACAGAATAAGGGTTAATAAGTTTTAAGTAGATTTGAAACAACATGATCAGTAATGGTGGAATTTTAAGTAGGGCTTAATTAATTAAAGGAATGACTCAACAAAAACTTATTTACATTAGATTTGAAAATGACCATGCCAGGGCTTTACGTTGCGAGTGAAACAGTCGTATTTACGAGTGATTTTTCAAAATGGCGACTAAAGATAATAAAACACTTATCTTTTGGCGATTTTGTTTTTTGCCAACAATCTTTCAAGGCTCATTACTGAGTGGGAAATATATTTTCAACATTTACTTATTTTTTAATAAAACGAACAAATTCAAATTATTTAAACAATAAAAGTTTAACAGGAAATAGATGTCAACGAATGATTTATGTATGTGTTTAGGGAGGTCATTGATGTAGATCAGGAAGAGAGTTGGACCCAGGATTGACCCCTGAGGGACTCCAATATAAATGCTGGAGTCCCTCAGGGGTCAATCCTGGCCCAACTCTCTTCCTGATCTACATCAATGACCTCCCTAAACACATACTTAAATCATTCGTTGACATCTATGCTGATGACACGACCATCTACGGCAGCACATCAAAGGCTGTAAATGACAAAGTTCTCTCTGATTCTCTCTCCTCTGATCTCGAGCGCGTGGTTCAGTGGGGGAAGATGTGACTGGTTACCTTTAATGCATCCAAAACCAAACTCCTATCCTTACATCATCAACGCTCTGATCCCCATCTGGCATCAATTGTGATGGATGGCTCTCGTCTGGGTGAGGCTCCGTGTTTTGACAAGCTTCTGTGTTTGACCTTTACTCCTGATCTGAAATGGAACACGTACATCAAGTCTGTTGCCAAGGTCGCTGGAAAGATGGCGGGATCCTTCTACCGCTCCAGAAGATATCTCACTACTGATGCAATTCTCTATCTATATAAAAGCCAAGTACGTCCAAGGATGGAATATCGTTGCCATATCTGGGCAGGAGCTGCTAAAAACAGCCTATCCTGCCTTGACAGAGTACAAAATAGACTTCGTGGCTTAGTGGGGGATGCCCTTTTCTCTACCCTGCAACCTCTCTCCCACAGAAGAGACGTTGCGAGCCTGTCCTTGTTTTATCGTTATTTCCATGGCAGGTGCTCGTCTGAACTCCAATCTCTGGTCCCCCCTCGTCAATCTTTCACGAAAAACACCCGTCTAGCTGAATCCACTGTGAAAAATTTCCCCCACTCTATATCTGTGCCTAAATCAAAACGCGGATTCCATGAACAAAGCTTCTTTCTTAGAACTGCACGCCTGTGGAACTCTGTTCCGTCTGCCTGCTTCCCACCGGACTACAATTTGGATGTCTTCAAGTCCAATGTTAACAAATTCCTAATGAACCGCCCCCTTAAGTAAACAACTTCATCAAATCTCCACACTAACGTAATGTTCTTGCAATAACCCTTATCCCTGAGTGGCTTCCGGGCATTGATAAGTGGTGATCACTGTGTAAAAAAAAAAAGGACAATATACTTTGTTTTAATTATGGCTGTTTAATCAAGGCCAGGAGATTGCGCTATAATAAGGATAATTAAGTGTTAGGTGAGGCAGCATGATCAGTAATGGTGGAATTTGGATAAGGATAAATTATTTCAGAGGAATGCTCAACAGACACTTATTTACATTAAACCTGAAAACGGCCTTTCCGTAGCATTAAGATCTTAACGACGTGAGATAAGTAGCATGCCAGATTATTGTTATTATGCCTATTTTTCCTAATCAGCTCGATCTTCTTTTCTCATGTTTCATTTCGTTGAAAATAATTTTTATCTTTCATTTCGTTGAAAATAATTCTTATCTATCATTTCGTTGAAAATAATTCTCATGTTTAATTTCGTTGAAAATAAATCTCATGTATAATTTCGTGGAAAATAATTCTCGCGTTTCCTTTCGTTAAAAATAATTCTTATGTTTAATTTCGTTAAAAATAATTCTTATGTTTAATTTCGTTAAAAATAATTCTTATGTTTCATTTCATTGAAAATAATCCTTGTTTCATTTCGTTGAGAATAATTCTTATGTTTAATTTCGTTAAAAACAATTCATATTTAATTACGTTAAAATATTTCTTATGTTTCATTTCGTTTAAAATAATTCTCATGTTTAATTTCATTAAACATAATTCTTATGTCTAATTTCATTGAAAATAATTTTTGTTTCATTTCGTTGAAAATAATTATTTTCAACGAAATTAATTTCGTTAAAAACAATTCCAGTTTAATTTCGTTAAAAATATTTCTTATGTTTAATTTCATTAAAAACAATTCTTATGTTTAATTTCGTTGAAAATAATTCTTGTTTCATTTCGTTGAAAATAATTCTTATGTTTAATTTCCTTTAAAATAATTCAGGTTTAATTTAGTTGAAAATAATTCTTATGTTTAATTTCATTGAAAATAATTCTTATGTTTCATTTCGTTGAAAATAATCCGTATGTTTCATTTCGTTGAAAATAATTCTTATGTTTAATCTCATTGAAAATAATTCTTATGTTTAATTTCATTGAAAATAATTCTTATGTTTAATTTCGTTGAAAATAATTCAAACTTTGAAAGAAGTTGTGTTTTAAGTCTTGTACGAGACAAGAAGTAAAAGAATAATGATAACAATATTGATTGACTAGCTGGGCGTCCGGCATTGTCCAGTCATACAATACGCTTAAACAAGATATTTTAATTTATGCAGATTGCGAATGTATGTATTATAGAATCTATCCTCTATTGAATATTATATATTACGAGGAATAATTTGCCCGTGGACTAATTCGCCAAAAAAAAAAAAAATTAATAATGATAATGTCGTCCATCAAATTCCGTCTGTGTTTGTTTACAATACGACGTCAGATGATATTTGGGCTTGACGAACTTGAAAATAGTAGTTCTTTTCTTATAGATAAAAAGGAAATTTGACAGGGGAGTATTTTATGTTACACCTGCCAAGGTTACACCGGTGTAACGTAAAATATTCCCTTGTAAAAAATTTTTATCTATAAGAGAAGAAAAACTATTTTTAAGATCGGATTAACTCGATTTTCGATACTCCTCGGATGAATTTCTGTACAAAACATATCTAAGAACACTACCAGACATATAAATTACATTTGTGTGAAATTTGCAAAAGATAGGCTCAGCCGTTTCGGAACCTATGAGGAAAGAATTCTCTCGCAAACACACAAAGTGACTTTTATATAATAGTAGAGATAGAGATACAGATTTCAACATAATGTATCGCACGGAGAGGATAACTGGTGTGAAGTTCCCTAATTTTCAAGGTAAATCTCTTCTTTAATCGAAAAAGAAAGATGTATGCAATCATTTGCTAGAGGTTTTCATGTTTTGTTTTGTTTTTTTTTGTTTTTTTTCGATTATTTTTTCGAACTTTGCACATATTCATACTTAGCAGCACTACTCCATATTAAAATAAATCTAATCGAAAATTTAGGCGTTTCTATTATTTCGTCTAACCTCTGTGAGTACAGCAGAAAGGTGTGATTCATTTTAGAGGAGACATATGTAATCAATGAAAGATGAATAAAAAAAAATAACAAGAGAAAAAGAAAAACTCTTACAACCCTTCTCGTTTAACTCTCTTCGAAAAAGAAATGTTCAAAATGAAAACGATAAAAATTAAAGAAACTGAGGATAGGTGTCGAAATTTATATGTTGGCGAGGCATGTACAGGTTAATTAATGTGTAAATCTCTCAACGATAAAATGGGTTTAAATGTAAAACTTATCAAAGACATGTTTCAGCTTTTTTTTTCTTTCTTTACATAAGCTACTTCAATAAGTTTTAATGCCTAGATATTGATTGCCTGCTCTGGCCGAGAACGCATCGCTATGTACCGCGAGGAAGCTTCACATGCCTCCCCATACCGAATTAGTCCAAAATACACTGAAGTCTACATTGCACTGTACAGAACCTACTGTTAATTTTTTTATATCTTTTTATATAATAGTTTGCGATTAAAGTTTAAAATACAAAAGTCAATTATCATGGCATAACTGTGTTTTAAACAGAAATATTCATTTCGAATGCGTCGCTGTATTATCAAAGAACCTACTGTTGATTTTAGATGCCGGGTCTTTCTGTTTGTGCGGTGATAAAACTTCTCGAACGGAATGGGGATGTTAGACTGTATAAGGAGACTTCTTCTTTCAATCAATTTTTTCTTCGATTAAAGATACTTATCGGAGGTATTCCGACACAAAATCTAGGCAAGGACATACAGCACATTTGTGCGATATTTTTTTATATATCGGCCAAACCATTTTGGAGTCCATAGTGAACGAACTCACACACACACACACACACGCACACGCACAAAGTGCTTTTATATACATAGACACACACACACACACACACACACACACACACACACACAATAGAAAAATGCGAGCATGAAAAGTAATATGGTTAAGCTAAACATGGAAACGTAAGTAAAGGACTAGTTGTTAAAACTGGAAAAGAAAAGGACAAAATATTCTAGTAAAAAATATAATAAATTTATAACTTAAAATATTGCAGCATTAAAAATGTTATAAATTTCATTTTTTTAAATTTTTAATGCTGCAATATTTTAAGTTATGAATTTATTATATTTTTTACTAGAATATTTTATCCTTTTCTTTTCCAGTTTTAACAACTAGTCCTTTACTTTTCCATGTTCAAGCTTAACGATATTACTTTTCATGCTCGCATTTTTCTATTGTAATCCATGATTTTTACAGGCTTCCAATAGATTCACTTGTTCTTTGTTTAATTTCAGTCTTATTTTTTGCCCCCATAAACACATATGTAATAACAACGTACGGCACTCGTCTGTTTTAAATTAAAGGTTGTTTTTTTTTTTTTTGTAACATTTAAGATAAATAGAATAAGGGAAATGGATATTGGGTCAGAAAAAGGATATTGTAATTTAAATCCAGAATGCTAAATCATTAAATGGAAAATCCTGGTAGTGAGGAGGTAAAGAAATCCAACGTGTCTTGTAATCCTGACAAGGTAACACATGCCACCATATTTTTTTGTTTCACCACTGGTTGAATAAGAAATATATTTCGATATCTCCATATATATATATATATATATATATATATAT